>NC_058415.1:43576861-43698536 GCF_002201575.2 Neomonachus schauinslandi | reverse complement strand
ATTGAAATACCTGATATTACCCCAACACTCCGAGTACTTCCACTTCTGTGTATTTGTTCATCCTGTCCCTTCTGCCTGGAAGATCCTCCCTGCCATTCCTGTCTTGCTCAAATCCTTGTTAACCTTTAAGGTATAGCTCAGAGAAACTGGCATTAGATAAATACTTGTCAAATTGACATGTGAGTTGATGAACATATGCTATGTGTACCAGATATGGTGTCAGGAAAAAAAGAAAAGAGGAAACAAAAGCAAGCAGGAGAATTGCAAAAGAACACCCGGTCTCCGAAAACTAAGTGAAAATGCAGACTAAAGGTAAAATAAAATTTTAATTTCAGAATAGCAGTTAAACCACGGAAAATCAGAGTCCTCTTCCTCTAAAATAAAATAGATCATCATGTAGTCTTCAATTTTATTCCTGTTGTATGCTGGTTATATTTGCTCATACCAGCTAGATGAATGGCCTCTCTATTAAGTCAGAAAGATTCTCTCATATCACAATTATAAACATAGTCAAAGAAGTACCAAAAACTACCAAATAAAGGAATGCTGAAAAAGAACCTATAATTAAAAATAATTTATAGTATAGTTTATTTTTCAAGTTTCTGAAAAGGACATGGAGTTTGTGGGTAAAGTTGGATGTTTTCTCTTTCCTACTTCAAATGTGGTGAGCCTTTCTTTTTTTTTATTTTAAATCAATTAACATATAGTGTATTATTAGTTTTAGAGGTAGAGTTTAGTGATTCATCAGTTGCATATAACACCCAGTGCTCATTACATCATGTGCCCTCCTTAATGCCCGTCATCCAGTTACCCCATCCCCCCTCCCACCTCCCCTCCAGCAACCCTCAGTTTGTTTCCTATAGTTAAGAGTCTCTTATGGTTTGTCTCCCTCTCTGATTTTGTCTTATTTTATTTTTGCCTCCCTTCCCATATGTTCATCTGTTTTGTTTCTTAAATTCCACATACGAGCGAAATTACATATTTGTCTTCCTCTGGCTTATTTCACTTAGCATAATACCCTCTAGTTCCATCCACGTCATTGCAAATGGCAAGATTTCATTTTTTTGATGGCTGAGTAGTATTCCAGCGTGTGTGTGTGTGTGTGTGTACACCACCTCTTTTTTATCTACTCATCTGTCGATGGACATCTGGACTCTTTCCACAGTTTGGTTATTGTGGACATTGCTGCTATAAACATTGGGGTTCAGGTGCCCCTTTGAATCACTATGTTTGTATCCTGTGATTGGCCTTTCTTTTGAAAATACTTTATGAAGGAATTTGGATCTTGGTAAATATGGCAAAAAGAGAAAACATTATATTGGGTAACAACATAGAGAATTGAATACAAGCCAACAACAACAAAAAGTTATTCATCAGCAGGTGCCCTGTGGGGGAAATATGGAGTGCAATTGGAAGAAATAGGTAAAAGAATCCAGAGATTTATCTTTTTCACACATGCATTTCCTAGAAGTTAAAATCCCACACTGGGGGGTGCCTGGGTGGCTCAGTCGTTAAGCGCCTGCCTTCAGCTCAGGTCATGATCCCGGCGTTCTGGGATCGAGCCCCACATCGGGCTCCCCGCTCGGCGGGAGGCCTGCTTCTCCCTCTCCCACTCCCCCTGCTTGTGTTCCTCTCTCACTGTGTCTCTCTCTGTCAAATAAATAAATAAAATCTTTAAAAAAAAAATCCCACATTGGTTACCCAGCACAGAAACTAGTAGTTACAGACAGTGTAGGATTCCAAGGATAAAGGAGAGAACCCCCATTCCTTAGATATGATTGTAGGGTGGGAGCTAATTACAAAAGCCTTTGGGAGCAGCTGGAGGAGAAATGAGTCCTAGCTTTGAGGTTTCTTGCATTTAAGGCTAGCAAGATACATTTGCTGCCTGTCACTTGAGCATACCTCTAGGAGGACTGTAGGTGGGGGCATGACTGGGGTGCGCAAAATAAAGAGGCAGTAAGGTCCAAGGCTCACTACTTTGAGGATTTGGGCAAGGTCTCTTTTAGAGAGGCACATTCTTGTCTGAATGGTCAAAGAGGCCTAGCTTTTGGTTTGTGAGTTTGGTTACATATTTTCCCTTGGCCACTACCCCCGCCCCACCTCACCCTCTATGTCCCCATTCTTTCCTAGCACTCAGACTCTGATAAAAAAATGCTCTTGTCAGCCTCAGATGGCCTTGTAAGTAGAATGTTTACTGTAACCATATGCATCTACTTTTTCTCTCAATACATTGGTTTTTAAGGTCACGCCTACATGTTATGGGACAAAAATTTTAAATAGCATACCTGTGGCAGAAATATTGGCTACCTCTCGATATGTGTTACTATTTCGCTGCCTTGCTAACAAACATACATGCCCAACCAGAATAGAGACATTTCCTGGCCTTCCTTGCAGCTATATGTGACCATGTGACAAGATTCTCACTAAGGAAATATAAGTGGAGGTAGTGGATGTAATTCCAAGTAATGTCCTTAAAAAGAGGGGCATACCCTGCTTTACCCTTTCCTCCTCTGTCTGATGGGAATGATGATGTGAAGACTGGAAGCCATCTTGGCCCATGAGGTAATCTGGAGGTGATACTATGCACCAGAAAAAGGGCCCCTGGCTGCCTGAAACTCTGGAGTATCATCGTGCTCCTAGACTGCCTACCTTCATACTTTCATGAGAGAAAGAAATGTGTTTAATACATGTATGTTTTAACATAATATCCTGGTGGCAGGATTATGCAAAACTACTAAATAAATAGGCCAAGCTGTATAGTCTTCTGTCAGCTTAGGATCTATAAACAAACATCATTTCTCTGGCTTTGACTAATGGCCAATATAGAAATGTGTATATGTAACACTCCTGAGATCTAAAATTATCTAGGACAATTTTGCTTATGTAGTTCAGTTATATAAGAATCCCCCTGGCAAATCCTTAGAATTATGGTCAAATACAGGGGCACCTGGGTGGCTCAGTCGGTTAAGTGTCTGCCTTCAGCTCAGGTCATGATCCCAGGGTCCTGGGATCGAGCCCCACATCGGGATCCCTGCTCAGCGGGAAGCCTGCTTCTCCCTCTCCTACTCCCCCAGCTTGTGTTCCCTCTCTCGCTGTGTCTCTCTCTGTCAAATAAATAAACAAAATCTTAAAAAAAAAAAAGAATTATGGTCAAATACAAAAAGCATGTCTTTGATAGGTGGATATGTTTCACTTTTTAGATAATGAGAGCTATATAACTCCCTGAGTTTCTATCTTTGTTTTGGCTACTAGGAATCTCAGAACAAAAGTTTGTGCTCAATAGTTAGATCTTTCCTCAGCCTATGGTTTTAAAAAATTTCATCACTCTTCCTTGATTTTTATATTCTGTATTCCATGTAAGTGGTTTGGTATTTTTTGCATTGCAATTTTACTTTAAACAACATTTTGATTTGTTTGGAAGAAGGTGGGGTATAAGGATTTAAAATAAAACATTGTGATTGTAAAGAGGAAGCCATCTATGGAGTACTTCGAAAGAAATGATGGAATAAGAGAGTGATTTCATGCTGATGAAAACAATGTTTTTCTTTATCCTTAAACTCATTTTTGTCGCCTCTATGATTTATCAAACTTTCCAAGGCTATCCTACCCTTTCTAAGGCTCACATTTTGTTATCTTTAGTTATTTGGAAAAACTTCAAAATTATTTAAGAAAATTCATTCACACTGGATTATTATTTCTTATATGTTACTTCCACTGGTAGAATGCCATTCAAATGGAAAAATTTGTTCCCCCATAATCAAATTTAATACCTTAGTAGAATTCATAAAATACTACTACATTTCATTTGTACAGGTTCCATTAATCTAATTTCTGATTTAGCTGAAATGGTTTTCTCTTGAAGTTACTATTACAGATGATATATATGGGGGAGGGGTTGGCAATGTCCTGAGTCACCTGACATATGGGACAATGTACTATTTCCATCTGGTTCTAGTTATCTAAGTTGCTCAAAGCCTCAAGTTAGTGAAGCCTGGGTCATGAGGGCACTTTTGCCATATACTGTACAAATATATTACTGGTCTTAAGAAGCCTGGAAGGAGAGTTAATGCATCAACTGCAAATCATTACCACCATCAAAAGAACAACAGCAAACTACTCAAACGTTAGACTGTCAGCCTTGAAGGCAGTTTTTGTGTCTTGTCTGTTCATTCCCAACTATTGGCATTGCTACCTGGCATGCGGGAGGAATCTACTAAGTATTTGTTGAATGTACAAATTATAAAAGCAGAAGCTTGATTCCTCAAAAAAATTAAACAGACTTATCATAGGATCCAGCAATGCAACTTCTGAATATATACCCCAAAGAAATGAAAACAGAGACTCGAATTCGAGAGATAAGCGATACCATAAGACGAAACAACATTAGAATAATTGGGATCCCAGAAGAAGAAGAAAGAGAGAGAGGGGCAGAAGGTATGATGGAGCAAATTATAGCAGAGAACTTCCCTAATTTGGGGAAGGAAACAGGCATGAAAATCCAGGAAGCACAGAGAACCCCTCTCAAAAATCAATAAAAATAGGTCAACACCCCGACATCTAATAGTAAAACTTATGAGTCTCATAGACAAAGAGAAAATCCTGAAAGCAGCTCAGGAGAAGAGATATGTAACCTACAAGGGTAGAAACATTAGATTGGCAACAGACCTATCCACAGAGACCTGGCAGGCCAGAAAGGACTGGCAGGATATATTCAGAGCACTAAATGAGAAAAATATGCAGCCAAGAATACTCTATCCAGCTAGGCTGTCATTGAAAATTGAAGGAGAGATAAAAAGCTTCCAGGACACACAAAAACTAAAGGAATTTGCAAACACAAAACCAGCCCTACAGGAAATCTTGAAAGGGGTCCTCTAAGCAAAGAGAGAGCCTAAAAGCAACATAGACCAGAAAGGAACACAAACAATATACGGTAACAGTCACCTTACAGGCAATACAATGGCACTAAATTCCTATCTTTCAATAGTTACCCTGAATGTAAATGGGCTCAATGCCCCAATCAAAAGACACAGGCTATCAGACTGGATTAAAAAACAAGACCCATCGATATGCTGTCTGCAAGAGACTCATTTTCGACCCAAAGACAGCCCCAGATTGAAAGTGAGGGGGTGGAAAACCATTTACCATGCTAATGGACACCAAAAAAAAGCTGGGGTGGCAATCCTTATATCAGACAAATTAGATTTTAAACCAAAGACTGTAATAAGAGATGAGGAAGGACACTATATCATACTTAAAGGATCTATCCAACAAGAAGATCTAACAATTGTAAATATCTATGCCCCTAACATGGGAGCAGCCAATTATATAAGCCAATAATAACAAAAGCAAAGAAACACATCGACAACAATACAATAATAGTGGGGGACTTGAACACCCCCCTCACTGAAATGGACAGATCGTCTAAGCAAAAGATCAACAAGGAAATAAAGACTTTAAATGACACACTGGACCAAATGGACTTTACAGACATATTCAGAATATTCCACCCCAAAGCAACGGAATACACATTCTTCTCTAGTGCCCATGGAACATTCTCCAGAATAGATCACATCCTAGGTCATAAATCAGGTCTCAACCGGTACCAAAAGATTGGAATCATTCCCTGCCTATTTTCAGACCACAATGCTTTGGAACTAGAGCTCAATCACAAGACAAAAGTCAGAAAGAACTCAAATACATGGAGACTAAAGAGCATCCTACTGAAGAACGAATGGGTCAACCAGGAAATTAAAGAAGAATTAAAAAAATACATAGAAACCAATGAAAATGAAAACACAACTATTCAAAATCTTTGGGATGCAGCAAGGCAGTCCTAAGAGGAAAGTATATAGCAATACAAGCCTTTCTCAAGAAGCAAGAAAGGTCTCAAGTACACAACCTAACCTTACACCTAAAGGAGCTGGAGAAAGAACAGCAAATAAAGCCTAAACCCAGCAGGAGAAGAGAAATAATAAAGATCAGAGCAGAAATCAATGAAATAGAAACCAAAAGAACAGTAGAACAGATCAACGAAACTAGGAGCTGGTTCTTTGAAAGAATTAACAAGATTGATAAACCCCTGGCCAGACTTACCAAAAAGAGAAGAGAAATGACCCAAATCAACAAAATCATGAATGAAAGAGGAGCGATCACAACCAACACCAAAGAAATACAAACAATTATAAGAACATATTATGAGCAACTCTATGCCAGCAAATTAAATAACCTGGAAGAAATGGATGCATTCCTAGAGATGTACCAACTACCAAAACTGAACCAGGATGAAATAGAAAACCTGAACAGACCTATAACCACTAAGGAAATTGAAGCAGTCATCAAAAATCTCCCAAAAAACAAAAGCCCAGGGCCAGATGGCTTCCCAGGGGAATTCTACCAAACATTTAAATAAGAATTAATACCTATTCTTCTGAAACTGTCCCAAAAAATAGAAATGGAAGGAAAACTTCCAAACTCATTTTATGAGGCCAGCATTACCTTGATCCCAAAACCAGACAAAGACCCCATCAAAAAGGAGAATTACAGACCAATATCCCTGATGAACATGGATGGAAAAATTCTCACCAAAATACTAGCCAATAGGATCCAACAGTACATTAAAAGGATTATTCACCACGACCAAGTGGGATTTATCCCTGGGCTGCAAGGTTGGTTCAACATCCGCAAATCAATCAATGTGATACAATACATTAACAAAAGAAAGAACAAGAATCATATGATCCTCTCAATAGATGCAGAAAAAGCATTTGACAAAGTACAGCATCCTTTCTTGATAAAAACTCTTCAGAGTATAGGGATAGAGGGTACATACCTCAATATCATAAAAGCCATCTATGAAAAACCTACAGCAAATATCATTCTCAATGGAGAAAAACTGAGAGCTTTCCCCCTAAGGTCAGGAACGCGGCAGGGATGTCCACTATCACCACTGCTATTCAACATAGTATTGGAAGTCCTAGCCACAGCAATCAGACAACAAAAAGAAATCAAAGGCATCCAAATTGGCAAGGAAGAAGTCAAACTCTCACTCTTTGCAGATGATATGATAGTTTATGTGGAAAACCCAAAAGACTCCACCCCAAAACTGCTAGAACTCATACAGGAATTCAGTAAAGTGGCAGGATATAAAATCAATGCACAGAAATCAGTGGCATTCCTATACACCAACAACAAGACAGAAGAAAGAGAAATTAAGGAGTCGATCCCATTTACAATTGCACCCAAAACCATAAGATACCTAGGAATAAATCTAACCAAAGAGACAAAGGATCTGTACTCAGAAAACTATAAAATACTCATGAAAGAAATTGAGGAAGACACAAAGAAATGGAAAAACGTTCCATGCTCATGGATTGGAAGAACAAATATTGTGAAGATGTCAATGCTACCTAGAGCAATCTACACATTCAATGCAATCCCCATCAAAATACCATCCACTTTTTTTCAAAGAAATGGAACAAATAATCCTAAAATTTGTATGGAACCAGAAAAGACCCCGCATAGCCAGAGGAATGTTGAAAAAGAAAAGCAAAGCCGGCGGCATCACAATTCCGGACTTCCAGCTCTATTACAAAGCTGTCATCATCAAGACAGCATGGTACTGGCACAGAAACAGACACATAGATCAATGGAACAGAATAGAGAGCCCAGAAATGGACCCTCAACTCTATGGTCAACTCATCTTTGACAAAGCAGGAAAGAATGTCCAATGGAACAAAGACAGTCTCTTCAACAAATGGTGTTGGGAAAATTGGGTAGCCACATGCAGAAGAATGAAACTGGACCATTTCCTTACACCACACCCAAAAATAGACTCCAAATGGTTGAAAGACCTCAATGTGAGACAGGAGTCCATCAAAATCCTAAAGGAGAACACAGGCAGCAACCTCTTTGACCTCAGCCGAAGCAACTTCTTCCTAGAAACATCGCCAAAGGCCAGGGAAGCAAGGGCAAAAATGAACTATTGGGACTTCATCAAGATAAAAAGCTTTTGCACAGCAAAGGAAACAGTCAACAAAACCAAAAGACAACCGACAGAATGGGAGAAGATATTTGCAAATGACATATCAGATAAAGGGCTAGTATCCAAAATCTATAAAGAACTCATCAAACTCAACACCCAAAGAACAAAGAATCCAATCAAGAAATGGGCAGAAGACATGAACAGACATTTTTCCAAAGAAGACATCCAAATGGCCAACAGACACATGAAAAAGTGCTCAACATCGCTCAGCATCAGGGAAATCCAAATCAAAACCTCAATGAGATACCACCTCACACCAGTCAGAATGGCTAAAATTAAGAAGTCAGGAAATGACAGATGTTGGCGGGGATGCGGAGAAAGGGGAACCCTCCTACACTGTTGGTGGGAAGGCAAGCTGGTGCAGCCACTCTGGAAAACTGTATGGAGGTTCCTCAAAAAGTTGAAAATAGAGCTACCCTATGATCCAGCAATTGCACTACTGGGTATTTACCCCAAAGATACAAAAGTAGGGATCCGAAGGGGTACGTGCACCCCGATGTTTATAGCAGCAATGTCCACAATAGCCAAACTGTGGAAAGAGCCAAGATGTCCATCGACAGATGACTGGATAAAGAAGATGTGGTATATATATACAATGGAATATTATGCAGCCATCAAAAGGAATGAGAGCTTGCCATTTGCAACAATGTGGATGGAACTGGAGGGTATTATGCTGAGCAAAATAAGTCAAACAGAGAAAGACATGTATCATATGATCTCACTGATATGAGGAATTCTTAATCTCAGGAAACAAACTGAGGGTTGCTGGAGTGGGGGGTGGGGTGGGAAGGATGGGGTGGCTGGGTGATAGACACTGGGGAGGGTATGTGCTCTGGTAAGCGCTGTGAATTGTGCAAGACTGTTGAATCTCAGATCTGTACCTCTGAAACAAATAATGCAATATATGTTAAGAAAAAAAAAAAGAAGAAGAAGAAGGTAGCGGGAGGGGAAGAATGAAGCGGGGGAAATCGGAGGGGTAGACGAACCATGAGAGACGATGGACTCAAAAACAAACAGGGTTCTAGAGGGGAGGGGGGTGGGAGGATGGGTTAGCCTGGTGGTGGGTATTGAGGAGGGCACGTTCTGCATGGAGCACTGGGTGTTATGCACAAACAATGAATCATGGAACACTTCATCTAAAACTAATGATGTAATGTATGGGGATTAACATAAGAATAAAAATTAAAAAAAAAAAAAAAGAAAAGAAAACAGAGACTCAACCAGGTATCTGTATACCCATGTTCACAGCAGCATTATTCACAATAGCCAAGAGGTGTAAGCAATGCAGGTTTCTATTGACAGATGAATAGATAAGTACATAGCATATATGCATACAATGGAATATGATTCAGCCTTAAAAAAACAAAAAGGAAATTCTGGCTCATGCTACAACATGGAGGAAACTTGAAGATACGTGTGCTTCCACTTATACGAGGCACATAGAGCAGTTAAATTCATGGAGACAAAGTAGAATAGTCGTGTGGGGGGATATAGGGAATTCATGTTTAATGGGTATAGAGTTTCAGGTGGGAAAGATGAAAAAGTCTGAAGATGGGTGATAGACACGAATGCACAATAATTTGAATGTACCTAATGACACAGAACCGTATTATTACAAATATTTAAAATGGTAAATTTTCTGTGACATATATCTACTATTATAAAACACTTTTGAAGAAGAGAAAAAATAATATGAAATATTTATTGAAATCTGGACATTCATGTATTATGTTTCTTAACAATAAGATTTATTTTGCTTCTTTTTTACATAACTTTCTTGTATTCACAGTATTCCCTTTGGAGACGAGGTATGGGAAAATAATCAGGACTTGCTTTAAAAGTTACACTTATTAAAAATTAAATCAGACACATGTATTTAATTTTCCATGCCAAATGACAATGTTTTGATATCTTTAAATGGCCAATGTTATTGCTCACATGCCAATATAAGGGTTTTATGAAGAGTCAGCAAAAGTAATCTGTGGTGCCATTTGCTTTAGGATTCTGTAAGTATTTCCCCTTCTTTTGGAGGGGTGATTTCTACTGAAACGTGAGTTTGCACATTATAGACAGGGATGTCATCCACTGTGCGTGTTACAAGAGAATAGGTCCACTGTGTGGACTTCAGAAGTGTTATCCTGGAGACTTCTTGTGGATGGCCCAACAGAGTATTTTCACAGGTCTGTTCAAGGAAGAACTTACTTTTACAAAGAATGAGAGCCACGAAAAGAAGCTGGGGGTAGCGATAGTACCCTGGTGTAAAACCTGCATGTACACCTAGTAAAATTTGGAAATTGAATTCACTCTGCTTCAGATTTCATTTTCCCCCCTATTAAATCAGAGTACGACACAGGCATCACAAAATCTGCCATAAATAATTCTTCACAACCGTCTGCTTCACTTTGAGTGCCCTGGACTCTCTCCAGCCATAAAACCTGGATCTACTTTTACCACTAAAGAGGATAGTCCCCGCCTTGGTTGGTTGGGGCTGAAGACGCTGAGATTGAAAAGAAGCTTGCTGTTCAAGCAGTTACTCTGCAAGCTACATCTTATACAGCAAACAAACAGGGGTTTTGCCATGGAGCTAGGCAAGTCCTTGAAAATCTTGACAAGATTTATAAATAAGATGTGTTGTTTATTTATTATTTAAAAAAAAACTTTCCATTGTGTTCTTCTTGGTAATGTAACATGATATATATTTTTGCCAAGAATAGGGTGTGGTTGCTCCGAGGCTTAGCCGATCATGAAATGTCATGCTTAAGACTTGAGTCAGAACATCAAAACAATGCAATTCTGGAAAAAGATTGCCAACAGTTTCCCCACTTCTGCTAGATTCAACTCTATTTGAGTTGTGAGCGTTAGTAGGTTTTCTTGTGACTGTGCGTGGTCATGACTCTGAAAATATTATTGGCAAATCTTGAATTTTATACTTGCTTGCTTCATTCTGAGGCAGCCTGACCTCCTCTCACATTCCTTCTATCCCTATCATTCCTTCTCATTTCTTTGTCAACTATTGTTGGTTAATAATAATGTACTTGCAGGGATTAAAATCAAATGGAAGAATCTTACTTAGGGATTGTACTTCAAAATACCCAGCAATGTGAGCTAATGAGCTCACAACTTTTTAAATAACCTAATGAATCCAACTTCATAAACATTTGTCTCCTTAGTGCTACTGATGCTTTGGGAATCAATTTTTGTAATATTTGACATAGTTCAGTACTTTCCCAAAGAGTCTGGTTAATTAAGCCAGACTGGGGGTTTCTCTGCTCATGATGGGCCCCTTTGGTATGTTAAGTTCTCTGAGTGCAGAGACTTGATCTTTCCTGTACATGTCTGTAGCTCCAGTGTCTAGAGTAGTGCTTGATACATCTAAGGTATTCAACAAATACTTATTAATGAATAAAATAACTAGTGAGATAGGGTCCTGAGTACAACAGAGGACTTGAAATCAAAAGATCTAGGTCCATACCAAGAAATTAGGATCCAGAGTGGTAGATCAAATATGTCCAATAAAGTACCAGTAAAGTCTGACCAATGAAATACACATTATTTACAATGTATTGTTTCCTGGATAACATCATTTGTAGTATAAAAACCAAGCATTTTATTTTACTATAAGATGCCTGACAGCAGATACTAGGTTCTCAAGTACTGTCTGTTGAATGTCTAAATAATGGCAAAATTCATGCCCATAGGACAACTATTTCAGACAGATGTGTGGATCATAAAGCTTCTACAATTCAGTTATTATGGTGACTTCTAAAATATAGAGCTAAGACGTTAACCTCCACCTCCTTTTAAATACTAGAAATCATACTTCCAGTGTTTCTATAATATTGAAAAACTTTAGTCCTGTGTTATTTCTGAAAACATAAGAGTTCTGTTTGTTCAAAATATATCTGCTCATGGCAGCAAATACTGTTTTTTAAAATATTGTTGATAAGGGAACAAGACCCAGGCTCTGAACTTCTCAGAACGTGCATGGGAATATTTTTGTCATAAAATCAAAGGGCTGGACTAGATTTGCTAAAGTCTCTTTGAGCTCTAAAGTTTTATAACTCTGACTTTAAAAACAAATTACCCATAGGGAAATAGTGTCTTTGTAACATACTCAGAATTTTCATTGTCATTGGACAGAGACTCCTCACTGATTCAGCATATTCTGGCTCCAGTCTTGTTTATAGTGTATTAGCCTTGATCAAGTCTTTTTCTTTTAAGGATGCTCTGAAAATCTTGTGGAAGCCACAGAGAGCCTATCATGATCCATAACTGAGTTTGGAGATTGATACCCCAATGAGACAAGACACTAAATGTCACGGAAGGTTAGGACAAAACCAGGTAAAGTGCTCAGATCTCATATTTGCCATTCTGTGGAATGGCTAAAGCATTATTGTTCAACTGTGGGTGGTGATCCACCAGTAGGTCATGAAATCAACATAGTGTGTAACAACCAGCATTAAAAATAAAAGGAGAAAAAAAGAATAGTTCAGAGGAGAATAGAAAATATTTAATATAGCTCATATAGTTAGGGTAAATATTGTTTGATGAAACTTATTTCAGGAGCGTGTGTGTGTTTCAGTGGTATGTAAACTGGGTCACCATGTACAACGTATTTCTTCCTGTGGGGCACATTAAAAAAGTTTGAAAACTATTGGTTTAAATGAAAACAGCCGTTCAAAGACCTTTCAAATTCTGTAATTACTTCTATGAAATCCTGAAGATCTCATGAGCATCCTAAGCAATTGTAGCAAAGAGGTAGGGTGTAAACGGAAAGGTTTCTTTCCTCAAAGAAAAGCAGCACCAAACTCACTCATTGATTCTGAACACCAGAAGCCGAGATCACTGAACCTGACCTCTTCTGTCTAATGGATTTGATTGGAGACAGAGGCAGATCCCTGTTCTGTCCCTGGTGGAGGGTGGATGTCAGCTAGGCCTCACTGTGATTATATGCGAGCTCAGACAGAATATAGGCCAGCCAAGGGATTCTTCAAAAAACCCTTCTATTGACACATATTCTGCACACAGAAAAGTGTAACTGGGAATTCTCTTTTCATCCTGAGGGGAAAAGAAAGGCATTGTAGCTTTCTTCAGCTCTTCCTTCTCCTTTGGCATGCTGTATTTCTGTCTACGATTTCTCAGAGCCCATCGTGGCTCCTGGAGGACAGGGAGCAATATTCTAGAAGTGAAAACACCTCATGCAGAAATTTCTCTCTTCATCTTGGTGTATATCTACAAAACTTTCCTATAATTTGTTTTAACTGATGAGTCAGTATTTCCATCTCCTTTTATTTATCAAAATATTTTTTTGGTGTTTTTAAAAGTAAAACCTCAAAGTTAGCTCAATAACTGGACAGTCCACAGCACTTTAACATAATAGGCAATTATGTACATAAAGTACCTGGAAAAGTAGAAGTTTTTCATAAGGACATGGAGTTTAATGATTGTGAAGTGTGATACATGAGGGTGAGACAGTTTCTTTTAAGACACACACACACACAGGGCGCCTGGGTGGCTCAGTTGGTTGAGCGACTGCCTTTGGCTCAGGTCATGATCCTGGAGTCCTGGGATCGAGTCCCGCATCGGGCTCCCTGATCAGCAGGGGGTCTGCTTCTCCCTCTGACCCTCCTCCCTCTCGTGCTCTCTCTCATTATCTCTCTCTCAAATAAATAAATAAAATCTTAAAAAAAAAAGACACACACACAACATATATACATTTACTGCAGGGCTGGCATATGTCAGGGACTGTTCTACATGCTACAGGAATGAATGAGACAACCAGCTGAGATTCCTGATTTTGTGGTGCTTACTCTAGTCGGGGAAAAGGTACGAAAAAAAATTAAACAGATAAACGAACAGGGTAATTTCAGATAGTGGTAAGTGCTATGACAAAGAGAAAACAGGAGCGACTTCATGGTGGATTTGGGGTACAGATTGAACTTGGAGGGGTCACTGAGGGGGTGACCTTTGAACTCAGCTACCTCCTAGTGAATAGGGAGGTAGCTGGGGTTTCCAGGGAGATTAAAGCAAGTAGGTGTGAGTACTGGTATTCAGTTAGCAGTACTAGAAAATCTCCCTAACTTGAAAAGAAAATGAAATAGAGACGTGTTAACTGAAGAAAAGAAATCAGGTAGTAAAAGTTTTTCATAGGTTATTTTAAATGGATCATGGATCCATTAGGGCCTCCCTTCGCCTTGTTCAGGCTGTAAATAATGCCCCCAGAGTTCTGGAAATAGCCCGCCTGAATAGTGTAGCTCACAACCTTGGCGGCCATGTTAAGAGATATCCTGTTTCCCAAAAGGAAAATCTAGTAGATCAAGCAATCAAGAGTACCACTGATGAAATTTGCAACAATTTGTTAGCTTAGAATTTCCAACATGGCAAGAAAAGGGTGCATCCACCACACTCAGGATAGTGGGTTACGCAAGGCTTGTTAAGTACCAAGGCCATTTACATAGACCTTCGCTACAGTCTGAGGAATAATTATAGGCTCAACAATCTCAGAGGAGTATGGAAAACTTGAAGACTATTCAGAGGAAGTCAACAAAGATGATTAAGAATTGAATAATGGGGCCTCCGAGAAAAGGTATAGCCAAACTGGAATTACTTAGCTGGGATTATTTATCTTGGTAAGGGACACATCCAAGGTGTGGCTTAATATGGCTTTAAGAATATGAAAGGTAATGGTGACTAGCTCTTTTTTATGATCTCTATGAAGAGAACAAGTTGAAATGGGAGGGCTTTTAGTTAAAGATAAGAACTTTTGGAATATAAAGTATCCAAAACAGAGCAAGTTACCTAGCAAGCATTTGGGGTCTCTTTCTTTAAACTTTAAAATAGAAGCTATTAAAGATCTTTGAACCCCTTCCACATGGATGGATTTGGCGATCTTTGCCAAGTTCAATGCAACATTTTGTGGGTATATGTACACTCATGTACATTTTTTTTTTCTGGGAAGAGGATCGACAACTATTATTAGGTTGGGTTCATGCCTAAAAATGCTTAAAAATCACTGCTTTTGGAAAACTAATTATATTCTCTTTTGTTTGGATCGGCTGAAGAACACTTTGGTCTGAAAAAAGGAGAGTTGACTAGATATCCTTTCAAATTTGCCTAGCATCTTACAAGCTGCTTACGAAACATGGATGGCTGCTCTAAAGATTAAACATTAAAAAAAAAAAAAAGATTAGGAGACTAATGTTAGGTTTTAAAAAATTACATTTAAGTGAAAAATGCATTTATGAATACATATAGGGATACTTGCCACAAAACTGGAGGGTAAGCGGTACTCCTTGGGAATAGTACCAGCTTAAAAAACGTTTGCAACATACGAACAAATGGGAGAAAGGTATTCCATGGAATATTTAAAACATATGGTTTTTGTTTGTATTTCTTCCAAATGTTTGAGAAACATGAACAACTTGTACCTGTATACAGTCGTGACTATGAATGCGCTATTCTGTTTTAACAAAAAATGTATTTATAAGCAAGCAGTAAAACACTGAAATTATAATGTTAATAAGTAGGAGGCTATCAGGTTCCATATTAAATTTCTCATACCTAGAGCTTACATTGCAATGAACAGTAATTTTAACTGGATGGATTAAACAGTTTTCAATATAGTATAAATTTCAGAGATCCACAGGAAGTGATATAATAAAAATCCTAATCAATTGGGCATATAGATAGCGTGACACGTGACCACTTCCTATGAATTGTGCAAAGGGGCAAAATTGCAGCATTAGTGAAATAGGTTAAACACAAAACTCTATTTTGTTCTTACCACCACGTTTGAAGCATGAATAAAAGAAAGTTTAGGAGGCCTAAAAAGCTTATATGTATCTTTGAATACACAATTGGGTAAATGTGCTTGATTTTACATTAAGTTTGACATAATTTTCCTTATTTGTTCATCAGTAATCAATTTTCATCAAATTTCCATTTTGTGTGTGTGTAAAGTAATTATTTTATAAAATACAATGAAATCTTAAAATTTCATGAGCTCTGGCTCCATTATTTGAAAAGGAAGGGAAACAGTACAAGGTAGTCCAAAAACCAAAAACCAGAGATAATGAGAGATAAAATAGGATTAGAACATTTTTATCTCGATTCCTGGCCTGGTAGCACAAACTGTAGGCTAGAGTGGTCACTGGGAGGGCTAGGTGTATAGCCCTGGGATGTGTTTGGGACACTGACATCAAATCACTGGTCTCCCATTTTTACAGACTTGCTTGAAAAATTGCATGCAATGAAACAAGTCCAGATATAGTAAATTAATAACACATGGAGCTGAAATTTGTAAGGTTTCCTTTCCAGGGTAGCTAGATAAACAAATATATTTACACAAGAGCTGTTTGAGTCATACAAATTTTCAGCTGGTACTTATGTAAGTGACAATAGCTTTACTGAAACTTACTCAAATCATGGTTTTAGTAATGTAACTGCTGTTTTCTACCTGTTCATATCAAGAACCTCATTTAGACAGGTAAAGCTGCATTTCATTTTCCAGGTGTAAAATGAAAGGGAAAGTACAGACCTAAAATCATCTCTGAACTGATGATGAGCTCAGTTAAATATATATATTTACACAGCATATAATGACAGCAGGTTATTATATGTGGTTCTCCTACCATAAAAGTCGGTGTATGAGTTTGATCTTCATATTAAGTATGCATGAAGGTACCCAAAGCTTTTCCAGGGATTATGTAAACATGATTGTTTTAAGAGGAAGAATTTCCATATTCTCAACTTCCACATATACTTTTTCCTAAAACTGAACTGCAGGAAAATGCACATACAGTTATGGTGTCCTGATAGCCTCCTATTCCAGCTCCCCATTTGAAAGCACATTTCTTTGACTTCTCAAAAGTACCTGAAACTTACACTGGTGTGTTACCCCAGGGTATAAAACTAGGAGCACCAAACAAAAGAATGATTCAAAATATTGGTTTCAGTGAAACCTCCTTTAATGAAAGTACCATAAACCCACACTTAGAGTTCATGTCTTTCCCTGTTTTGTGCAATTTTCTGCAAAGAGAAAGTACAACTTTAAAAGCAGGAGATTTTGGTCTATGTAAAGCTATTCTGAATCCAGATGTATTGCATAGCGGGCAATGGGAATCATGACAATTTTCATTTAACCATATTGTCTCTTCCATTCTCCAACTATTGTCAAAGAATGAATCACTTCAGAGGGCATCGAGTGAGAGCAAAGCAAAGAGAGTTTGGTAAGGTAGATCATACAGGCATTAACTTTATCCAGGTCATAGGAAATTCTCCACGGTATGTTTGTATGTATGCAAGTATGTATGGGTGTATGTATGAATGAATGAATATATGTAATAATCTGTCCTCTTAGAATTAAACAGTGTTATGTACCTAAGTATTAACACATCCATTTCCATTAAAAAATGAAGTCAGACTTTCTCTGACCGACTTTGCTGATTAAATCATATGACAAGTATTTTTACATTAATTGAGTTAAATCTGCAGCTACAAAATGGTTTAGTTTTTTGGTTCTTGTTTTTACAAATAAGGTCTATAGAGGTGTAATTTGTATATAGTAAAACCTACCCATTTTAGGTATACAATTCTGTTATTTTTGACATATATAAGTTGTAAAACCACCATGACAATCAAGACATAGGATTATTTCCATCACCTTAGAATGTTCCCTTGTGTCCCTTTGTAGTTCATCTTCTCCCCTTTTTATCACTGAATATACATCCATTGTATAGTTGGAACATGATTTGTTTATCCATTCACTGCTTTGTGGACATCTGGGTTATTTCCAGCTTTGGGTGATTATAAATAAAGCTGCTACAAACATTCCTATATGTATAATTGCCTGGAGATATAGTTTCATTTCTTGTAAATACCTAGCAGTGGGATTGGTGGGTTTTATGATGTGTTTATTTTAATTTCATGTAACAACTGCCAAACTGTTTTTCAAAGTGCCCGTCCCATTTTGCATTCCCACAATAAGGTAAGAGAGTTTCAGTTTCTCTGCATTCTTGCCAGCACTTGGTATTGTCAGTTTTTAGAATGTTAGAGATTTTACTGGGCATGAAGTAGTATATAAGTATGGTTTTACTTATGCTGTTGAACATCTTTTCATGTGCAGATTTGGTATTTATTCTCTGGTAAAATGTCTGTTTAGATCTTTTGTCCAATTTTTATTGTTTTTTTTTTTTTTTCTTGTTACTGCCTTCTGAGAGGTTCTCATATATTCTCGTATACACAGGTCCTTTATCAGATATGTATTTTGCAATTATAAGGTTTTGATAATAATATACTTAAGACATGGGATGTGATAATACCATTTTATCAAAATATATTGTATTAGCAAAGCTATATTAAATTAACTATCTTTCAATTTTCCTAACTCTTCCTGAATTTATTAAGTTAAACAAGGTGCCTCTAAGAAAAAGAACAACAGGTATAATTAGTAATCATTGGGTAAGTCTTGGTAAAGCAGAAACTGAGAAGGTAATTGGCTCTAGAGTTACAAATTATTTTGCCAGTCAAGCCATTTATAATTCTTTGCTTTTAAATGATATAATTGAGTTGTTATCTGATAAAATATTAAATATAAGTTTTGATGGCTAATTACGAAGTGATTTTTGGCATCTAACTCAGAAGGAGTACAAAGAATTGAGTCATGTTATTTACAAAATTCCTTAGACTCTCAAATTCATACCTTTTGTGTAATCAATGTTCTTTAGCACTGATGTGAATAAATGTGAATATTAGAAATAGGATTTAGGAGGAACCCCATATCATTCTAGCAGTAAATGATGGTTATCCTCTTCTAGATGAATTATTTGGGAAAAGAAAAAGTCCTATATATCCCGTTTAGAGAAGTGTTTTCAATGAAGCATATTACTTACCAAAATTTGTATTATTTGCATTATTGTTGGAGTACTGCTAATAATGGAAAAATGTCATCACCCAGAAAAAACTTTTTCAAACCTTAGAGACTTGGAAACATAGAAAATTAAAAAAAAAAGTGCCGTTTGCATCCGTTTGTATAATTGCCTGGAGATATAGTTTCATTTCTTGTAAATACCTAGCAATGGGATTGGTGGGTTTTATGATGTGTTTATTTTAATTTCATATAAACAACTGAAAAAAAATGAATTCTATTTTGTATACATATTTCTGTTTTTGGAGAAAATATGATTATTGGTGATCACACCAATAATTCTTTTTCATTTTGTATTAAGGGGAAAACTTTCAATCATAAAATCTATTATGTTAGGATAATATGAGCTGAGAGAGAAAAGGGAATGAAATACATGGCCAGCATATATTTTTAATGGATAATTATGAGTCTAATTGGTATAGTATGAAGAGTCCGGTGGAAACATCTAGAGTTGTCAATATTTATAACTCTCCAGATATTATAACTTTTGCAACTATTTTAGCTGACAATGACCAATTTTAAATATTAACTTAAAAATGTGCCCGTGGTAGGTAATTTTTCTAAATTCTTTTAGGTAGTTGAAAGTAAAAATTTTGAAAGATGGGTCATGACCTTTATAATTCTTTCTTTTTTCTCCCTGGCAGTTCTGACATTTGGCCCTGGTCTCATCGTTCTAGTTTTCAAGCTTCTCAGTTTGTGATTACAATAGCAATAATTTTCCCCGGACACTGAGTGGATGACTAGCTCATTCAGGGCCCTGTGTCCTTCCCACGTTGGTTGGCAGCAGAGCCTTAGCTGTCCACGCCAAACTTCTCTCTCCAAGGCTCAGTCTTGACATTCTTCCCGAGCAGCTCAACAAAAGCATCATAAAAGAACAAAACACCCGGAGTGATTCTTAACTGGGTATTCAGAAATTTATAAAAGGATTTATTATTGAGGCTTCGGGTTTTGTTTATCAATTGATGTTGGTTCTCTCTTATTTTCTGGTCAAACAAATACTTCGTGTACATGGGAGGGAGGGAAGGAGACAGAGAGGGGAGGAGGAAGAGAGAGAGAAAGAGCGAGAGAGAGAAAGAGAGAGAGAGCGAAAGAGAGAATGCAAAACCTCTTGTTTTTGCTGGAGTCTCAAAGTGTTTTCCAAAGTTTTCAAAGCTTTCGATGGAAAGCTATAACCCGAACTGACATGCTCACATCCCACAAGTGCACAGTCGTGTGTACCTGACACCTGCCATTTTTTTTATACATCAAAGTTTGGGCTTTTCTGCATTGAAAGGGCTCCTGTCATCAGGCCCCTGAGGGGCATGCATGTAGAGAAAGGAAGCCAACTCATTTGGCCGAGAAGTGTGTCAGACTCTGAGAAGGAAGGTACTCTCTTTCAAGAGAGAATGGACAGAAAGACTTTCAGAGAGCCCCATGAGGGCACATCCACTCTGTGTCCCGCTAGGCCTCTAAACAAACACTTAAAATGTGGGACATTTGTTTCACATCAGGTGAAACAAACAGCCCAATTCCCCTGTTAATGGTCCTCAGGACAACGTCCTTGCTTTGCTTTCTGTTAAATACTGAACCGAGGTCTATGTGGCGTCTCCCCACCTCCTTTCCTCCCCATAGGTTTGGCACTCATTTTCCCCATTATTTCAATGAGTAATGACACCAAGGGCATGAAGCCAATCCTACTGGCGCTTTACACTTTCGCCTTCCTACAGAATACAGGAGAACCAAACCAAACAGGCCATAGCATTCGGCTTTGGGGGATTGTGACTAATTTCTCAGCTCTCTTTGCTCTGTCGTAAAATGCTGGCTGTCATTCGACATTTGGCTTTTTTTTCACAGAGCCCTTGAGCAAACTTTATTTACAGTGCACGCTGACTTTTATTACTACATAATACAGAAAATATTTGCTTCATTATGAAGCCAACTGAATATTTATTTTGATTTCTGTTACTTGTGGTAAACAGAGTTCAAAACACTCTCTACTACCATTGTTCCAAACTGGGCAAAAACTATGTAAACAATCAGCACAGTGATTGTGTGGCCCAGACCCTGTGATTGCCTCACCTCCCCTTGCAGCAAAAGGAAAGTTTTGTTTTGTTTTGTTTTTAAAAAAAAAAAAAAGCTCATGTAAATTTTAAATTTTAAAGCAACTTTCACCCTTCAGGATTGTCTTTATAGCCCATCCTGTTGGTTGCCTTCTATGGGAAGTCACCTCACAACGAAGTCTCTTTAGCGTAGTTTTAACTAAAACTTCTCTTCGGATAAAGTCCAAGGTAGGCCTGATTCTAAGACAAACATTATTGCCCCAAACATCAAGAGCGCTATATTTTGAGATGACATAGGTTAGAACCTGAGTTGTTGGAAATATATGTCTGTACCCAGATGCATTTTGACTATATTTAGATATGTGATACTGGCTTGGCTGATTGCATTCACTTCCAGAACCAACCTGCCTGGTTTACTTCAGTGGCCTTTGAATGACTGTCCAGACTTGAAATGGACCCATTTGGCCTTCTCTATGGTCTGGTGTCTTCATATTCACATTATGATAAACATATCAGTCCATACTGTCTGCATCTGCATCCTTGCTCATGGACTTTTTGTGATTCAGTAGACTTTTGAATGATTTAAAATCCCACTTTTAACCCCCATACCAGTTTATTGTTTTGCATTTTAAAGAAAGAAGAATAAATCCAGAGTAGCAGAACATTTTTAGTTCATATCTGTAAGTGCTGAGAAAATCATATATGCTAGCACGAATCCAGACTAATATTTATGTCAACATTTTTGCAACCCTGGATATACCTTCCCACTGAGAATTTGGGAGTGAGATTTCATTTCTGTCTCTTACACTTAAGCCCACATCTAGAGTTTCTGAGCTTCAATCCTAACAGATCACTTTGGAGTTGCTTTTTCCTTTCTGTATTTTATAGGACATTTATAAAACTTCTGCCTTCTTGCTGGAGGTGCTCACACAATTGGGCCAATGGGAATGTTGTACCAGAAAGGAAAAAAACTTGTGCTCTGGGATCAGATCTGGAATCAAGCCTTGGCTCTATTTCCTCCTGGATGTATGATCTTGAGCAAGTTACTAATCTCCCCAAACCACAGTTTCTTCTTTAAAATAAGGGAAATAATACCTACATCATAAGATTACTATTAAGGTTAAACATCATAATGCCTGAAAAGCATTTGACACAGTGTTATGTGTATAGTAAACATTGGCTCATTATTTGTAGAAAATTATTCTGACTATTCCGATAAGAGTAACTTTTTAAAATGTAGGTTTTGAAAAGTACTGGACTTTCTACACACATACAAATTAAGTCAATCAAGGATGTTTTATAAAACTTTAGCTGATGTGAAAAATTTCCAGGATTATCTCCAAGTAGGGCATCAAATACTTTCAATATTTTGTATATGAGTCTCAACTAGTATTTTCTTCTTTGTTATCATTTGGTAAACGGTGTTTATAGCAAATCTTTTAAATCTTCAGTTTTCCCACCAATAAAATGGAATAACAAAACTTGGAAACCTTAAAATAAAGGAAATACCAGAGATTACTATTAAATGCCCATTTTGTAAATAACAGGATGTTGAAGAACTGTTTGGTATATACTGTGATTAAAAGATGCACCACAAGGTTACCATTTTTATATTTAGGAATGTAGATCAACAATGAAGATTTCATCTTATCAAGTCCAACATTCAATTTACTTTTGCATGCTTGAGAAGCATGGTCAAAGCCATTATTATTGATGATCTTAATTCATTTTTCCTGAAGATAAAACATATCTTTGATGCATAATGATAGTGACAGATTGGTGAGCTTTGGAACCAAAGTTTATATTTTTAGGGGCCACCAACCTGAGCCAGTGAAGAGAGAATCTGGTTATCACCATCAGAATAATCCCCTAAGAATGTCAATCTTGAGAAGGAAGCATCCCTACCATGGAAAAATGAGTCCATACATTTAGCTTATTGAAGAACATCATAGGGTTTAAGAAGTTGAACTTTGGAATCTGATTGGGTATGAATCCTGGATCCAGAACATTCTATTTAACCTTAGGCAAGTTACCTAAACTCTCTCATTTCAGTTTCCTCACCTGTAAAAGGAGGTTAATCATAGTACCTACCCTACTGAATTATTTTGAGAAAATTAAATAAGACTAGTAAAGGATGTAGAGAAGTACCTGGCATAAAGAAAGTGCTTGATAACACTAGTGGTTGCTGGTGTTATTAGTATCTTGGTAGATTTGCAGACTTTTTTTTAATTGGTAAGAGGCATGACATTAAATATGGCACTTTTGCATTTGGGTAAAAATTTTAAGGATGTTTGTCTACCCTCACACCTGAGTGCACAATTTGGCCCCCATCACAGTACTATTATCACCTGCATCTGTTATCCTTTTGCCAGTTATTTAAGGTAAAGCAAAAGACCTAACCTTGTCCTCAAGAAGTGACTATTCTCTCAACAGAGAAAAGGAATGCACAGCTGAAATACTGGGAATCTGTTTGAAAGCTAATCCTGGAGCTTGCTTTTCTGTCTTTTAAGGCTGAAATTCAAAATAGTGAAAACTGGTAGAATCCTACATACACATAATATGCGTTTTCCCTCTTTTGTTTGCATTCAAGTCAACATTGGAGGAGCATGGATTTTGGAATCTGAAAGACCTGAGTTCACAAACCATCTCCACCATTCAGTAGCTGCATGAACTTGGGCAAGTTCATTAGTCACTCTGAGCTCTAATTTCCTCATCCGCAAAATGAAAATAATACCTATTAGCTCAAATAATCAGTGCGAGGATGAAAAGGACTGGCATTTGCGAAGCACCTAGCATAGGGCCTGACTCTTAGTTGGTTCATAATTTTCCTTCTCTCATTAACTGCAGTAAAAGGGACATTCTAAAACTTCTCTAAAGCCATGTAGCTATTCTCATGTTTTCTTGATTCCATGGCAAACCTCTGTAAGCTTTCTTTAGTCCATTTTTACTTCCACATGAAATGGCTTCCAGGTACATGCCCCCCAGAACAATATCGGATCTATAGTAGAGGCCACACAATTCTTCTTTAAATTTGAAAATAATCTACGTCTTCGTCATTAGAACACAAAATGACCTCCCGTTCACAACCATTTATTTCTACTCCACAATTAATTAATGAATAGAAGGGTTTGCTATTTTATACTTTAGATCCATTTCCATTAGAGATAAACTCTTCAAATAAATTCTGGTAGTATTTAAAAATCCATACACAGCTTTTTCCCTCTAAGATAGGAGTTTCTCCACTCCGATGATATGGAGCTGTAAGCCATGCACATTGAATCCACGAGTTGGGCCACAAGTATACAGCAGCTCTTTCCATACCTTAGCAAGAAATGAAAAATCAGTACACACCTAGGCTGAAAAAGAACTTCAAGTTAACCAGACCTTTGATTCACGCCAAACTGATGTATGAAGTCATTTGCTCTCCCATAATCTCCAGCCTTCATCAGTTTACCTACCCTCCCTCTGGTCCACCTGGCAACTTCCACCTCCCTATAACTCCCACGGCTGATTATGGAGCCAAAGAGAAAACCTTGGAAAGAATATCTCCCTGGCTTTGCCTTTCAATCTACTTCTAAGAAGATTCAGTTTTCTTTCGCAGATAATTCTACATTTCTATAAGCACTGGTATTCATTATACACTGAAGGAGAAAGACAAAAGCAATGTACGTTCAGCTAGATCATAAAAGGTTGTCAGCTCATCAGTGACTTCCTATGATGTCATCAGCAACAGTTAAGCTACCCAAATACTGAAGATGATATTACAACTTCAGTATTGACTCAGTTATGCGGCCTAGTGTGTACAGCAGAGCTGACTTTAATATATGTTTCCTTATCCCTATAAAATACATCAAAGGCCAGATTTTCAAAGCCCTGCATGGCTGGCCATTTGGAAAGAGGTATATCCAGGCCCCCAGAGCCTTCATTCTAAGCAGATGGCAGGAGCAGTGGCGAGGATAGAAATTGCAAGCACAGGCATGTCAAGACACTGTTTAACACCAGCCCTGGCAAGGGAGGGGCTGACATGCAGGGAGCTGGAACCACCACCCGGTTCTATAAAACCAGGTATTGTGCTGACTGTGGCAGGTAGTAGAAGACCTAGTAGAAACTCAGTTCCTATTTGCTTTTCCCTGGACCTGGCCTGCGCTCTCCTGGCGGATACCACCAACCAAACGACCGGCATGCCACTAGGTGGCGCTATCTTATACTACCGACTTTCCATGTGATGGCAAAGCCACCTGTCAGGAGCTCCATATTATTAAAAGGTTTAAAGCAAAAAGAATAAAGTATCAGGTTCTCCTCCTTATCACAGCAGCTAGAGGTAAATTATTAAACCCGTTTTGGAATCCTGTAGTTAGGCTCTTCCTCTGAGAATGTAAAAACAAATATCTAGCACATTTGAAAGATTTAATATATATTAAAAGAAAATGATAACAAAATTGAGAATTTTTCTTCTTTTCCACAGTGCACAAGACATACATTCAGCTGAGCTGCTAATGTCTGGGGTCATTTGAAAAGGCAGCGTCTCCCAACTTTGAATTTTAGTGATTCCTTTTGAAAATCTCTGTAGAAGTTATGACTTAAGCCTTTAATAATTGCTTGGCACAATTTCAGAGAATGGCAAGTTATATTTGTTTTCTCTCTCTCATGTTTTCCTCAAACTTTGGAAATCTTACTACAGGAAGAATGAGGCTTGGAGTCTGCTATGTAGATAAAAATACACATTGATTACACATCTTAACAGGTATAATGTTCTCTGTAAAACCTAAACCAAGCTCTTGGGTACAATGGTTCTTTTAGAATAAGACTCTAGCTTATGTCTTCAGAAGATATTTTGAGTCCTATGTGTGAAGGGCGTTAAGAAAGGGGCACTTTTAATTCCCAAGGCCACAGTGTAAAGCCAGCCCCTCTTTTCCTATAGCCAAAACTTTATTCACAATTGGTGTGTATTTCAGCATAATATCCAGTATTGCTCAGCCACTCCAAAGTAGCCATTTGCCCTATTCAGTTTTTTTTATTTGGCATCAAAATTTATTATTCTATTTTATTTTTTGCCTTTTAAGTATTTGCATACTTGTGTAGCACCAAAAACTTGGTTAAAAATTGAACTGAGGACCTTTTGTTCCAGGTACCATAGCTGAAAACTTTATGTCCAACCATTTGGAGAAACTGTATTTCAAAATGTTATCCCTCCCAGGCTGAGATCATTACGTTCTAAGCCTCGAGGGACACACATATCTCAAGTTTTTTGTCTCCCTCGCATTTCCTACTATAGAAAAAAAAAAAAAGGATTCCTTTCACAAACTCAGCAGGCCTTTGAAGAGGCATCATGCCATTCTTCATCTTCTGGCATGACACAGGAGGTTTTAGCTTTGTTTGTATTTTCTGTGGTGAATTCTTTTCCTTCTCATGCCAGTCCATGGTGCACTTCCCAGATCTTCCTTTTTATCCCCAACAGAAGGAAAACACTGGACCTGAAATCCTGTCTTATTTAAAAACTGATTAGAAGTAAGACATGTATAGTAGCCTTGTGAGTGAGAACCAGTATTTGCCAGCTCACATGACTCTCTCACTGATCTGAATTTCTCTGCAGAAGTTCAGCTATTGGAAGAATGAAGGGAGTCAGCATTCCCCCCCCCCTTTTTTTTTGCTTAAATAGAGACATAATACACATACCATAAGATCCACTCTCTTAAAGTGTACAATTCAGTAGTTTTGCCTATGTTCACAAAGTTGTGCAACTACCGCCACGTCGAATTCCAGAACATTTCCATCGCCCCAGAAAGAAGCCTCATATGCATAAACTCCCCATTCCTTCCTCCTCCCAGCTCCTTATATCCATTGATCCACTCTTTGTCTCTATGGATTTGCATTTTGTGGACAGGAAATATAAATGGGATCACATAATGTGTTGCTTTTTATGCCTGGTTTCTTTAGCATGTTATCAGGGTTCACCGTTTTGTAGCATAATCAGCACTGCATTTCTTTTTAGTGCTAAATAATATTCCAACATATTCATTTCTAATTGGCCACAATAAATAATTGCTCACCTTGGATGAGTAGCTAATTTGGGTCTTTGGTCATAAAGCTAAAATATTTACAAATAAATATTTATAAAGCTAAAATATTATAGTGTAGTCAAATAGATTTTGAAGTCAAGAAATTCCTGGTATTCTGGTAAACAAAAATAAAACAAGAGTCCTTTTGATTTCCCCCTCTCCTGTTTTCACTTCTCAATAGTGACTGCTGGAAAAATCTCTAAAATATGATCATCTCTTCAAGGTGGTAGGCATAATACTCAGTTTGGGACAATATTAAGGAAAGCCTACATATAAGATAAGAAAGAAACATTTGGCTTTGAAATCAGGAGACATACATTTGAAACAGTCTATTGTTTACTAAAAGGAAATGTCACTTTTATTTACCCCCAAGTTTAACCTAGAATCATTTTTGTGAAGTAAGCCGGTTAGACTGATAATTGTATCCTAGTTCTCAGTGTGGTGCCTGGCCCATAGTAGGTGCTTGTTGAATAAATGGACAGATGGATGGACGGTAATGACTCAAAAACCAAACGGTATCGTTTTCTAGCATTGAGTAATATTTAGTACTAATATGGTATACATTCCATCATGACTTACAGGTTTCTTGTAATTAACACTATACATAAAATCTGAAGCTAAAGGATATATATGAAAAATACACCACTGCTAACTCTTCTATACCTTCTGAAGCAAGGACCCAAATATTTATCAGAGACAGTTATATAAATTATATATGGTAACATCTGTATATACATGTATATGTGTGTGTCCTTTGATGAGAGAGGAAAACGCAAACTGATATGATTTGGAAAGGTGGTAAGGGCCAGGCACTCTAAATAAGGAAAGGGTTAAGCACCGGGGATGGTGAAAGAGTAAGATAGGTTCTTTGCTTCTCTAATTCTTCAATCTCTTTCTGGAAGAGTTCTGCCCTACCACGTGTTTATGTACTGCAAAGCGGTGCATATGTGATTGGCGGAGGAATGATGTCAGAATCAGAAGGAGGTTGGCTGGCTGACACGTGATTTCCCCAATCCTTGCTCTATGCAGGGTGTGCTAACACAGCTGTACTGGGCCGGTGGTGGAGGACTGCGGTTGCATGCCCTCCCACTATTCACTCATCTCCTTCCTCTCGGCTACTGGGCCATGTGCTCTGCCCAGAAGTGTTTGTTGCTCCTTCTCCCTCCTTGGTGCATTGTCTTCTTCTCTATTACTCAGCAGTCTCCACCCTTCCTTATCTCCCCTTCCATTAAGCTACTTTTACTTTGTGTTTTAAAGGTAAAGTTCTATAGTTTTAGTAGTATTTGTTAGGAATCTAACACATCTTTTAAATGGGGCTAGTGTTTTTACAGGTTTGTTATTGTTTTGGGGGGGCTGTTCTGCTCACAAAGTTCCATGGGTGTTGACTGGCCCGCCCTGATCTATTTTTCTTACAAATTCTGTTAGTTTTAGTGTGTGTTCTCCAGGATGCAAGGTTTTCAGAAATGCCTATTGCACTATGGTAGAATTGCCTGTATATGTAAACAAAACAAAACAAAAACAACAACAAAAAACAAAATAAAACAAAACAAACATAATAACAAGTACAATGGATGGCAGGCTACTTGAAAATGTTATAAGCAAAAGAATTCTAAGCCTGACCTGTAGTGGCTAGCTAGCCAATGCTACAGTGATGGTCTCTCAGGGTTCGAGGGAAGATTTAAAATTGAATACAAATAGCAAGTTACTGGGTGGTATGCAGCAACACAGAGTAATGATGAAGAGGCGAGGCTCAAGCCACACTGGGGGTCAAAGGATCAACCACTTTCTTATTATAGGACCCTGGGCACACAAATTATCCTCTCTACATCTCCATTTCATTATCAACCAAATGATAGAACTGTAAGGGGCTGAAATGTGATAATAATGTAAAGTGCTTAGCATGTTGCCTGGCATTCATTCAGTGAGTACTGATTAAGCGTCTGGGAGCCAGGCACTACTTGAGAGTCTGAGGATACAGCTGCAAACCAAGTACAATGTAAATATTCCATTTTTTTTTAAAGTTAGCTATTATGATGGTGTTTCTCATTTACTTATATTTGCCATATATTTCTAAAAAACTGAGTATCTTCAGTAAGGAATAACAATGAGCAAAATCAGTCATTAGGAAGTTATGGATTCTCCACTGCCTTGCTGGAACCTATCTCTAAGGGAAAATGAAGACGAAGGCACCAGGGGTGACCATGTTGCCAGAAGGACATGGGATTTACCGATGCTGGACTTGCAAGTCCCTGGCAGAGTGGTTGGTCGTGACCTAGTGAAGAAGGCACGGGGCTTTCCACATGTGATGCTCAGGGAGCTTCTAAATGGAACTTTGCAGAAAACCAATATGGATCCATTTAAAAAGGACAAAGCAGAAAGAAGGAAAAGACCTGCCAACCCCTCAGCACGTGCAGCAGGGGAGTGAGACTAGATGGGGGAGGAGGGCACAAGGGCTCAGGAAAGGAGCTATGGCAGCTTCGCCATACACTTGGTGAAATGTACACATGGGATTGAAAATGCAGAAGTGGGGGTGGGGGGGGGCGTGCTGCCCTGCGTGTACAGCCTCTCTCGGCGCTGGCTTGTCTGTTTGCGTAAGCCGAGAGCAGGGTCCTCCCTGGCTGCCAAGGAGCTGGCGCCGGGCAGGGGACTCGCAGCCAACAACAGCAAATGGTGGCGGCAAGGAGGAAGCCTGCGGTGCTGCAGCCCCCTCTAGGGTAACATTGAGGAGCTCAAGAAGAAAGCGAATGCAAGAAGGCAGCTCGGAAGGGACAGGCTTGAAACCTGAGCGAGGGGATGGGACTGGTTGGGGAGAGGAGGAGGAAGCCAGCCTCAGTTCCAAAATATTGCCCTCAGGTCCTGCTGACACCAAAGCAAAAACATCCCTCACCACCCCAGGCGCTGGGAGGGCGGGTTCAGCTGTCCATGGTGGGGGGGGGAGGGGGCTGCCCTGGCGGTGTTGGGCTCCTAGCAAAAGATCAAAAGGGGAGCTTGCTACTCTTAAAGCAGAACTTGGCGCACACCTTTCAGAGAGGGGCTCTGGTTTCATCAGAAGTTATTTTTCAAAAATAACAAGCTTGGGGTGATAGTTTCTCCCTCCCTCAATTTCTCGCATCATTCATATTCTCTCCCTCCTCCTCCTTCTGTCTCTGCCCAAGATTAAGACCAGAAATGTGCAATGAATGCTTTCCTGTCACATAAGACCAATGAAGAGAATTTATATTCTGCCTGATGTTATCTGGCCTGCTGTGGAGAATCCACAAAACACAGCACCCCACCACCAGACACATGGTGGCAAGAGCGCCCACTGCCCTCACTGTCTTGAGGGTGACCTTGCTCCTCTCCTTTCCATGCCAGCATGCAGCCAGGATTAGCAAGCAGGGTTGCGTAAGTGCCCAGGGAATCGGGCCTGGTCTTGGCACCGGGAATGTATCAGTGTTAACAGCTGGGTGCGTAAGTCATGCTCAATAAGGATTTAGTGGCAACATTTGGTCTCAGATTAGCCCAGCTAGTGGGCAGGGGCTGTCTTCTTGCCAAGCCTGGCCAGCTCAAAAGGTCACGTGACCCCTGGGGATTAATACTGGCATTTAATGAAATGCCTTGCTTATCACTGCTCTGGGCCAAGAGCTTTGTTTCTGACTGAGAAGAAATTACTTCCAAATAGAACATGATCTGTCTAGTGTTGTGGGTTGCCTTCCTAAACTCATAAGAATTGTCTCTATAAGTCAGACTCTGGAGAGCCAGTTAGCTAAGAACAAGTATTGGATGACATCCTAAGGAGCTCGGACTTGACCCTGGAGTGGTGAGAAGGCAGTTAAAAAAATTTAAGCTTTGACCACAACAGAGGAATAGGACTGTAGGCTACTCTGACTGGAAAAAGAGGTCCTAGTGGGAGAAGTGGGAGGGAGAGATGAGGGTTGGACCAAAGTAGCAACAGCGGAAATGGAGAGAAGGGGATGATGCAAAAGATGTTAATGAGGTAAAACTTACAGGACACGGAGGCTATCTGGAATTGCAACCTGAAGAGGAGACTGTCTCTGGCCCTAGCAAACCACCTGGAAGGAGGTTGCTGCCACTAACAAAGATGGGGGAATTAAGAAGTAAGTTTGCAAGAGGATTGGAGTGGAGGTAGTGAGCTCAGTTTCAATGTGCTGAGTGTGAGGTGCCCATAACAGCCAACATCCCACTTTGGGAATTCTTGTCGACCACAGGGAATTGCCTTACTCATGATCACAACCTTCCCAGATGGTGGCCCCCAGCCAGTGATGGGCTCATGCCCAGATACAAAGGCCCAGCCACAGGGCTGCAATGTGGGACAAGGTTGAAGAGTTAGTCTAGCTCCAGAGCTCTCTCAGGCTTGGCTATATCCTCATTGTGGGTCAGCTTTTTTCTTTGCCCACTCCCACCTTCCTCTCTTTCTTACAGATGTACCTCCCAAGGATTCTCCCCAACAAACCTTCTTCAGGCAACTCTCCATCCCACAGTCTGCTTCCAGAAAATACTGTGTAAGAGAGTATAGTTGGAGGAAAAGGACTCCATGAGGATGGCTGAGAAAAAAGAAAAGATGGGGCTCTGAAAACTAACAGAGGAGGAAGTTTCTGGGAGCAGGGACGAGTCAATAGTCAAGATGTATAGTAACATAAGGGCTGAAACATCTCATCTTGGTGTGCTGAACAACCAAGAGGTAACCTCGGTAAGAACTGTTCAAGGAAGCAGTAGTGTAGAAGACAGTTAGCAGTGGGTTGATGCCTTCAAGAGCAACATGGGGAAGTGCAGTCACTGTAGACTACTGCTTGAAGAAGCTTCTCTGTGGAGATGAAGAGAGAGACAAGGTGGTAGAAGTTCAGTTAAGTGTCTCCTGAGCAGAAAAGACCCAAGCTGCAGTGCAAGAGCCAAAGGCAGGAAAGAAAGAGGATGATGGGGGTGCCTGGGTGGCTCAGTTGGTTAAGTGTACGGCTCTTGATTCTGGCTCAGGTCATGATCCCAGGGTCCTGGGATCGAGCCCTGTGTTGGGCTCCACACTCAGCAGGGAGTCTGCTTGGAATTCTCTCTCCCTCTACCTGCCCCCCTCTTGTGTGCACACTCTCTCTCAAATAAATAAATAATAAATAAATAAATCTTTTTTAAAAAGAGGATGATGATACGGGGTAAAGAGCAGAACAGTAAGGGGATGAAGTACTTGGGGAACTGGGGTGGGGTGATTGGGGCCATGTCCTTCTCTGACACTGGCTGCAGGGAGGTATGGAAGTGATAGAAGAGGCTACCATCTCTACATCTCTACCATCTCCTACATCAATCCCTCTCTTAGCACTCAAGGTCCTGCCCAATCTTCAACCTCCTTTTGCCCTTATTTGTCACTAATCTCCTTCAGACTTTTAATCCTCAAACCAATCCAGACCACTACAAGCCCTCCAAGTTTCCCTAAATTCTATTAAAAATTCTATTATTCTAGTACTAAATTCTATTACCTTTTATTGCCATTTTGTTGGCCTGTCCTTCTGGATTTAACCAGGGTTCTCAATTTTAAATTTTCTACCTATTTAAAGTAGGAGGTCAAAGATTATTGAAGACATTCCTCTTTGCTTTCTGTCCTGGCCTCACAGAGTTCCTCTCAGGTTGAAGTTCCCTTCCATGTCTGCCTGGGATAACTCTCCCCCAGTACCCTTCCTTAGACTTCAATTCTCCTTGCTATCCAAACAGATCAGATCCCCCAATCCCAACCCCTATTACATGTTCTCATAGCAGTGTGTTTCTTCCACAACACATACCACTCTAGCAGTTATATATTTGAATATTTGACTAAGTCTGCTTTCCCTAGTAGACCATAACTTTATAAAGTCAGGGACTCACTGTGGAGTGGTGCTGGGCACATTTATTTGGTTGGATAAATAAATGAATACTTGCTAGAGTCTACTTTTATCTCATTTATGAAAAGACTAAAGGAGATATAAATTCCATAAGGACAGAGGCCATGCATTTTTATCTTTTTATTTCCTAAAACATCTAGTACAGGTCTCTGTATATAGTAGGTACTCAATATACCTTAGCTGAGTAAGCAATCAACAGCTTTTTCTTTTAACCATAAAAAGAATCATTTGATTGCCCAACCATGGAACTGGCCAGTATCAAGAACTACTGTGTCACAGTATCTGAGATCCCTTGCTCTACTCTCTCAATGTATTCATGCATTCCAAACATGTATTTAGTAGCTACCACGTAGTAGAAGTTGTGTCAGGTGATGGGGTGGGGAGCAAAGCCAGGTATGGCTCCTGTCTTCATGGAGTTCCCAGTCTAGTAATGGACTCAGACTCCAATCAAAGAGTCATGCAAATAGATAAAAGAGTTCGATCTATCTTCGGGGAGGAGAATGGATTAGTGATGAGACCCCTCTCACAGAGTCTCCTGACTATTCCCCTCAATCTGCAGGAACTTCTCAGGCACTCCATTGTATCACCCTGGTTTATCTTCATCAGAATCTTTATCACTGGTGAACATTTTCTTTTCTTCCAATTTTCTGTTCTCATCTATCCCATGCTACTTCTCCAATAGAACATAGGCTCCATGGAGGCCAAGAATCTTGTCTTCTTATTCTTTACTATGGAATAGTTCTTGATACATTGTTTAAGTGTCCATAAAAATTTGCCAAAATTGACTTTAAATTTTGATTGTTGGGAAGTGGGACAGAAGGAATGTGTGCTTGGGCTTCCAGGAATAGTATCATTTCTTCTTTACCATCTTATGATGGTCTCCATGAAAATGATTTTATAGGACCTTGCCCAAGGTTTGTATGACACCAAACTCTTTTAAACAAGGGGATTTTGAAAACCTCCTAATAGCTCTCTGTCTTGATGGAACAAAAACAAGGGCTAAATATAAAAGTGTACCCCTCCCTATGATTGCTCTTTTCTAAGTCGCTGAATCTAGGATCTACCAACTACCTTTCCTGAATTTGGAAGGCTACATAAAGGTTCAACATTTCCTTGCCAACTTGTCATCATAACCAACCTGTGTGAAACACTAAAATTTATAGTTTCTAACAGTTCTTTGGATTGGGGAAAGATATGAGAATTGCAATTAACATTCCCCTAAACAGCAAAAGCATTATGTGGACACATTTGTGTTGAATCCAGTGGAAATTCCATGTTCTCTAAGTCAGGACATACACAAATTATGGACCAGGTCTGTTAGAGTTTTATGAGTTACTCTGTTGAAACTTGTGGAACTATTTGAAAGTTCTTCTAGTCTATTGTTAAGTGTGTAGTTTAGATTCTAGCCAGTACTTAGGCTTAATTAGCTTTGTGTGAATAAACTGAGTTTTCTGTCTAGATCTCTGGGATTAATATAAAACTGGTTATAAAATCATGGCTTCCTTTTCAAATTGTACCTTTAATTTGACCTGTATGAGTGGTTGCCCAGTTTTTTCTGAGGTGTATTACCATCTTTTCATACATCCAGATCAAGTCTATTAAAAGTGATTTGGCTTCCCTAATTTCAGGGCCATCAGGGAAGTTCAAAAAAAAAATTTTTTTTTAATGGCAGGATTAAATGAAATCAACTCATTGCAGGCCCTGAGAAATTCCAATAATTTATACTATAGTCCATGTGTAAAATTCTCCAGTCCAGGCTGGAGAGAATAACAAATATTTCTGTTATGTTTCATTTCATAAATGTATTTGTCCTTTCAGGGGAAAGAAATACAAACACTGATACCATTTTGATTATAATGGACTTTCAACAGAGTGTATATGAAGAATCAATTTGTGGTCATTAAAATTGTTCATAACCTTTAAGTGGCGAAGCATACAAATGAAGTTTTTTCGTTTTGTTTTCCAGTTGTAGCTAGCATGGTAAGGGCCTATAAGGGCCTACTCAGTTATTCTCGTTTTGCATGATTTGTGCTTTCTTCTTTTTAAAATAAAATTACCAGAAGGTGTGTTGCTTAAAAAAAATCTAGCCAAAATTATTTTAAAGATTTCAAATAGTGTATGTGTCCACAGTAGGTGAGATGGAAATGTTTTATTCGAATCCTGCTGCCTTCTAAATAGTGTTGCGTGTTTTGAGGAGACACACAAAAACCCTGAATTTTCCAGTATAGTTCAAGTACCTAAAGCTTCATCAAAGTTGGAAACAAAGAAGGCAAGGACTTCCGGTGGTCTCTGAAGACACCAAAGCCCCAAATTGAAGATCTTGGCATTAGTGAGAGCTCACAGAAGAACCATGGGTTGAAAATGCTGCAGATGATGAGCAGCACCAGCAGAGACAAGAAATAAGATGCTCTTCCTAGTATCGCTCCTGCAATTTTGTACACATGTTAATTGTCAGCCTCACCACCTGCTTTTTAAAAAAAGTAATGAAATTGATGGAGGACTCATGAGAAGAAAAGCTTTCGAATTAGAATGAGAGTTATGGAATAAATACCAGCTAGCTCCAGACCCAGAATGATTGCCTCTGAGACTCCTTTATGAGCACGTAGAAAAATAAAGTGCTGATCATTAGCACCCACTATGCTTCATTAAGGACAAGTGATGTTAAACTAATCATACTTTTTTCCTAACCTAGGCAATATCAGACTGACTAGTAAGTAGATGAGAGGAATGATGTAACATAATTATGAGCCCTAATATTTGCATAGCTAGGACTTGGTAATTTATAGATTATCTTCACATATTTTATTACATTTGCTCATTATAATAGTTGTATGGGTATCCAGGCAGATAATAGTAATTCCTATGTAGAAACAGAGACTAGGCCCACAGCAAACAAGTACTAGAATTTGGGTCTACTTATTCATTCTAGTACTCATTTCTAATATATGACTGTTTGATTTCAGTGAAGTCTTTGACAATCTTTGGTGATGTGTTAATGGACAAGATAGAACAATATGAGCCACATGAGATTCTAGTTGAAGCAGACACAGATGGCTGAAAACCTGTACAGTCAATTCAACAAGTATTTATTGAGCAATTGTTATGTGCCGGGCTCTCTGCCAGGTCTAGTGAAACTAGTAAATCAATGCCAGTATAAAGAGAGATGTGAAAGACTCGGCCATCTTTGACATTTTCATTAATGATTTAAGATACAGAAGATTTTTTTTTTTAATGTAATCTGTGGCTAGTACCTAGTTAAGATGAGCAGCTAAAAAAAAAAAAAAAAATCTAGAACAACAGACCAAAGCTAATGAGCTGGCCTCCTTCAAGGGATATAAGTTAGATTCTAAATTTAGATTAAAAGGAAAAATCTATTATCCAATATTGAATAAGGAAGACCAGTGTTTTGCCATTCATTGTTTATGTGGAAGCATATGGATTTTTGTTTGTTTGTTTTCTGTAAGCTCAGTAAAAGCAGGATCATATGGCTGGTGGCAAAAAATTTGCAATTTTATGCCACATGAATAAAAATAAAACTCCAGCTTACCAAGACAATAGTTCCGCATCAGCACTGGATTTGATCACTTTACTACTATGTTCAGTTCTGGGGATCATGGTTTTTGGGTGCTGATAATCTGCTCATTTGGACGGGTAAGGGTTGGGTCTTGAGAATACAAGGAAGAGGGACTGAGGCTATTAAACTGAAGCAGAGATTCAATAATTTGGGGCAGCTGAGAGGTTTTCTTCATTATGGCAGAAGAAGGTGAAGATTTGTCCTTTATAGTTCCATAGAACAGAAATTGGACCATAGGGTAGAAATTGAGGAAGGGCAAGTTTGGGCTCTGTATTTGTGAGAATGTTTTAACACTTGGAGTTATTATTAGGGGCTGCATTGTCTCGAAAAGAGGTATGTTTCCCATCCCTGGAAATGTTGAGGCAGAGGCCAGATGACCATCTGCCAAGGAATGTGGCAGAGAGAATTCCAGCTTTGAGTGGGAGTTTGGACTAATGACCTGTGATGTTGCTTCCAATTCTAAGATTTGGAGTTTCTAGTATAGTGTCCCATACACAAATTCTTACATCCAGTGAAATTTGTTCCAAATCTTAGGAATCTGGGGTTTTAAACATCTCAGAGGATGCTTATAATTGTCTCTGAATGAACACACAAGCTTAGTCCAAAAGAGACTTGTAAATAACGGGCCACATCAGCACACTTTTACCTTCTTCCACAAATGGGATATTTTATGGGATTTGTCTCTGACAGTGCTGGATTCTTGCAAGTCATGTTACCAGCGCTCCTTTGCGTTTTGTATTCTGGACTTATAAACTCAACATCTCAATGAATAAAAACACCTCCGGAGCATTTCTGAACCTGAGCTTGTCCCCTACGATTGTCTTCACTGAAATCTATTTCCTTGATATCATCCGGTAGGTGACTAGTGGCTGGTGGCACAGGTGTGGTGCAGGTTATACCTGGTGGAGTACAGGTTATAATCATTCTGCATAGCTGGCCCACACAGTCTGTCTGCCATTCAATAATTAGTAGTGCACCCACCTTGACAGTTGGCACCATTTCCCACCATCTCTGTGGGAACCTAGAATATGCAAATGTGACATGACCCATTCAGCCTGCTAGTTGATGTCTGTGTAGATGATTTATGGCTAAACCATACAGGGCTATTTGAACCCCCCCCCACCCAGCCCCAACTAATAGTCCTTACAAATATTGGTTAGTGGTACAAGTCACATCGCCTTCTTGCTCCTCTTATTTAAGCACATTCAACAAAACTTTCCCCCTTTGAGATGCACAATTTTCCTTCCACCTAGAAGGGTCTGCACCTGGTGCAAGGGGGTTTTGGGGGGACTATGACAGCCATTGTCCTGGTATTGGCCTTGTCTCAGTATCTCTGGGAGAAAGGAGTTCAAAGAGCTGCTTTTAGTTCTTTGATGCTTGGCGGTCAGTGAAATAGTAGAGGTCAGTTTGGGATGAGACTGCAGGGTTCACATTAAACTCACTTAAACGTATGTATCTAAAGCATGTTTTAGTTTTCTGCACATAGCTACAACATTTTCAAAGTCTGTACAACACTCATGGGGAGAATGGTTAGAACCCGATCAGCTCCCATTCCCTAAAAGGTTTCCTGGGGGCATGCCTCAGGATTGGCAACCTCTATGTAAGCAACTTGGAGGAAGAAACGCTGTACTTGGTGTCAGAAGGAGAACTCGGGCAAATATACCATAGGAAGCCAGTGTGGTTCACAGAAAAACAATGCTGTTGATGAACTCTTGCAATAATATATGCTTATACGATTTTAAAACCTTGGTGTTCAGAGTGTCATCCTGCAGCAGAGATGCATCACCTGACAATTGTTAAAAATGTAGAACCTCAGGCTTCACTCCAGAATCAGTATGCACAGTTCAGCAACATCCCCAGGGGATTCCTATGTATATAAAATTTTAAGAAGCCCTGCTTTAAAACGTATTACAATTGGATCAATAGAGAGTTAAAATGAAATTTCACTTAATGAAGGGGAAAAAAACCCAAAAAAACCTTTGCAATTTGAAAACAGAAACAAAACTTTTCGATCCCCTCCCCCTAAAGGGGAATGATGAATTAGTAAGAGAATTACTTATGCCTAATGAATAAAATTAATGATGTTCTGCATTTTAAATTAATGTTAATCTTTTTTCCAGGGTAGAGGGACCCCTGAAAGCATTGTTCTGGGTGATTCAGCTGTAATTTAATTAGTGATTGGAGAAGCAATAGAGTCAAAATTTCAGTTTAATTTAAAAACGCTACTTTATGTAACCTCCTAGATTATCCACTCACACACCAGCACACAAAACACGTCAGCCACATCATGATCCCAACACCAAAAAGAAACCCAAAGCATTTTTTAGGGTATGTTGTGAGAAGTCACTTTTTTTTTTTCCTCTTAACCACACAGAGCTCTTTTGCAATCACAGTAAGGTTTTGCAAAAGCATGGGGTGAAAGCTATAAAAGTTATGAAGTCATATTTAGATTGACTAAGAGGTTATGCTTTCCAAGTAAAGAGAGTCATGTTTCCAAAAATAGTGCAGCTGATCTAGTGGCAAAGAATATGCCATTATGAAATGTAGAATACACATGTGCATGCATGTATATTTATGTATATCTAAAAATGTTATGAACTAATGAAAATAGCAATCAGTGGTGGGGTTTGCTAAAATGCTATAATTCAGACACACACCATTAAAAAACTCATTGATAAATCATTGGAACTTATAGCTGACTTCTGATTTATTTTTACGCCAACTGCAGTTGTGACCCGAGGGAGATGTTTATACACCAACAATTTCAGTGAGGAGCAGCAATAGCTAATCTGCTCAGTTTTTGCGCTCTGAGAGTTATGCTTTGAATTAAAGAAGATTTATGGAGGGAGCAATGGCCTTTTATGGATTACACGCTAAAGATCAGAATGAGTAAGAAAGAAGGCATTCAAAAGAACTGAGGCTTTTTATTTATGCACATTAAAGAAAAATACAGTTGAAATGGTCAAAGTCATGTCTGTTGCCTCATTTTTATATATATAGCATAATTTACCTTCTCCCATTTACATGCTACTGTTTCATTGTGTTCTGACTTAGGATGTCTTGCAATTGTTGTATAGGGATGATTTTGGTTTTCCTGAAAATAAGAGAGATCCTTACTATCTTTAGTAACCATGTTACCTATCATTTGTCTTCTCTTCAGTGCCAAGTACAATGCCAGGTAAATAACAGATTTCATAAAAGGCAGTTGAGTTTTGTGCAAAAATTATATAATGGTCTAAAATTGCTTTACCATGCTTGGAAGACTATAAGATGCTGAAAACAAAAGGTAACCGTCAAGAAATAATGTACTGGGGTGGAGGGCAGAGTAGGAGGAATAGGAGGGTGGCAAACTGCCTGACGGTTCCAGCGCTGCAGAACTTTGCAACATGAGACATCAAAGACCTGGACTAGGCACAGAAAAAAGGATGGGGGCTCTACTCTCTGCCACATACGGAGCGCAGACCACATCCACCTGAACACAGTCATGGAAAGTAAGAGGGGACCGAGTGCATTTCATCAGCTGTGACTTCATTTTGAATGGCATGGTAGGCCCTGTCCCTGCTTGAGAAAGAGAACCAACACTTAGCCACAAGCTTAAGCAAACTTTTTAGCTAATTGAAAGGTTTTGGGAAATGTAACCTGGAAGGCTTCGTGCTTACTCTGAAGCTTCAAGCCTCAAGGCAGGTTCTGGGCTCCTGCCTGAGCATGAACATCTGAGATTTTAAGAGAGCAAGAGAAGAAGGCGGGCAAAGCCAGTTAGTTACTCTAGTTTAGTTAAATTGTACTAAAAAAAAACAGGTTTATAATCCAACAGGCACACAATTGTGGAGGTTTTTAAAAACCATATTTCTTTTTGCTGTATACTGTTGTAGAAATGTCTCTGGGCCTCAGTTTCCTCACAGGATGAGTATAAGAGTCCTGGGCTCAGAGCTATATACTAATTATCACTATGACCCTTGGTGGGTTACCTAAACTCTCATCTTTTAAGAGGTTATTACCTCAGAAGCAGAAAGTGTGCTTACATGCTTAGAAAAACTCCTAACCATAGTAAGAAATAATAGTAGCTGTTACTAGTAGATAGTTTCACAATTACAGTTGCCACTAAGAAGTCAAGAAGCTGAACTCCAAAATGCAAAACAAATATTGAGTTTTGCATACCCCTTTGACATGGTATTTTCTAATACTTAGGAAATTATTTGCCAATGTAACTTAAGTTGAACATGTGGGTATTCTGTGAGGGAGGGCAAAGAACTTGGATGCAAGATGAAAAGTTGCTATCTGACACGTCATCTTCTACCCAGGCTCTTCACTGTCATGGGTCATGGAGATTTCCCAGATACGACATCACCAGCCCATGGACTGACCGCCTTGGCAAGGATTCTCCCTCTCATCCCTGGGCTTTTGTTCTTACCCAAGTAGTGCCATGAATAAGGTCATCTCATCTGGTCTGTTTATGATTCTGAGAACTTTCGGGGTCAATGCCCCTCCACCAAAGAGTTCTAATTAGGAATTTGGTAGCCATACCTTTGGTGGAATAAATGGAGTATATTAAGGGAAAGATACATGCACTATACATGTGATGATGAAGTTCCATCTATCTCAGGTGGGTAAACATTTTCCTGGGAAATTTTTCATTGAAGGTCTCCTGTTTCAGTACTAACACCTTTCCCCTGCCCCCTTTTTAATTTGATTCTATAAAGTTTTCTTTTTTAACACACTCAGAAATATTGCTGTGAAACTAAGAACTATACTCAACTAGTGACAGGGCCATAGTGAAGTAAGAAGCTGGCATACATGTATGCATATATGTATGTATGTATGTATGTATTTTTGCCAAATTCTCTCAAGATTTGGAAGTTCTCTTGGATATCTTAGCAATGGTTGGGGATTAGTAAACTTCTGATGCTTGTTCAAAAGTATATTTTTGGGAGGCGTGTTGGCAGAGCAAAAACTCTTAGAGAGGGTAACAAATTTGGTTTAGAAGTGGCAGTGATAAGGTTGAACATGTGCATTTTATGCACATCCTCCCATGTTGCTCCACTCTAGAATGGGAACTCCCATGACTCCAGTCATGTTACAATTCTTTTTTAGGTGAGGAGAGGAACAGAGGGAAGGAGGAAGGAAAGGAGCACACATGTCAACCCCTCTAGCCAAGTTGTAAAGCAGGTGTAATCAATTCCTGATTCCAGCCCCCATAACTCCTCTTAGCACTTTCAGTAGTGTTTTTAAAGGTTGCAATTCTTCTTTTTAGGAATTTAGAATTGTTTTAGGGCAGTTGCCAACTAATATCCAAACCATAGCAGTCAACCAAATACTTTCTGAGGGCTATTTGGATAAGGGGTCAACTGAAGACCAAGGAATAAACTTTGAATGGTGGAGAATGATGGAGTTTCGCCTGCCATGACAGTGTTAAAGTATGGTGGGTCAGGAAGGGGTGTTTCAGAAGACCTCTTAAAAATCTCAAGATTCCACTTGAAAATAAGGCTCGCCCCGACTATACAGGAGCCTCCATAGGTACATCCAAATGGCTCAACAAAAACCACCACCAGAAGGAGGATCTAAAACTTCTCTTTCTAGGCTGTGAGTGAATCATCTTAGTTCTTTGTAATAAGCAGGACAATGTGGGTAGGGTTTTCTTCTCATCATACATGTATGGTGTTTTGATTCTCCTATTTTTTCCAACTTTAAGGTTCATTATTCAATATCAAATGCTATCATTTCTACGCAAGTTTTCCCAGAGAACTGCCTACTCCACAGTAATTGTGTCACTTTTCTTATGAGCTTAAGTTAGGTCTTGATTTATGGTAATGGATGCCCATTCCTGCCCCACTAAGCTATGTATGCTCTCCCAGGGACTGTACAAGATTCGTCTTTCCAGTCCCTTAGCTTAGCACAGCACTTAGCCAAGAGTATGCACTCACTGTCGCTGGGCAGGCACTGCATGACTTTTCTCATAGCACGAGTTCAACAGGGCGACTGTTTTCCAGACTCACTTGCTTGTGCTTTCATTGGCTGGGAGGGTCATCAGAGAGTCTTGAAATGGGAGGTCATTAATAGCTTAGCTCTTGTTCACTCCTTCTCCATTAAGCAAGGCCATATCTAAAACATCCCAGGCTGAAGGAAATTGATCTTATTTTAGAAGACATGCAGAGATACCAATGAAGTAATAATTTCTTTGAGGTTAAATTTAGCATATCTGAATAAGTAGCTCAAATGTTCTCATGTTGAGCTACATTTTTGCCCTTTTCTCAGCAGTATTATCAACATACTGAAACTGTACCTCATTAATAGCCTGTGGGATCAAGACGTGGAGGACAAATGTTATTAAAGGGTATGTTTATCTTAACCTTATACTGGAAAACAGAAGATATGAAATTTGTACATTTTAAATCTTCAAATTCTTTTAAAAAGCCATGGAAACCATCCTATTTTGTCCCAGCATTGCAAATAAGACACAGATTTTTTACTCATTTTGTAAGAAGATTTGGTTTCAACATCCAATTTTTTACCATGCAGCTCAGGCAAATGTGCCTTTCTCTACCTTTGACCTCCAAAAGCACATCCCTGTACTTCTCATAGGCATAGCACCTTTTAAAATCTTGTTTTAGAAATGTTTCTTATTTTGCCGACTGTGACTCTATTGTCCCTCAAGGAACGGCATCCCTCTAAGTGCCTAGTACAGTGCTTACCTCTAACAGGTTTTCAATTAATATTTGGTGAATGAATAAAAAATGCATTCGTGTCAGCTACTTCTCTCTCAAGATATGTCAAAGAAAGAGGGAAAGTGAGTGCATGTATTTACATGCTTAATTATTAATGGGGTTGGGAGTGAGGATCTAAGGGGGTATCACTTGGACCAGAGACTACAGGGTAATCAAGTCTTTGTTGGCATATCTTAAAATGCCCATTTCCTACACAGGTGATCTATGCCATACAAGAAGTGTAAAGTCTTCTTTCCTAGGTTCTGGTTAATTTATGATTTTTTCCATTATTATCTCAAACATACACAGAAAGAAAATCCAGTTTAAATTGTCCAGAAAGTAATTTCTCTCCCTGAAGCAATAAACCATTTTTAGGCTCAAAGCCAGGTTAGTTCCTACACACATAATCCCTTGGGGCCTTTAGGTCACTAGCAAAAGAACTTGGAAAATTTAATTAAAGAGATTTCCGGGAAGGGGAAAGAAATTAAAGAAATTGGCCACCACAACATGAAGGAGTTTTTATATCCTATACAAATGTCTTAGACACAGGACACACCAAAGTCTGGAAGTCACAAGTGGGATCATCCAGAAGGTTCTACAATCAACACTATTTAATAACTCAGTGCTCTTGTTAACCTTGAGAGAAACCTTTAGAGGGCAAGGAATTTCACTTGTTCACTCACTAGCATTTAAATATTGTCTGTTCTGTGTAAGATGCTGACATAGGTGTTAGGAATACAAAAAAGAAGCAAGAGGAAGTCTTTATCCACAGGGGATTAGGGAAGGGAAGATAGACAAGAAAGCAATCAGTTACCCAACAATATAAGGGCTGTGAGAGAGGCCGTGCCAGACACTGTGGGAACAGAGATGAGGAATGAGTGAATCCTTCGATGAACACCCAGGAAGGCTTTCCAGGGGATGCCTCAGTTGTCTTTCATGTAGACAAGGAAAGATATTCTTTGTAGCAGAGCAAAATGGGAAATGGCACAGAGGAAAAAGGCGGTGCGCTGCATGTGAGTTGCAAGTAGCTGCGGTAGCAGGAGCACAGCAGACATGTGGATGAGAAATGAGCTTCAGGAAAGTGGGAGCAAGAGTATGGCTTCTTTTGCTAAAAAGAGGGATGATACAGACACCACAGAAATACCACAGAAAGGATGGGTCTGAATGCCATAGAAACATGGCTTAGCATTATTCAGAGAGAACTTGATGTATATTTTCCCATCTATTTGAAGGGGATTCAGTGATATGTATGAAAAACTCACAGGACACAGGAGATCCTACATGATTAGATCAGAGAAACAGAGAGTGTTTTGATGTGACTGAAAATTTTAGGGACCTCACCAAAACTCAGAAATTGGCAAATATTCTAAACGTATTTCCCAATGGTTAAGGTTGCTTGCATGTGTATAAGATTTCATGCAATAGCCAGAATATATGGCATTTCTACTTAAAGAAAACCACCAAGGAGAGCTTATAGGAAACGAGGGAGGAATGAAATGGAGATGAGCCAGATGCAGCTACAAGTGGTCAGTTTTATGACATTGTTTAACAGATATACGCAGTATAACACTTAAATGGCTACCATCATTCTACTTAGTTCTGTATCACAAAGCTATTGCCAGTTTCAGCATTTGGCTAATTAACACTAAAATTACTCTGCTGGTATTATGCAGTGAAGTCTGATGAAAGAAACATCTTGCAAATATTACATCCTGAAATCCTTGACCATTTAAAATAGTCTACTTCCATAATAAATACCCCATTAATATTGCATTTGAGCAACGGCAATACTTGTAATAACTACCATTTATTAAACACCCATTTTATTGCACACGTCATTTGTATTACTGTGAAATTCTTCTAAGTTATCATTCTACTCTTAAAGATGAGAAGAGCCGAGGTGGGGAAGAGCAAGATGGCAGAGGAGTAAGAGACCTAAATTTCGTCTGGTCTCAGGAATTCAGCTAGATAGGGATCAAACCATTCTGAACACCTACAAACTCAACAGGAGATCGAAGAAAAGAATAGCAACAACTCTCTCATCAGAAAATCGACCACTTTCTGGAAGGTAGGACGTGAGGAGAAGTGAATCCGAGGCGATATTCAGGAGGATAGACAGTGGGGGAGGGGGCCTCCATCCGCCGCTTCTGGCAAGTGATAGAGCCGCAGAGCACAAAATTGGAACTTCTAGAAGTCGGCTCCACTGAGGGAGGTCGCTCCAGTGGCTAAGTGGGGGGGTGGAACCCTCATGGGACAGTGTGGTCTCAGGACCCTCAGGGTTACAGAAAGACCGGGGGTGCCTGAGTGCGGCAGAGCTCCCAGGATCGGAGCAGGGAAGCCGGCTACAGAGACAGAGCCGAGGCGTGGGCTCTCGGGTTGGGGTTGCCATAAACTGTGATCCGCCGCACAGTCGGGCCACTCTTCCTCCAGCAGGGACCCAACAAGCGGCAGATCCGGGGAGACTCCCCTTCCTCCCCCGGGGAGGAGCGGTGCGGGAGCGCACCACAGGGATCTGCTGGGTTTGGAGACTCCACACGGGGTCGGGTGTCAGAGATAGAAATGCTGGGTCACAGGGTGGGTGAGCACGGAGTGCGGCCAGAGACCAGGGAGACGGGAGTGACTGACTGCTTTTCTCTGGGGGCGCACTGAGGAGCAGGGCCCCGAGTTCCCGGCTCCTCTGGGGCAGAGATTGGGAGGACGTCATTTTCACTCTTGTCCTTCAAAGCTGTACGGAGAGCTTGCAGGGAACAAAAGCTCCCGAGAGCAAACCCGAGCAGATTACTTAGCCAGGACCGGCAAGCGCGGGGCAATTCTGCCTCCGGCAAAGACATTTGGGAACCACGGCAACAGGCCGCTCCCCCAGAAGATCAGCAAGAACAGCCAGCCAAGACCAAGTTTACTATCAGTGATAACGGCAGAATGCCAGCACTAAGGGGAAAACAGCACATAGAATTCATGGCTTTTTTCCCCATGATTCTTTAGTCTTTCAAAGTTAATTTTTTAAATTTTCCTTTTTTTTGAATTATTTTTCCCTTTTTCAACCAACATCTTATCAATCCCTTTTTAAAAAATCTTTCCTATTTTTCATTTTTAGAGTCATATTCTATCTCTTCATTGTAGTTAACCTTATTTTTGGTATATATATATATATATATATATATATATATATAAAGTTGTTTTCTCTTCAAAAATTTTGGGATACAGTTTCTTCTAACAGACCAAAATATACCCTAAATCTCTAGTGCATGGCTTTGTTCTAGTCTCCTGCCTGATCACATTCTCTCCCTTTTTTTTTTTTAAATTTCTCTTCTTTCTTTTTTCAGCCAACTTCTTATCAATTCCTTTATAATTTTCATCTTTACAGTCATATTCTGTCCCTTCATTGTATTTACCCTTATTTTTGTACATATAAGTTTTTCTTTCTTTAAAATTTTGGGAGGCAGTTTCTTCTAACAGACCAAAATATGTCCAAAATCTAGTGTGTGGCACTGATCTATTCACCAGCATAATCATATTTGATCATATTCTTTTTTTTCTTTTTTCTTTTTTCTTTCTTTCCCTTTCTTTTCCTCTGGTTTCAGGTCTCTTCTGATTTGTTTAGTGTATATTTTCTGGGGCTGTTGTTACCCTGTTAGCATTTTGTTCTCTCATTCATCTGTTCTCCACTGGACAAAATGACAAGATGGAAAAACTCACCTCAAAAAAAAGAACAAGAGGCAGTACCGACTGCCAGGGACCTAATCAATACAGACATTAGTCAGATGTCGGAACTAGAGTACAGATGATGTTTTTAAAGATACTAGTTGGGCTTGAAAAAAGCATGGAAGATACTAGAGAAACCCTTTCTGGAAAAATAAAAGAGCTAAAATCTAACCAATTCGAAGTCAAAAAAGGCTATTAATAAGGTGCAATAAAAAATGGAGGCTCTAACTGCTAGGATAAATGAGGCAGAAGAAAGAATTAGTGATATAGAAGACCAAATGATGGAAAATAAAGAAGCTTAGAAAAAGAGAGATAAACAACTACTGGATCATGAGGACAGAATTCGACAGATAAGTGAAACCATAAGATGAAACAACAATAGAATAATTGGGATCCCAGAAGAAGAAGAAAGAGAGAGAAGGGCGGAAGATATATTGGAGCAAATTATAGCAAAGAACTTCCCTAATTTGGGGAAGGAAACAGGCATCAAAATCCAGGAGGCACAGAGAACCCTCCTCAAAACCAATAAAAATAGGTCAACACCCCGACATCTAATAGTAAAACCTATAAGTCTCAGAGACAAAGAAAAAATCCTGAAAGCAGCTTGGGACAAGGGGTCTGTAACCTACAATGGGAGAAACATTAGATTGGCAACAGACCTATCCACAGAGACCTGGCAAGCCAGAAAGGATTGGCAGGATATATGCAGAGCACTAAATGAGAAAAATATGCAGCCAAGAATACTATATCCAGCTAGGCTGTCATTGAAAATAGGAGAGATAAAAAGCTTCCAGGACAAACAAAAACTAAAGGAATTTGCAAACACGAAACCAGCCCTACAAGAAATCTTGAAAGGGGTCCTCTAAGCAAAGAGAGAGTCTAAAAGTAACATAGACCAGAAAGGAACACAGACAATATACAGTAACAGTCACCTTACAGGCAATACAATGGCACTAAATTCATATCTTTCAATAGTTACCCTGAATGTAAATGGGCTAAGTGCCCCAATCAAAAGACACAGTATCAGATTGGATAAAAAAACAAGACCCATTGATATGCTGTCTGCAACAGACTCATTTTAGACCCAAAGACACCCCCAGATTGAAAGTGAGGGGGTGGAAAACCATTTACCATGTTAATGTACATCAAAAGAAAGCTGGGGTGGGCAACCCTTATATCAGACAAATTGGATTTTAAACCAAAGACTATAATAAGAGATGAGGAAGGGCACTATATCCTACTTAAAGGGTCTATCCAACAAGAGGATCTAACAATTGTAAATATCTATGCCCCTAACATGGGAGCAGCCAATTATATAAGCCAATTGATAACAAAAGCAAAGAAACACATCAACAACAATACAATAATAGTAGGGGACATTACACCCCCCTCACTGAAATGGACAGATCATCTAAGCAAAAGATCAACAAGGAAATAAAGTCTTTAAATGACACACTGGACCAAATGGACTTCACAGACATATTCAGAACATTCCATCCCAAAGCAACAGAATACACATTCTTCTCGAGTGCCCATGGAACATTCTCTAGAATAGATCACATCCTAGGTCATAAATCAGGTCTCAACTGGTACCAAAAGATAGGGATCATTCCCTGCATATTTTGGACCACAATGCTAGTTTCATAGAACTCAATCACAAGAGGAAAGTCGGAAAGAACTCAAATACATGGAGGCTTTAGAGCATCTTACTAAAAAATGAATGGGTTAACCAGAAAATTAAAGAAGAATTAAAAAAATTCATGGAAACAAATGAAAATCAAAACACAACTGTTTAAAATCTTTGGGATGCAGCAAAAGCAGTCCTAAGAGGAAAGTATAGAGCAATACAAGCCTTTCTCAAGAAATAAGAAAGGTCTAAAATACACAACCTAACCCTACACCTAAAGGAGCTGGAGAAAGAACAGCAAATAAAGCCTAAACCCAGCAGGAGAAGAGAAATAATGAAGATCAGAGCAGAAATCAATGAAATAGAAACCAAAAGAACAGTAGAACAGAACAACGAAACTAGGAGCTGGTTCTTTGAATGAATTAATAAGATTGATAAGCCCCTGGCCAGACTTATCAAAAAGAAAAGAGAAAGGACCCAAATCAACAAAACCATGAATGAAAGAGGAGAGATCACAACCAACACCAAAGAAATACAGACAATTATAAGAACATATTATGAGCAACTCTATGCCAGCAAATTAGAAAACCTGGAAGAAATGGATGCATTCCTAGAGATGTATCAACTACCAAAACTGAACCAGGAAGAAATAGAAAACCTGAAAAGACCTATAACCACTAAGGAAATTGAAGCAGTCATCAAAAATCTCCCAAAAAACAAAAGCCCAGGGCCAGATGGCTTCCCAGGGGAATTCTACCAAACATTTCAAGAAGAATTCATACTTATTCTTCTGAAACTGTTCCAAAAAATAGAAATGGAAGGAAAACTTCCAAACTCATTTTATGAGGCCAGCATTACCTGGATCCCAAAACCAGATAAAGACCCCATCAAAAAAGGATAATTACAGACCAATATCCCTGATGAACATGGATGCAAAAATTCTTACCAAAATACTAGCCAATAGGATCTAACAGTACAGTAAAAGGATTATTCACCATGACCAAGGGGGATTTATTCCTGGGCTGCAAGGTTGGTTCAACATCCACAAATTAATCAATGTGATATAATACATTAATAAAAGAAAGAACAAGAACCATATGATCCTCTCAATAGATGCAGAAAAAGCATTTGACAAAGTACAGCATCCTTTCTTGATTAAAATTCTTCAGAGTCTCAGGATAGAGGGCACATACCTCAATATCATAAAAGCCATCTATGAAAACCCACAGCGAATATCATTCTCAATGGGGAAAAACTGAGAGCTTTCCCCCTAAGGTCAGGAACATGGCAGGGATGTCCACTCTCACCACTGCTATTCAACATAGTACTAGAAGTCCTAGCCACAGCAATCAGACAACAAAAAGAAATCAAAGGCATTCAAATTGGCAAAGAAGAAGTCAAACTCACTCTTTGCAGATGATAGGATACTTTATGTGGAAAACCCAAAAGACTCCACCCCAAAACTCCTAGAACTCATACAGGAATTCAGTAAAGTGGCAGGATATAAAATCAATGCACAGAAATCAGTTGCAATTATATACACCAACAAGACAGAAGAAACAGAAATGAAGGAGTTGATCCCATTTACAATTGCACCCAAAACCATAAGATACCTAGGAATAAATCTAACCAAAGAGGCAAAGAATCTGTACTCAGAAAACTCTAAAATACTCATGAAAGAAACTGAGGAAGACACAAAGAAATGGAAAAACGTTCCATGCTCATGGACTGGAAGAACAAATATTGTGAAGATGTCAATGCTACCTAGAACAATCTACACATTCAATGCAATCCCTATCAAAATACCATCCACTTTTTTCAAAGAAATGGAACAAATAATCCTAAAATTTGTATGGAACCAGAAAAGACCCTGCATAGCCAGAGGAATGTTGAAAAAGAAAAGCAAAGCTGGCGGCATCACAATTCCGGACTTCCAGCTCTATTACAAAGCTGTCATCATCAAGACAGTATGGTACTGCCACAAAAACAGGCACATAGATCAATGGAACAGAATAGAGAGCCCAGAAATGGACCCTTAACTCTATGGTCAACTAATCTTCGACAAAGCAGGAAAGAATGTCCAGTGGAAAAAAGACAGTCTCTTCAACAAATGGTGTTGGGAAAATTGGACAGCCACATGCAGAAGAATGAAAGTGGGACATTTCCTTACACTACACCCAAAAATAGACTCCAAATGGATGAAAGACCTAAATGTGAGATAGGAGTCCATCAAAACCCTAAAGGAGAACACAGGCAGCAACCTCTTCGACCTCAGCCACAGCAACTTCTTCCTAGAAACATGGCCAAAGGCAAGGGAAGCAAGGGCAAAAATGAACTATTGGGACTTCATCAAGATAAAAAGTTTTGCACAGCAAAAGAAACAGTCAAGAAAACCAAAAGACAACCAACAGAATGGGAGAAAATATTTGCAAATGACATATCAGATAAAGGGCTAGTATCCAAAATCTATAAAGAACTTCTTAAACTCAACACCCAAAGAACAAATGATCCAATCAAGAAATGGGCAGAAGACATGAGCAGACATCTTTCCAAAGAAGACATCCAAATGGCTAACAGACACATGAAAAAGTGCTCAACATCGCTCGGCATCAGGGAAATCCAAATCAAAACCTCAATGAGATACCACCTCACACCAGTCAGAATGGCTAAAATTAATAAGTCAGGAAAGGACAGATGTTAGAGAGGATGTGGAGAAAGGGGAACCCTCCTACACTGTTGGTGGGAATGCAAGCTGGTGCAGCCACTCTGGAAAACAGGATGGAGGTTCCTCAAAAAGTTGAAAATAGAGCTACCATATGAGCCAGCAATTGCACTACCGGGTATTTATCCCAAACATACATGTAGTGATCCAAAGGGGTACGTGCACCCCATTGGTTATAGCAGCAATGTCCACGATAGCCAAACTATGGAAAGAGCCAAGATGTCCATCGACAGATGAATGGATAAAGAAGATGTGGTATATATATATATACAAGGGACTATTATGCAGCCATCAAAAAACCCGAAATCTTGGGGCGCCTGGGTGGCTCAGTCGTTAAGTGTCTGCCTTCAGCTCAGGTCATGATCCCAGGGTCCTGGGATTGAGCCCTACATCGGGCTCCCTGCTCCGTGAGAAGCCTGCTTCTCCCTCTCCCACTCCCCCTGCTTGTGTTCCCTCTCTCACTGTGTCTCTCTCTGTCAAATAAATAAATAAAATCTTAAAAAAAAAAAGAACTTTAAAAAAAAAAATAAACCCCGAAATCTTGCCATTTGCAATGACGTGGATGGAACTAGAGGGTATTATGCTAAGCGAAATAAGTCAATCAGTGAAAGACATGTATCATATAATTTCACTGATATGAGGAATTCTTCATCTCAGGAAACAAACTGAGAGTTGCTGGAGTGGTGGGGGGTGGGAGGGATGGGGTGGCTGGGTGGTAGACATTGGGGAGGGTATGTGCTATGGTGAGTGCTGTGAATTGTGTAAGACTGATGAATCACAGACCTGTACCTCTGAAACAAATAATACATTATATGTTAAAAAAAAAAAAAAGAAGAAGATAGTAGGACGGGAAAAATGAAGGGGGCGAAATCGGAGGGGGTGACAAACCATGAGAGACTATGGACTCTGAGAAACAAACTGAGGGTTCTAGAGGGGACGGGGGTGGGAGGATGGGTTAGCCTGGTGATGGGTATTAAAGAGGGCACGTATTGAATGGAGCACTGGGAGTTATACCCAAACAATGAATCATGGAACACTACATCGAAAACTAATGATGTAATGTATGGTGATTAATATAACATAATAAAATTAAAAAAAAAAAGGATGAGAAGAGCCACCTGAAAGATTAAGTTGTCCAATATCACACAGCTAGTAAGTAATAGTGCCAGGATTCAAACCCAGTACTGCAAAATTCATATACTTTCTGTCTTTTCAATGGCAATCTGTACTCATAATATTAAACGTGTCCACATAAAAGAAATAAAATAGTGACAGCCATGCTTCCCACCCAGCCCAATGGAAGGGTGGCTGGGAATTAAGAGAGGGAGCCAGGGAAGGAGTTCAGTAATGTGTGACCTCCCTCTCCACATTTCCTCTCCCGGGTGCTCATCCTTCTGGAAAGTTCCAGCTTTCACCTCTGCTGGTAAAGTCCCAGTTCCCATCTGACCTCTTCCCCACCTTGGCTTACCCTCCTTGTTTCTTTAAGAATGTGAAATAAATGGGATCATACAGTGTTTAAGTTTTTGAAACGGACTCCTTTAACCCAGCGTAATGCTTTTGATATCCACCAGAGTTGTTACATGAATCAGTAGTTTGTCTCTTTCCACTTCCGATTAATATTCCATGGTACTGGAATATTCCAGATGTACTGGTCTGTTTATTCCTCTGTTGAAGGTATCCTGAGCAATTTGGGGTAATTATGAACAGAGCTGCTATAAATATTCTCGTACAGGTTTTTGTGCAAACATAAGTTTCTATTTCTTTAAATACTCAGCAGTTCTATTGAGACTATGAGAGCAACACATTTTAATTTTAATTAAGTCCAATTTATTAATCTTTATTTTTAATAGATTGTGCTTTTGGTATCATGTCTAAGCACTCTTTGCTTAATCATAGGTTACAGGATTTTCTCCTGCTTTCTTTTGAAAGTTTCATAGTTTTACATTTTACATTGAGATAGATAATCCATTTTTGAGTTAATTTTTATATAAGGCATAAGGCTTAGGTTAAGGGTTTTTTTAATATAAGTGTCCAATTTTTTTTTCAACAGAATGTGTTGAAACGCTTATTCTTTCTTCACTGAATTGCTTTGCAATTTTGTAAAAAATCAATTGGCCCTCTTTGTATAGGTCTAATTTTAGACTTTGCATTCTGTCCCATTGATGTATGTGTCTCTCTCTTTGCCAATACCACACTGTCTTGATTACTGCAGCTTTATAGTAAGTATTAAAACCAGGTAATGTAATTTTTTCAACTTCTTTTTCAAGCTGTTTTAGCTGTTATAATTCCTTTGCCTTTCCACGTACATTTTAAAGTCATCTCTGTCCATATAGTCAAGAAATCCTCCTTGGGTTATGACTGAAATTGCATAGAACCTGTGGATCAATTTGGGAAAAATTAACATCTTTACTATGTTAAATATTCCCTTCCATGAACAAGCTATGCCTCTCCATCTGTTTAGGTCTCACTTGATTTCTTTCATTGAATTTTTTTAGTTTTTAGCAAAAAGATGCTGTACATATTTTGTTAGACTGAGCCTTTTTCATCTTTCCTCATCAAAAAAATATTATTAATTTTCAATTTCACTTTCCAATTTACACGGCTGGTATATGGAGTCACTATTAATTTTTGCGTGCTTCTCTTGTGTCCTGTGATCTTGCTAAGCTCACTTAAACTTCTAGGAGTTTTTTGCTAATTTTGGGGGGGGAATTTTCTATACAGATGATTATAATTGTATATTCTGCAAATAGAGTTAGTTTTGTTGCTTCCTTTCTACTCTGTATGCTTTTTAAAAATTTCTTTTCCTTGCTTTATCACACCAGCTAGAACTGCCCGTGTAATACTGAATAAGAGTGGTGAGAATGGACATTCTTGCCTTGTTCCCAGTATTAAGGAGAAAGCATTCAACCTTTCACATTAAGTATATATTTCTTTTTTGTTGATGCCCTTTATCAGGTAGGTGTTCTCTTTTATTCCTAGTTTGCTGAGAGATTCTATCATGAATGGATGTTGAATTTTGTTAAATGCTTTTTCTGCACCAATTGACATTCTTTCTTCTTTAAACTATTAAGGCCAACTAAAAAAAAATGATGAATCAACTCTGCATTTCCAGGATAAGCTGTAGTTGGTTGTATTATTCTTTTTCTGTATTGCTGAGTTTGATTTGGTAATAGTTTGCTGAAGATTTTTGTGTTCTTTAGTGTTCTTTTTTATTTTACTATCTTTATCTGGTTTTGGTATCAGGTTCATTTTATAAAATGAACTGGGAAGTTTTCTCTCCTTTTGATCTGCTGGAAGAGATTGTGTAGAATTGGTGTTTTTGTTTTTGTTTTTGTTTTTTTCCTTTAAATGCTTGGTAGAAATTTCCAGGTAAGCCATCTGGGCCTGGAGATTCCCTTTTGACAGTATTTTAACTAAAAATTCTATTTCTTTAATCGTTTAATAGTCACAGGACTACTCAGGTTATCTATTTCATGTTGGATGAGTTTAAGTTGTTTGGGATTTTCTAGGAATTGTCCATTTTATCTCTGTTGTTGCATTTAAAGGAGCAAAGTTTTTTATAGTATTCCCTTATCCTTTTAATTTTTGTGCAGTATGATACGGTAATTTAACACTTCTCTCTTTCTTTTGTCAATATTGTCAGACATTTGTCTGTGTTATTTTTGTATTCTTTTTATTGATTTTCTCTATTGTTCTTGCCTTTAATTTAAATTAATTTCTGCTCTGATCTTATTTCCTTTCCTCTGCTTCTTTTAGGTCTCATCTAGTGTTAAGTTTGTTTCTAGCTTAAAGTGAAAGCTGAGGTCATTGACTTAAGACCTTTCCTCTTTTCCAACATATGCATGCTATGCTATAAATTTCTCCTCCCAATTAATGTTTTAGCATCATTCCACAAATTTTATTATGTTGTGTTTTTGCTTTCATTCAGTTCAAAAAACTTTGTAATTTCCCTTGATTTCTTCTTTGACCAATAGTTTACTTAGCAATGGTTATTTCATTTTCAAACATTTTGAGAATTATGCAGAGATCTTTTTGTTATTCATTTCTAATTTAATCACATGCTAATTAGAAAACACACCTTGTGGACTTGAATCTTTTTCACATTTATTAAGACTTGTCTTATGGCCCAGAATATGGTCTATCTTGGTAATTGTTTCATCTACACCCCAAAAGAATGTGTATTCTGATGGAGTATTCTATAAATGGCAATTAGTCAAGTTAGTTGATTATGTTGTTCCAATCTTCTTTATCTTGATGATTTTCTGTCTGCTGGTTCTATCAATTATTGAGGGAGGAGGTATTTAAATCTCTATGATTTTGGATTTGTCTATTTCTCCTGTAGTTTTATCCCATTTTTGTTTCATGCATTTTGAAGATCTTTTTTAATTAGGTGCATTATTAGGATTGTTATGTCCTCCTAATAAATTTATTCCTTCATCATTAGGAAATGACATTAATTATTCCTGGTAATACTTCTTATTGTGAAATCTCTTTTGCCTGTTCTTCTGTCTAAACATATCATTTTCTTCTGGCTGTATTTAAGATTTTCTGTTTAACTCTGATTTTTAATAATTTGATTATTATGTGCCTTGGTGTAGCTTCCTTCATGTTGTTTATGCTCAGGGCTTGGTGAGATTCTTGGATATATGGTTTTTGTTTGTTTGTTTTTACTCAAATTTGGATAATTTCTAGTTATTGGTTCTTCAAATAGTATTTCCTCTCCACCCCAACCCATCATCAAGAATTCAAACTACATGTATATTAGGCCATTTAAAGTTGTTTCACACCAACTGATGTTTTGTCTTCTTATTTTTAAAATTCTGTATTTCTCTGTATTTGATTTTGGATCTTTCCATTAATGTATTTTAAGTTGACTAATCTTTTCTTCTGCAATATCTAATCTGTTACTAATCCCATCCAGTGGACCTTTTATCTTGGATATTACAGTTTTTATCTTTAGAAATCTGATTTGGTTCTTTTTATCTTCCATATCTCTACTTCATTTTTTGAACACATGAAATATAATTATAAAAAATTTTAATATTGTTGTCTACTAATTCTAACATCTGTGTTGATTCTGAGTTGGTTTTGATTGATTTTGTTCCTTTTTTTGATGGGTGTTTTCCTCCTTCTTTCCATAGCTGCTCGTTTTTGATTGGATACCAGACATTGTGACTTTCACCTTGTTGGGCACTGGAAATTTTTGTATTTATGTAAACATTCTTAAGCTTTGTTCTAGGTTGCAGTTAAGTTACTTGGAATCTGTTTGACCCTTCTGGGTCTTGCTTTCAAGATTGTTAGTCAGGACCAGAGCTGTGATTAGACTAGGGCTAATTATTCCCTGTTACTAAGGTAAGACTTTTCTAGCACTCTACCCAAGGCCAACAAGTTCTGAGGTTTTCCAGTCTGGCTTGTGGGAATAGGCACAATTTCCCACTCTGCGGGAGTGCCAGGTGTTCAGGTTTTCTTCTCTAATCCTTTCAGGGAGTTCTTTTCCTGCCAGTGATTAGTTTTCTCACATGCAGGCACTGATCATTACTTTACTGGATACTCAGAGGGGACCCTCTGCAGGTCTCTGGAGTTCTTTCTCTGTGCAGATTTCTCTTCCCTGGTACTCTGTCCTGTGAACTAAGTCTTGGTCTTCCCAATTCAAAGATCATCTTATCAATTCAGGGAAGTTGCCAGGTTTCGCCCAGGTTCCTACTCCTTGCACCACAGGCTAGAAACTCTCTCAAGGAGGTAAACTGGAGCACTCACAGAACTTACTTGGTTTACCATCACTGAGAGGTCACTGCCCTTCATTGTCTGATATCCAGTGTCTTGAAAACTGCTGTTTCATATATTTTGTTTATTTGGGGTTGTTTTAGGTATGAGAGTAACTTGGCCTCTGTTACCCCATCTTTGCAGAAGTGGGAGACTTTATTTCTTTTAAAAAATGATTAGTAGAAGCTGTTTATGTTGCAAAAAACAATCTATTATCTGAATATAATGAACACATTCTCATTTTATTGAAAGGCTATGTTTCCAGTATAGTAACTTTTTAGAACCAATCAATAGGGAGAACATTCTATGTATGCCAGATGTTGATAAATGCATTAATCAGGATATTTTATGTGAAATCTCGAGTTAGTTTCTTTGAGGCATAAACCTCTTTTGAAGAATTAGAATTTAAAATTGATGCAGTGACAGAATTTTATGATACGAGTGTTAGAGACTTTACTGCACTTGTATTTGAATAGTCAGCTGCTGAGAAAATATCTTTTGTAGAACCAGTTAAAAATACCAACTGTACCAAACATCTCACTGCCCTTACTCAACTGGCAACTCCTTTTGCTTTTTTTGCTACTCACTATAATGCACCAACAATTCAGATTCTGTAATTTTATAAAACATTTGGTAGGTTAAGACAGAATTGTGCCATTTTTTAAATCAGTGTCTGAGAAACAAACAAACAAAAAAATTAGCCAGGATATCATACTGTGGCCAATCTTCTATTTTAAAGCTCTGCTGGAAATCCCATAAACATGTCTTAAGTAATTCTGCCATGATGGAAACTAAGAAAAATGGGATGGGAAGTTGTGTGAGGAAGAGACTTTACAACTAATACTTTGAAGCCACAACAATTCAACAACAAAAGGGAATGAAGAGTTAGGCTCTGGGGTAATTGAATTTTTTTCTTCCATCTATACCTCACTTAAAAAAAAAATCATGAGTTAATATATCATACCAGATGTGCTGAGATAACTCTCCCAGTAGAAAACATCTAAAAATGTTATATAATATATTAAAAATTACTTTTTAAATTTAAATAGCAGTTGAGGTGGTGGCAAACTGATTATTTAAAAAATAGTATCAGTAAATAAACATGTTTTCATGAAGAAATCACCATCCTGAGAAGGTTTATAAGGTAAATACACAAAACACTTAAATAATGGGTAGTCCCATTCTTATACGAATTCTTTCAGAGTATAGAAAAAAAAGAGAAATCACTCCTTAAATTTTCTGTAAGGCTTCTACATCACAACAAAACAAGACAAGGCAATGCATGTTTGTGTGTTTGTGTATGTGCTTGTGTTTGTAAAAGATCAATTTTACTCTTGAACATAGATGCAAAAATTACATACAAAATATTAACATGTCTTACCTCATAAGAGGAACCAAAGCTTCTTAGAAAAATGGCTAATTTCATGTCTTGTGAAGGAAATAAATAAGCTTAGCCTGGGAAATCCTGTCATGTCAGAAAGTAAAAAGGCTTTTAAAGATTAATGGAATCATGTCAAAGGGCAGAGGATAAAATGTGAAGGGGCTCCTGCTGGCATAATATGGAATGATTTGAGAACAAAAACGATAACTATATTTGGCTAAAACACCTCAAAACTATAAAATCCAGACCATAGTAACCCTAAAAACAACAAAACCAAAGCAAAAATACCTCATCGGCCATCAAAAGTGGTGGCAAAGACAAAAATTCATAGCTTGAAAATGAAGAAAGGGAAGAAATGAATATTTAGCCTGACATTCCTATGTGAATTGTATTTCATTGTACCTTAAAGGTTGATGAAAGCTCTATGAAAAATAATTTAGTTAACAAATACAAAATGAAGGACATATTAGATCATCATTATTTGAAACTCGATATGAAATCATACATGTGGACAATAATCATGAATGTATGAGAAAACCATTAGGTAAAGGATGATGGAGAACTTGACAACAGAGGAATTAGGCTGACTCCACCTGAGTCCACTGATCAATCTTAACATCATTAAGTTTGAGACAATCGGATATTTTATACCTCACAATGTGACACAATAGGAAGGACACAGCACCACCTCTGAAGTATTCCTGACTAAAATATTGAACCTAAGTTCAATAGTGCTTATAAATCTCAGTTTCAGTTAACTGGAAAAGTGGGGGCTAGAAGAGTAAGTGAAATGACACCATGAAGAAGCAATGAGCCAAATTCAGAATGCAGAACATTCTAGGACAAATAACCCAAATTTCCTAACACATCCACACCCTGAAAGAGAGAGAGAGAGAGAGAGAGTATGTGTGTGTGTGTGTGTGTGTGTGTGTGTGTGTGTGTGGAACTGTTATAGAACAGAGAAGACTTATGAGACGTAATCATGATATACAATTTGTAATGTATGGGTCTTATTTAAATAATAATTTGGAAGGGAACGCAATAATGTAAAAAGATACTTTTGAGAATCTGCTGGCAATATGAATATAAAATAGGTGCTAGCTTATAAAAGAATTCCCATTAATTCTGTTGGATGCCCCTTTTAGAGGGGAGGGGGGTGGAGGATAGGTTAGCCTGGTGATGGGTATTAAAGAGGGCACATTCTGCATGGAGTACTGGGTATTATATGCAAACAGTGAATCATGGAACACTACATCAAAAACTAATGATGTAATGTATGGTGATTAACATAATAAAAAACCCCCCCCAAAACTAATGATGTAATGTATGGTGATTAACATAACATAATAATAAAAAAATAATAATAGAAATAGATCAAGGTAATAAAAAAAATTCTGTTGGATGCAATAATTGAATAGTTGTTATATGTTTTAACAATACCTTATCATTAATGATGCACACTGAAATATTTAGGGGTGAAATGACATGATGGCTGATATTTGCTTTTAAGAATCCACTCTAAGAAAACAAATTGGTGTTGAGAGAGGATAAATAAAGCAAGAATAGTAAAATGTTCATAATTGTTGAAGCTAAGCGGTAATAACATTGGGATATATTTTACTATTCTCTCATTTTAGTGGTATTTGACCCTTCTTGTAGTAAGTCCAGAAAATTTAAAAGGTAGTATAATCAAGTTGAACTGACTAAAAAATTATAAGGTTTGATCAATTTTAGAAAATCTACCAATGTAATTTAGTTCATGAATAGATGAAAAGATTCAAATTTCTCATTAGATCCAGGTATACTCATTTAAAAAATTCAATAGCTATTCACAATAAAATACCTCAATTACGGATAGAAGGAAAATTGTCTAATGTAATAAAGGGCAGCTATAAAAAGGTATATTAGCCATCAAACTCATTATTGAAATATTAAAAGTATTGCATTTAAACTCAGGAGGATACCATAAGTACTTTTATTGTAATATATGTTCCAGCCAGTAAAATTTGAAAAGAGTAAAAGAAGCTACATACAGGAATTGGAAAGAAACAAATCCTCATTGTTTATATGTATATGATCTCTCTCTCTGCTTAGAAAACCTTAAAATTGGCTACCTCAGGTACTGAGAGTACAGGAAAAAAACATGTTTAAACTGGCATGTTGCAGAAAATTGGTAATAAATTTTTAACCCTATATTGTAAATATCTTTCTGTTTCATTAAACATTAATCTATAGATTAATGGCTGCAAAACATGCAAATGGAAGTATTTGATTAGGCTTGCAATTTTAAAAATTAGGTTTGTGGGATCTTAGGCAAGTTCCTTGTTTCTCTGACTCTTAAGTCTCCCTATCTGTAAAATAAATTTATGTATTACCTGATCATTAGGATCCTTATAGTTCTAACTTCATGTGATCCTAATTAATTAAAAGAATTAAAAATGTATGTTTTGTGTGTATCACAGCAAACCCATTTTTGGAAGTACTCCTACAAAAAGTGCTTTATCACTCATTTAAACTTATTATATGTGATCCTTTATTATATTTTACTCTTGAAAGGTTTAAGTTCAGTTTGCACAATTAGGTATAAGCTGCATCATGGTAGAAATGTATGTCTGCCAAATTCTTGTTTCTTCTTATGCCTAGCCAATTACCTGACAACATTCAATGCCTAGTACGTGGCTGTTGGAATAAAATTAAAAAGCATTATGGGTAGTAATGAAGATGGTTGTGACATTTGAAAGTTGAAAGGTGGAAACATGAGGTTGCATATCTAGGAAAGAACTGAACACAATTATGTTTCAATAATTTTTTAATAATTTTTTCTTTGGTATCTTTCTCTTCCATTGGACTGTAAGTTTGAGCATGGCAGGGACCATGATTACCTCGCCCGCACTGTATTACAGGACCTAGTATGATGACTGGTACATAGTAGATACTCAATATACTTCTTAAATGAAAGGATGTATTCCCCTGTGTTTCTAGAATTTATTTTCCAGCCATATCCTGTGAAAAGTACACTCACATTTTAATTGATAAAACCACCAAGATGTACTTTGTAGAAATTCAACATATATCCTAAATATGTGTAAAACATAAAAACAGGTTCCAGTCTTTTTCATCTGAACTGAGAAGTTCCCTACAATAGTTTTGTCTTCCCCAGTTATAGTTGGCTCTTTTCATAGCCTAGTTGCTGGAAATAGTCAACATTCCCTAATACCCTTGATACCTTGATTATTCTTCTCTGGCATCCTCTTCTCTTTTCCTCTTCTCAGCCACAGGGGAGCAAATGCTACTTTCACTCCCTGACTTCCTATTCACACCCCAAAACTTTATAATAATGTTTCTACTTCTCTTCATTGATCCTCACTAAAGTTATTAAGGATCTCTGGGTTTTTAATCCAGTGGATACATTTCAGTCTTTTTCTTACTCGATCTCTTAGCTGTATTTGACACTGTTGTCACTCCTTCCTGAAATTCTTTCCTCCATTAATTTCTAAAACATTAATTTCCTCTGGTTTTCCATCTACTTCTGGGCTGCTACTTCTCATTCCCCTTCATGAGTTTTTCATCCGTAATCTCTCCGAAACCACCCTTAGTTCTCATCTTCTCTCACCCTATTCTGCATTCAATTGTTTCCTTTATAATAAAAATGGCTATATCTATCCTTCCAGCTCAACTCTTTTCCTTCAGTTCTAGATTATAAATGTGCCATGTTCTCTCATACTTTTGTGTCTGCACACATTCTCTTGCTTCTCCCTGGATCAATTCCCTCTGTTTGTTCATTTGGCAAATTTTTATTCATCCTTCAAGTAAGCCAAAGGCTTATCTCCTCTGTGAAGCTCTTCTCCACTTTCTTAGGCAGGTTTGAATTTCTTCCTCTGCCCTTCCTGTACTTTGTATACACCTTAATTAAAGCAATTATCTTCTAGTTTAACTGTTTTGATATGGCCTCTCCTGGGTGGCAAAGTGCCATTGAGATGGGTTTCAATTTCCATCTTTGTAGTCTCACTACTTCAGGCAAAGCTTGATACCTAGTAGGAACTCAATAACTATGTTTGTTGGGTGAATAAAGAAATCTTTTTTTTTTAAGATTTTATTTATTTATATGACAGAGAGAGACAGCAAGAACAAGAACACAAGCAGGGGGAGTGGGAGAGGGAGAAGCAGGCTTCCCGCTGAGCAGGGAGCCTGATGTGGGACTCGATCCCAGGACCCTGGGATCATGACCTGAGCCGAAGGCAGACGCTTAACGACTGAGCCACCCAGGCGCCCTCTTTTGTTGTTTTAAACCTGTTTTTCACATTCATTCTCAAATTCAATCCTCACAGCCTTCTGAAGGCTGTTATGATTCCTATTTTACAAATGATGAAAAACAAAAATGTTTTCATGAGTACACCGTTATGAAATGGCAGACTAAGGACATGAACCCAAACCTTCACTCTATGTTTAGGGGTGTAGGCACTGTATTGAGGCAAAACTCAATTAAATAGTTTGAGTAGAATACATCTGATACTAATGTTAACAACACTGATTATTTAATCAGTTAAACACTATTAATGAATGGTAACAGGTGAATAGTTTTCCATCAAAGTGGAAAACGTTCCTAATAACAATGAGGCACACCATTTTACTTTTACTTTGGTGAGCAAGTTCTTTGAACAGGGTATTCTTCACCCAAAGCTACAAGATTTCTCTTTTTGTCATACTTTTGGAAATGGAAAACGGGATCATGCTTAAGACCTGAACCTTCATGAGTTGGCAAAGAAGAGATGTATTTGTGGGGGAGTATCTAAAACACGGTTGGATTGTTTTCAATCTGCATATCTTGCCAATTTGATAATGGATATATAATTTGTTCAAAATTTAACATTGCAAACAAGAGCTAAATAATCTGGTTTAAAGATATTTATGATAAATTAGTTGGGTAACTTCTCTGTAAGTTTCTCGGCTTATAATCCCTTAAAGAAAGGAGAAACATTTTCCAAAAGTTGTTGTTTTTCAAAAAGAATTAGAGCCAAACCAAGTTATTTAGGGCCATGAAACTGTCAGGAGAGGAGGAGTACCCACAAGATTACGTTAATTGATATGAGTGTTATTTTGCCTTTCTGGTCACTCCCTTTAAAGTTTCCTTTATCTGAAACTTTAGTCACTGCTAGAAATGATCTTTAAAGTAGCTAATACCATTATGCTGCTTTTTCATAAAATTGAGCCATATGTAACTCTTTTCGCATTTTCAAAATTTTTCCAAGTTTTCTCCTTTCTCCCTCCCAGAAGTAATACTTGCAGGAACACAGGGTGGCATGACCCTTTCACTTCATCTGAGAAGGATCTTCTCTTCTCACCCCAGCTTTTGCTTGGTCTGACTAGAATTTGCAATGCCAGCATACAGGTGGCCCAAAGCCAAATCTGTAATTCTGGAATTTAAACTGTAGGTGTTCACAGAGGTTTGGAAAATGCCCCTGCCATCTGCTGCCTGATTTTCCTTTGTCATCATTATCATCTCCCATTTCCATCCTCTCATGAACCTCAGGGTTTGAAGACAACTGAGTTGCCACCTATCTAAGTGAATGGAGAAAACACAGAAGTGTGTGGAAGGTGAGGAAGACGCTGAAGGGTAGGGAATAGGAGTTTGCTATGGGTAATGTGATTGGAAAGTCAAGTGATTCTTTGCCTTTAGAAAAAAAAGATTTGTTTTCTTTCTACTGAACACAATTATGTGTTCCATAGTTTGAATATAGTTGGAACTGTATCATAAGAAAAAAATGGAATCATGAAAATTGAGCCTTAAACCTAACATCATGAGGCTGGAGAGAGGCAAACATTAGAGGTACGTAGGGGCCAGGGGGGGGAAGTTGGGCTCTGGAAATAAAGGAAGAGGGAGAATCCAGGAAAGTCTCATTAAGAAATTTGCTGGCCAGACGTGATGGAAGACTAAATCCAGGGAAAAAAGGGAGAGGAGGAGAGAGATGAATCAAAGGAAATGGGAAGTGGGGTATGTGGAGCAATGGGAAACAATCTGGAAAAGGGGGAATGGAATAAAGAGTGAGTAATGGTTTTCCAATCAAGGGAGTCAGGAATGCTGAAAACACCTAGTTTGTTTAGCTTCTGTAATGGGAGACTTTGCAACTCTCAATGGTGGCACCTAGGAATCTAATGGAAATCCCACTGATGAGCTTACATGAAAATTTGCTGTCTTTTCCTCCACTAGGCACAATGCCAGGGTCCTGACAGGAGAGGTGACCAGAAGAGAAAAAGTGATTAAGATACTCAGACTATTTGCTGAAAGACACTTAGGTGGGTTGAGAGAAATGTAGCTGAAAAGGAAAGTCTGGGTGAATTCATCATCTGGCCATTCTGAAAGAGATCAAGATTAACAAGGCACCTCCTCAGAGGGTGATAGAAACCTGGTAAACAAAACTGTGATATGATTTAGACCTGCGTTCCTGTGGGTTCAAAGCAGCTAGAAAACATTAAATCTGCATTCTTTGAGCTATGGGAGAATGGTGCTCCTTGGATTCAAATATTCATAAAATCCTTCACAACTATTAGTTGCCATGATTATACATCATTGTTTAATGAAAAAAGGAGAAAGCCTTTGAAGTATTCAAGAGTTAATTACACCAATTAAAAAAATGAAGGATGAAGCAAAAAGATAAAAAATTTCTATAAAGTGATGACTTAAAAAGGCATAAATTCATCTCAGATACTCAAAATAAAAGTTAGTTGATTTAGATTTAGAGAAACTAGGCTGTGTTGGAGTAGAATAGTATCCTTGAAAGACATTCCTATGAGAAAAGACAGAATAAATAACTTCACCTCTGTGAAAATTATATAGCATCATTTTATTGTAGCCCATAAAATGATGGAACAGGAGGCCATAACCTCATCTTTATTTCTTTCTATTGATCTTTTCATGTAGAGCTACATTTGAGAAATTCCTTGAAAGTTTATTTTTACATGAAAGGCTCATATATTACAACCACCCTCCACCTAAAGAAAAACACTCAATGTTAATACATGTAAAAAAGCATAATAAAGATATTAATTAAAATTTTTTGAGTAACATAATAAATGTTCTTAAACTGTCAAGAAAGTAAAATGTCTGAAGCAACTCAAGGGCAAGATTGTGCTAGTTGACAAAGAAACAGATATCTGAGATGGAGGGGACAAGTGTGGTAAGAAGAGAAAAATGCACCTACTATAGGTCTCTACATCCAATAAATCAATATTATTAGAATAGAATGCTAAAGTCATTATTTCATTAATTTATTTTTCACCACTCAGTTTCACCACTAAACACATTTTTAGTAGTAGCTTTCAATGTGTTAGGCACTGGCGAGACAGAGAAATTAGGCACACTCTCTTCTCTTGAGGATCCAGATCAAAGTAAGAAGTTTGCAAGTTGCCATTCCATCCTAACAAGTAAAAAGCTGAACAAAGTGAAAAATCAACAACTCTTCTCAGATCCGTAAGAGAAATTCAGTCATAGGGCAAACTGCTGTCTGCCAAATTGAAGAGACAGACAGGTAGATACAGAGAATCACAACTCACTGGGACAGAAATCCATGCACAGAAACATCCATGGAAACCAGTGACAGGGTGGGGAGACCTAAACTGTAACTGACAAATTGCTAGAGGCTTCATGTGAACGACTCTGACAGTCAAAAACTCCAAGAGGACCTAGTGACAGGGTGATCCCCACACTTTTGTGAGTTTTACCTTTAGGAGCTTAATTGGGTACTTACAGTGAATAGCAGAAATACCTCCTCATGCTTTTGGCAGGGGGAAGGAAAAAGAAACCATTTTGAAATACACTAGAGTATTCTGTTCTTCTTAACAAGGTCTGCCTTCGGAAGAAACTATTTAACCAGAGCCAAACCTGCTGGGGTTTTATCAGAGCCTAGCTGACCTGGAGGAGGGCAATACCCAACTCAGCCCACTGTAGCATCCTGTCCCATGAAGTGGGGGAGAACTAAGAAGCACTTGTGGAATTCACATTTCAGAGGCACAGACTCACTGAAAGACTTAGACCTCATCCTAAGACTACTGAATGCCTTCTCCCCCTTACATCTTCCAACATTAACTAAATACCTATTTACTGTAGTCCCTTTCACCCAGTACATCATATCTACCTTCCAACAAAAAATTACAAGGCATACTAAGAGGCAAAAACACAGTTTGAAGAGACAGAGCAAGTATCGGGACCAGACTGGATATGGTCAGTTCCCTTGAGTAAAGAGAAAAGGAAAATATAGGTCAGAAGTTCAGTGTGGTACAGGTATAGACCAATGAAAGCACAGAGAATTCAGAAATGGATCCACATAAACACAGTCAAGTGATCTTTGGCCAAAGAGCAAAGGCAATACAATGGAGCAAACATTGTTCATTTAACAAATGGTGCTGGAAAAACTGGACATCCACATGCAAAAAAGTGAATCCAGAACAGACCTTACACCCTTTGCAAAAATTAACTCAAAGTGAATTGCAGGCCTGCATGTAAAAACACAAAATTATTAAATTCCTAGAAGATAACAGGAGAAAATCTAGATGACCTTGGGTTTAGTGATGATTTTTTAGATATGACACCAAAGAAAGAAAGAACTGATAAGCTGGACTTCATTAAAATTAAAAAGTTCTGCTCTGTGAAAGATAATGTCAAGAGAATGAAAAGAAAAGCCATGTACTGGGAGAAAATATTTGCAAAAGTCATATCTGATAAAGGATTGTTATACAAAATACATAAAGAACACTTAAAACTCAACAATAAGAAAACAAACAACTAAAAATAGGCCAAAGACCTTAGCAGACACCTCACTAAAGGAGATATATGGATAGCAATTAAGCATATGAAAAGATGCTTCAAATCATATGTCATTAGGGAAATACAAATTAAAACAACAATGAGGTACTCTTACACATCTATTGGAATGGCCATGTAGAGTAAACACAAACTATTATTTATTGCTGGTGGCAATGCAAAATGGTACAGCCACTTTGAAAAACAGTTTGGCAGCTTCTTACAAAACTGAACATATTCTTACCATATGATCCAGCAATGATGCCCAAAGGAACTGAAAACTTAGAAACATGCAAAAACCTGCACACAAATTTTTATAGGAGCTTTATTCATAATTGTCAATATTTGGAAGCATCCAAGATGTCCTTCAGTAGGTAAATGGATGTACTGCGGTACATCAAAACAATGAAATATCATTTATTACTAAAAAGAAATGAGCTATCAAGCCTTGAAAAGACGTGGTGAAATGTAAATGCATGTGACTAAGTGAAAGAAACTGATCTTAAAAGGCTATCTACCATATGGTTACAACTATATGACATCCTGGAAAAGGTAAAGCTACGGAGACAGTAAAAAGATTAGTGTTTGCCAGGATTAAGGAGTGGAAGGAATGAGTAGGCAGAGCATAGAGGATTTTTAGGACAGTAAAACTATTCTGTATGATAATATGATGGTGAATACATGTCATTAGACATTTCTCCAAACCCATAGGATGTACAAAATCAAGAGTGAACCCTAAGGTAAACTATGGAATTTGGGTGACAATGATGTGTCAATGTAGGTTTATCAGTTGTAGCAAATGTACCACTCTGGTGGAAAATGTTGATAATGGGGGAGTTATGCATGTGTGGGGGCAGAGGGTATATAGGAAATCTCTGTACTATCCCCTCAATTTTGCTATGAATCTAAAACTTCTCTAAAAAAATAAACTGCTCTGCTATAAAAACTTTTAAGATGATTACAAGAAAGTGTGATAAATGGGCAGCAGTTAGGCTGAACTTAACAGCATTAGCTTTGGAATCCACTAGATCGACCCAGGCTAAAATCACAGTTCTGCCACATACTGCTTACTAGTGGTGTCATGTTGGTCAAGTTCATTAATCTCACAAAGCCCCAGCTTCCTCCCCTATAAATTATAAATTAATGAAGTCAATCTTACAACATTTTGTGAGGATTAAGGATGAATGTATATCAAGTACAGATACTAGCAGCCAGTAAGTGTCTACTTATTACTGACAATATTAACAGCAATTCTGCTAGTGATTATAGCCTAATGGCAGCCATGGTACAGGTGAGCATAGGGTAGGTTGGGAATCTCTAATTTAGACTACTGGGTGGGGCCTGATGTCAGGGTAGGCTTTCTGGAAGGGATAGCACCTGAGCGGAGGAATGGAGGACAAGAAGGTGTTTCAGGAGGGGATATCCAAAAAATGCAAAGACCTAGGACCAAGAAAGAGCATAGCCTATTTAATGGACTGAGAGGTATTAAGAATGGGTGGAGAATGTTGGTAAGTAAGGGATTAAAATTATCCTAGGGATAACTAAAATGTTTGAATTTCATCCTGAGAAATTCTTTTTTTGTTTTGTTTTTATTTATTTATTTTCCTTCCTTTATTTTTATTATTATTTTATTATGTTCAGTTAGCCTGAGGAATTCTAAGCAGAGGGAGGATAAGAAGAGATCTGTGATACAGAGAGATGATTTAGGTAGTGATTTAAAAAGTTTAGACCAGAAATGAGGGAGGTAAAATGGGTGGTAGAGAGCTGATGCCTTATTTAGAGAGCTGATGCCTTATTTTTTCAGGAAACAATGAAGGCCATGTTAGTGACAGTGGCAGTGAGATGGAAAAAAGTGAATGGGTTTGGGAGATAATCAAGTGTAGAACTGATACATTTTATTGACCAATTAAATGAGAAGGACAATGTACAAGTCAAGTTTAAAGGGCTTCTTCTTTCTCTTGGGCAGTGGGCATGGAAGAAAAGTGGTGGTTTTCACTGTGAGAATAAATAACGGAGCAAAGGCAGATTTGGAGTAAGCATGGTTTTAGATGAATGAGTCTTCTGGATAATTGCATGAAAAGCTCAGAGGAGGAAGATCTGGGTGCTGGCAAGGATCTGGGAGGTGATCTACATGGGAATGAGAAGAGTGAGAAGAAAATAAACTTACATATCACCAGACAGCTTGCAATAATACTGTTTTCACTTAGATGTAACCAACTTTGAAAAATGAGGAATCCTATATTCCACATGCACAAGTATTTAAATATTTACTTGTACTAGAAATGCAAGTCATGGATCCTACGTGCCCCCATGCCCCTCTATGTGAGAATGATCTTTCCATACCTTTCATTAAAGGGAAGCCCTCAGAAGCACAGCTGAGGTCAGAGAAGCAGTTTCCTCTCCCTGAAAACATTTTCCCAAAGTGCTGTATTTATAAGCATTTCAAATGTAGTCTATCACTATTGTGATGAAAAAGATTCATTGTGATGGAAAGACTGTGGGAAACATAGTCATCAAGAGGTGGTATTCCTTTAAATGCTCTCTCTCCCCCACTAACCCAGAGTGGCAGATATTACCACCCAGCCAGCCTAGTTCATGGACTCACTGTCCTTCTTTACAGATGTTAGAACCTGGTGATGCCTTGGGGCAGTCCTATTCAGAGCCCATGAAACTGTCTCCTACTCTCTCCTAGTCCTGTCATAGGCAACCGTTCCAGACATGGGTACTTAAACCAAAAGCAACCACTGCTGGAGGGAAAAGAAGTGAACAGTGAGACATAAAGGCTGACAGGCTGCAGTAAAAGAAGTTTGAAGGTAGGACTGGACTCCATGGGAGTCAACCGAAACTGAGCAAGAGGAAAGCAAGCAATAGAAAACGATATAGTGTGGATAGAAAAAGCCTAAGTCAGTTGAAAATAAGAGAAAATGAAAGTCAGAGGTAGAAAGCTAACAAAACTCAAGCTTCAGATTTGTCAACTACAAGAAGCCCCAAGACCCTGGACCCGTATGTGTTCATAAGAGCATAAGTTTTACAAAACATTGCAAGAATAAAATATTTAAACCACAGTTGGTTATGCCTGCTGTCTCTCTCCACTTCAAATTCTTTTTCATTATACTTTCTCTGGTTGAGTTTCACCAGAGTGATCAAGAGCATTTGTGAGATCCAGCTAAGAGGGAGTTGAAAGTGAAGTAGATTTAGTTTGTACTTAATGAGGTGTATTTATGTTGTTTACTCTTCACTTTTTGCTAGCTGCCCTGGTATATGAATGGCTTCCAGGCATCCTCAGACTACTCACTCTATTGACTTACTCAGTGTCATGACAAGAAGTGCAGGGCCAGAGGTCCTCTGAGATTTACTCTGGTGTAAGGGACACTTAGCACCTGAAGTGTGTGGATAATGTGTAGAAACAAGTTTTGGAATGTACGGAACCAGAAGCTAGTCTGGAAAATTCTTCCATTCATTAGACACATAAAAATTTTAAGCTGAGGATTTGGTTTTCATTGACACCAAGTCAAGATGGAAATTCACTCCTGTTAGAAATATATTCTATATACAATGATAAATGCATCATACATTTTTATGGGAAGTACAAAACAGAATCTATGAATTCCCATGTCTGGAGACCACAAACCTATAGCAGTACTACAAACATCAAGTATTCTGTAAGAGCACATTATGAAAGAAACTTGATGACGTTTTTCCAAATTTGACAGCAATCCTAAAAGCCTTCATGACATTACCAATACTGAGAACCGAAGTTAAAAGAATACCAGTAAAAACTGTTTCTATTAACCATACTGAAGGAAAGACTGAATTATGTTTCTATGTTTGCTATAAAAATGATATTACCAATTTGTTGAAATACAATAGAGTGATCAAAGAATATACAGCCCCACACACTTAGGAAAACGTCTTATAGAAGAAGTATGTCAATAATTAATAAAGATGTTATTTCTGTCATAGAAAAACTATGTTATAACTCAAAAGGCTTTGAAAAGAGGGAGTTGCTAGGGTTAGATTTAAGTACAAGAACATAGTGGAAGAAACCATCTTGAGTCCTAGTAGCTAAAAAACACATTCCCAAGTAAAGCATTCTTATTTTATTTATTTATACTTTTAACTTCAGATGTGCTTTTTTTTTTTAAAGCATTCTCATTGATGACCACTAACTTATAGTGTTACAATGCATCTAATTAGATTATTTGGGTTGTTGTTATTTCTGATTATTGCAGGAACAGGGATTCTTCCCCAAGTTAACTCCTCGAATAAGGGAGTTTATTGTAAGAACCTATGTGCACTGGAACCCAAACTAGGAATCTGTCAGGAACCAAGGCAATCCCAGGAAATATTGGTCTCTGTCATTGAGCAGGCCAACTCCATGGCCATGGCTTATTTAAATTTTCCTTTTATGCTTTTTAAATAATCTTTTATAATAAAATACATTATTTTCTAAAGCTATAGCATAATATATTCTAAAATATGAACTTAAAAATAGTATATTGATTGCTAGAGAAATTTACAATCTCCTTCAATCCTTAAGTTTATTAATTCTCTCAGGGCAACGAAGAGACTGTTCTGCTTTCTTCAGTTCTTGATCTACAAATGTTTCTGACACTTGGCACCAAATGATGTGGGTTTACTCATGAGCTTAGAGGCTCCCCAGCCACCTGGAAAGTAGTAGGTCCATCTTTGTAACTCCAGGAGAGAACAGCTATGTAGCACCAAAGTGGTACTACAGTGGATGTGTGTTGAATTGAATTTCCCTACTGCGACATTTCTCCAACATATTGTCTTAAGCTTCTGACCCTGGGGATGATCATCATCTTATCAGTTTATGTTTTACCATCTACTCTACCAATCAAGTCTCACTCTTCAGCATCTAACACAATGCCTGGTATATAAGAGACACTCATTAAATATTTGCTGAAAGAATGAGTAAATGAGGCATATTGATTAGATAACTCCCTTATAGAAAACCCTTCAGTGGGTTTCCATTAAAACAGCCCATAACGTCCCACCTAATCTGCCTCCTATCTGTCTCTAATCATTGTTAATAGGGTCAAAATGAATGATGGTGATCTCTATCAGCATCTTAAACTGTGTAATGCAAAGTGAGAATAGGTTTTATGTGAAAGACATGGTTTCATGGTAAAATGACTGTAAAAAGTTGACTAGTTTTCCTTACTGTAGGGCTTCTCAGAGCATGTAATACTGAATTGTGTATTGTGATTTTTTTAAGTAGGGAACAAAGTGTGTAGAATTTTCCAAATTTAATTAACACTAATCACTAGACTAATGCTTTAGAGGAGAAAAACCTGATCTAGACCAAAGTAGAGAAAAATCCGCATACATCTAGTATCTGATGGATACAAAAGTTTCCAGGTCATTCTTAGTATAAAGAGGAGCATTTTTAAGTTATTTTAATTCAATATGATCTCATACTTCTATTTTATCATAATGACATTATTTTTTCTGATACCATGGGAGGACATATGGGTCAGTAATAAAGTAATTCAACTGCACATATGTCACATGAAGCATCAGGGTATTTCTTGAGAGTCAACCATTCAATGTGAATGAGGAGTCTGATCCCACTTAATTTGAGAAAATCAGTAAGATGATAGTCTATTGTGTATCTGATGGAAAGAGAGTGTTGAAAATCAATACCATAAAGCCGGCTGTTAGACTGAATGTATTTTCAGTGTCATTTTACATCTGACAATTGCATCTTGATGTACACCGCCCTGAGCAAGACAATATTGCATTGCTCCAGGGGTCTTTCAAATATACACACCTCATTATGGACATTAGCCTCTAAAATGTTCCATCTTTATGGAAGCTGGGAGAAAACATCAAGTTGAACCCAGAGCAGTTTATCCAGTGATAAATGACCTTAAGACATCTGGAAATCCAGTTTGGAGTAGAACAATGAGGTAAAGATGCTTACTCAAATCTTTTAGAAGTTAAGAAAATATAGGCAAATCTATAAACAACACCAACCTCTAGACAATTTAAATTCATTCCTTTTATTAATTCTAAAACAAATTTTTTAAAACACATTTCAACATCTCTGAAATTGAGATAGGGCTTATAAATTCAATAATGAGTTACAATTATTTTTGTGAATTCAGACTGCAAACCTGTGTTTGTATTGGATTTTAGTTCAAATAATCGGGGAAGACTTTTTTTTCTTCCTCTGCTCAGTGCTAATATTGAGAAATACAAGTTTTCTGACTGGCTGTCCTTTCCTACATGGTGGTTCTGTTGATTTGCTTATCTTTTTGTTTACTCATAGAGTAAGGATGTAGCTCTCATTTGCAATAAGCTCTCTTACGTTATTAGGTTCTCCTAGATTATTAGACGACCTTATTATTAAAGTCCTTGTCTTGAGCCTTTTTCTTTTCAGGATGCATGTAAAATAATGGTGTATCTTTCATCAAGGCATCATGGACTCATGAAATAAGATACTTATTAAGCTCAGAGAATTTGCCACTTTCTCCTGGAAAAGGTGATACTGAAAGGCAGGATTTCCTTTTGGAATGATAATATCATACTGGAAAGGAAGCAAGGCAATCTCAACTCAGGCTAAATTCATAACTTAACTTCATAGACCACTGGGAAATCATTCAAGAACACCATTTGTGGATAAGAGTAAAAGAGTGGGGAGAGAGGGGAAATAAATACTGGATAAGAAATCTAAATAAACTTGAACCTAGTGATAATGTTTAATTTATGCATATGGGTTGAAAACTAGGAGATCCCAGGCTCACAGTGAATGGCATGGCATGGAGAATAAACATTATCAACAGGGATTCTGGTAGAAACTATAAGAGCTAGATCAATATCAATATACAAATAGTTCATATAGAACCAATACATGCATTTCTTAGGGCCCCTCTTTAGGATTGTGCTGAGTTCTGATGCCTACAGTTTAAAAATGACAAAGTGAACTAAAAGAGGGTTTGAAAAATATGAGAGTGTGATTAAACCTTGCCAATTAAGACCATCCCAGAACAAACAAAGGTCTATTTTTGTGTAGGGAGCACAATTTTTAAGTAAAGGCTTGTATTCTATTTGCACTGAACAATGCTAAAACAAAACAAACAACTGCAGCATAAGGGACTTGGGTTCAAGGAGTAATAACAAACTTCAAGGAGTAATAACAAAGTCAGAATCTAATTTTGTGTTGGGTTAGTCCAGGGACTAACTCTAACATTCCAGGATTCAGTCAACCTTTTGACCACTTCCATGTGGAGTTAAATTTTCTCAGCCATGAGAACCAACTGTGGTAGCATCACCTGGGACTGTGCAAGGGTAGAAGCACCTGAGACACAGGACAGCAGCTTAAGGAGAAGGACAGGAGTGCTTTCAGCACAAAGGACAATCCTGCCTGCCTCAAGGGTTCCAGCAAATGACCTATGAAAGGCCTTCTCTGGGGCAAGGTCTGGCCTCAGGAATTGTCAGCCTCAAAGCTCTGATTCAAATGCTGATTAGCATCAAAAGTTTCCTTCTAGAGAAAGGCCAGTATAAAAGGGAATCATTTCCGAGACCTCTGGAGAAGCAAGACAGTTTATTGGGATCTTGCATTTCCTTTTTCAGGTACACATGATCTCTCCAGAGAAATGGAGCATTTGTAAATTTTAGTATAGCTTCTAGCACACTATTCATTCAACAGGCATCTGTGTCACAACCACTAAAAACACCTAAAGTGTGGCCCACTTAAACCAGGCTGAATCAAGACTAGTTAAATTACACTTCCCTCCCTTGTTCTAGTCTAGATACACAGGCTCAGAGCCCTTGGCTCTCCGGCAGTTGAGAAGTACAGATCTGGGCAAATCCAATTCTGGATTTGTAATTTGCTCTAGAGCTGCTCCAGAAACTCCAGAAATGATTCTGCATTGCCTCTCCAACTATCCATTTATTTATCTTTGCAAACAAAAGCCCTGTCAGAAAATGGGTCCGTTTCCATTCTGTCACTTTAAGGGCAAATTCCAAAGTCTTTTTTTTTTTTTTGAAGAGGAAGAGATACAATCCACAAATCCTGTTACTAAATAATCTTATTGCTCAGTGGATGGGATTTCTGAATAAAGCATGGGAATTTAATTCTCTCCTGAATGCTACACACCTCAGGTCAAGATCTGGCCTTGCAACAAGCTATACTCACGTTTTTCATTTCTTCACCTCTGGTGAAAAAGGTAGGATTTAAAGCCACCACTGGTCAAACATATACTTCATGTTTTTAAACCTAAGTAAATTTGCTCTGACTTCCTGAAAGTAGTATTTTGAAATACAGTTTACAAATCTTATTGTTGCTTTTCCATGACATAATTCAGGCAATCTGAAATAATCTCACACACTTGGAAATGGCTTACAGATAACGTGGGAGTGAAGAGAGAGGAAGAGGGAATTACCTGATGGACCTCCCTGAAAAACGAACTCTTTACCAAGTTCCTATAGCAAACCTTAGACTAAGTGATAAACAGAACTACTTACGACCAACTTTTCAAAAGTCTGTGAGTTACTCTTTCTGATCAATGCTGACTCAGTACCACTTTATGAAACAACCACCGTCAACAGACACAGGTCCACATCCTTTCGGTTTGCAGATATTTTTCCCACAGCCCTCTTTATAACTTAACAAAATGGGAAGTTCTCCTTTGGCAAAAAAGCTTATTAAGTGTTCCATTTAATAGTGTAATATAAAGAATGCTTTCTTTTGCTTCAGACCTGCTGTTATCATATTGTCTCATGCTGTCTAAAATGGAGATTTGCAAAGCATTTTCTAGGTTGTTTTGCCTTTGTGATGAATGTAATCTGGAGAGAGAATGACTAATTAAAGTCATGTTGAATTTCTAATCAACTTTCTTATATCTACACTCAAGGCCATTATTTTAGCCTATTGTCTTGAGAAGAGAAAATGGACTTTCCATATAAGCTTAAAGCAGAATAGTTTATAACAAATTTCTCTCTCTCTCTCTCACCTGCTCTCATATCTCGAGAGTGTACTTCTGCCTTAATAAACTTTCCCACTTGTGTTACTCATCTGCTGAGCTGTGTGTCTATCCTTGAAATCCTTCTCATAACAAGAACAAGAACCTTTGGTGACTCCTTTGGGTCCTGCTGGGTCGAGGCCTCTGCGCTGTGGTCTCTCCAGTTCACCTGGCAACATTTCTACACGTATACTATAAGCACTCTAAGAGGGAATATATGTGTCTCTTACATAGAGCATTATGCCTGGAATGTGACAAGTGCTCAGTAAATATTGCCCTGAATTGAGGAGCCAAATGTAGATAAAGATTAACCATCTTCTTGCCTTGAGTAGCATGTGAACCAGCCCAGATGTAGCCTAAAACTGGCAGAGACAAAATTTTTCTTTCTATTGGAAAAACTATTGGAAGTGGTTTGCTATTGGAAAAAGGAAGGAGTCAGGCATCAAAGAGCAGATAGGTATAAAAAAAAAAAGGAAAGAAGGCTATTTCTCATTTTGACCCATAATTAAGAACATTAATTTATTTCTTGTATACAGTATCCTTTAAAGCAAAAAATGTGTTGTGCTTGCTTCGGCAGCACATATACTAAAGTAAAAAATGTGGAAATAAATTGTTTTGCATCACTTTACAAGTTATATGATGCTTGAATTCAATTAGCCTACAATTTTGTTTTTCCTTATGTTGTAACTTTGTTTTGACATGTCAACGCTAGTGGGATGAAGGAGAAGCTCAGAATGCTGGGGCCAAGGATAAAAGTTTCAAAACTAGTGAATAGCAGGGATGAAGATGAAGTCTATCAGCGTGGATAACTGTTGTCAGCATATCAAGCAAAATCAAGAAAAGTGAAATGAGTAGTTTTTGCAGGGCATACCTGACCACACCAAAGTGTAGGGTTAAGCAAAGTGATGCTGGTTTGAGAGCAGGTGCTAGGATGTCATTGTTTGCATGCTAAGTTGCAGACCTCCTCTAGGAGGTTTTCTTAAACAGTACATACATGGCTTTTTTTTCTCTTGGTACCAGAAAGCTGAGCTACTGAGTGCCCCCTTACAAACTACATGCTACTCATAGCAACATGTTGACAGCATTGTTTAGCTTAAATGTTTTCACACCCATCACATCACTTTGGTCCTTATAACAACACTGCAAGGTACCGAGACCAGTGTTAATATATTTTTAACAGATAAAGAAACTGAGACTCAGAGTTTAGGGGACTTGTCCCCTAAGCTAGGAAGTAGCTGATCCAGGACTTACACCCAAATCATCTGAGTCTTGAGTCACTGTCTTTTTTGCTGAACCATACTCTCTTTCCAATTAGAGGTTCTTTGTAAAAACTAAAGAAAATTGGTTTTTAAAACACAAATGTACTTCTAAACATTGATTTTGGAAGAGGCATGAAGTATTAAGCATGTAAGTAATTCCTGTGCCAATGAATATCATGGCCAGAGAAGCCCATATTTCATTTATATCTGACTTTTTAATATGGTTGTCTTGCCAGAAAGTTCCGAACATTCTCATTCAAGCCATCCAAGGATGACTTTTCTATTTGGAAATTTGAGTAAAATCTTGTTAGTATTGAAGTTTGGGAAGGAAATGAAATATTTCCAAGAAAACAGTTCTACTTTTGCTAAAGAAAAAGAGAGCTGGAATTTTAAGCTTCTTTCTCAAAGAGAGTGTGCACTTCTCTAAAGGGCCGTCAAGTCAAAACGTCTAGTAAAACTGGTATGCTGAAAGTTTTCAGTGGCCAGTTCCAGTATATACACAATGAAATGCTTTCTATTTGTCTTGTGAAGGTAACTCAATTAAAGTTTCATTATAATCATAATAGTAATATGTGAAAGAAATATCTTGTTAGTAATGCCGAATATACCAAATGTAAATTAAATATTAACATTGAATCATGTAAAAATGATGAGCAAGAATAATTTCTCATAGGGAGTTAAGAAAACCACACTCAGGCTCTCTGCCGGAAAAAAAAAAAAAAAAAGAAAAGACTATACTCTGTAACATCTTGCTCAATACTAATAATTTTAACAACAGAATTCTAGAGTAAATAAATATAATGAACAAAATTTAGCAAACTGGTAAAAAGGATGTTATTCCCAATTAAAAAAAAATCTCTGCTGATTTTGATAACAATTACACTGAAAAGGTTTTTAAAATCTGAAAGAGCAAAGAAAGCAGATTTTAAAATATTAAAGTTCTGACAGGAAAAGTATTCAGAAAAATGAGTCTCATGTCAAAAGTGCCCACCATATTTCAGAACCAATAAAATAAATGAGATCCTAATCTGCAGAGCATGGTTTTGCTGTTATTAATTAGAAATGGTGTGGATCTGCAAGAGACCCAGCTCACTAGTGACTGCCAGGAAGAAGGGCTCATGTAGATTACTCATTTTACAGCCAAAGCAATCATTTTCACTAGATGACCCCAACATCTAGCCTATAGTTAACAACTATAAACAAATTAACACCTCCAGTTATCTCAGCATACATTACGCAACCCTGTTTATCTTGGAGAGCTCCCTGAGACAGGCTTACTTATATTAGTAAAGGTTAAAGTTCTGGGGGTGCCTCACTGAATTTTTTGAGGTTTTTATATATTTATCTGTGTGCTAAAGTGAGCTCCAACTTGCATCCTGGGAAAGCGTTGGTCCTGAACACAGGTATCTTGGTTTTCCTCAATGGGGGAGTGAGGAAGACGTCTCCTTAGGCACTCTTGTTGGGAGTTTGTCAACACTTCCAAGAAGATGTTGGCCAGACCCAGTGCAGCTGATTGTTACAGCGTGTGGTTCTGCACTATCACTAACAGGGAGGACTAGCTGCGCTCCAGATGCTTACCATGGGGTAAAGAATCTCATGCTTACTGCTGTGCAGTACCTAAGCAAAGGCCGACGGAGAGAAATATTTAGGTTGCCTGAAGGATATTCCAACAAATTCAGATTACTTTAGAACTCAATACTGCAGACTGCCTTTGTTGATTTATGACGCCACTTGTCTACACTGAAAACCCCCGTGCATCTCATCACAGAATTTACTGTGCTAGTTGTTGAGATTATTGTGCCCTACATTTCAGTGCTTCATGATTGCCCAGAGGGAAAATTACTTTCTAGTCTCCGTGCCAGAAATGCTATGTTTATCCTGAGCGATTTAAAAAAAAAAATCTCATAGACACTATGAATCATAGGATGATCCCCTCACTCCCCATCTGCATTAGCTGTTCAGAAGTCTAGAGACACATTTGTATCCCATCTCCAAAAAAATTAATACACAGGGCATCATGGCAAATATTTTGCTAAATTCTGACTTATATTAAATACTCTAATTTTTAACTTACCCAAGCTTCATTACCTGCTTATTTATAATTTCTTTTATCTTACTGTACATATTCCTTTATATTCTTTTTTAAAAGCCCTTTCTGGAACAAGGCAAACTACACCTGAATGGAATATCAGAGCTATTGCTGTAAAGAAGCTATTTGTGCATCTCTGTGGGAGTTTTCAGCTATATCCGTCTCTAAATATATGCTTTTACAAACTATTTAAGATGATAATTTCAATTATTTTTATGGCATTTACTTTTTATCCTAATCATACTATGGTGCTCATCTATATCTGTATTTGCAAAGTGCTCACTGAAAATTAACTCCTGAGTTCAGAAGTTAATATATTGATGAGAATGTATAATGTGGAATATTTTTTATATGAATGGGCTTGTCAAAGTTTTCTCCCTACATATTGCATATGCACCACCCAGACTTAGGATCTAGGACACAGGTGGAACCATAGGAATTGTGGATCTTAAATTCCTAATAAGAAATATAATTCAATTGGCTGAGCTAAGTCAAGGTGAAATTATTTCAGTAATTAGAATGTAGAACAGCTATTTTGGTAAGATAGAAGAGAAAACCAGGTCAGGGCTTCCTTATATACCTCAGTACACTTGGTTTAATTCTGGAAATATACTTGATGCTCAATCCAAATTTTTAATTTGGTGACTGGATTGAAATTAGTTTATATATGTTAACCAGTTTACATCTTCTAGAAGATACATAGAAAGCAATTCTTGGAATAATTTATTGATGATAATGGCCAATATATATATATATATACTGGAAGAGGCCTTCAGTAATTAAGCAAGGAATTTGAAACTCTGTTCAATTTCTTCAAAAATAAAACAAAACAAAAGGAAGTAGAGGTAGAAGTGATTGGCGTAAAAATTCTAAATTATTTGTGTTGCTTGGTTAAAGTGTAGAAATATTAATTGTAAACTGACTGAAATCAAATATAGGTGCTAACATCTAATGTTATGCAACAAAAAACTGAGACAGAATATTTAACTTCCAAACTAGTGGGGGGGCGGGGAGGAGAATAATGAAAATATAAAGAAAGAAAAAAAAGAAGAAACAGTAAAGTCTGTTATATATAAAACTATAAAGCTCAAATTAGAATGTACAAATACATACAAGTCATTAATAAAAATAAATGTAAAGACTAATCTATTAAATAGATGAAAATTATTAAATTAGGTAAATACAGTAAAATATCAATATCTGTTCATAAGAAACATATGTGAAACTCAGGAGCATAAAAAGGTTGAAAGTATAGAGATGAAAAACTAATTGGTAAATATTGTCCAAAATAAAACAGGCCTACTTATGTTAAATATTAGACAAGTTAAACTTAAAGCAAAGAGGATTAATGGGCATGAAGAAAATCACTGCATATGAAAAAAGTACAAGTGCTTCAGAAAAATACAGCAATTCTGAATGTTTAGTATGTAATAATAGAGATTCAAAATCCAGAAAGCCAAAAATTCCCAGAATTATAAGAAAAAATTTTTAGAAATTAGGGGAAAATTTAAAAAAACATGTCATTAGTAGGTAGATCAAATAAAAATATTAGAAGAGAGAAAACGTGAAAAACCAATTCATACCCCTGAACCCACCTGCTAGACTTTGAATAGATACTTTCAAATCTACATTAGACAGTCACAAAAATGACCATGGAATAAGACTCAAAAAAAAAAAGCTAAAGTATCATTATCATATAATGTTCTCTGACCATAATGCAATCAAATCCAAAATCAATTATAAAAAGACAATATAAAACACATATGAAGTATAACCAACAATATACTGAAAATAAGTCAAATGCTTATCAAGGGGAGAATTGATCTATCATTAATGTATATTTATACATTAGAATATTATATTGCAATGAAAATACATGGACTAGAATTACCTGTGTCAACATGGATAGATCTCAAAAATATGATTTTAAGAGAAAAAAAGCAAGTTGTGAATGTTATGTACTAAGTAAAACAATTTAAATAAAATTTAAATTGTATAATACTACATATGATCTATAGATACCTATATGTTGGGTAATAATTTAGAAACAATGCATGAGAATGATCAACACATGATAGCCCCCAGGTGAAGAAGGAAGGAGAACAAGGTAGAAGAAGTTTGTACAGGCAGTTTCAGTGATATCATTGCTATATATCTTTTATTTATTTATTTATTTTTTTAAAGATTTTATTTATTTATTTGACAGAGAGAGACGCAGCGAGAGGAAGAACACAAGCAGCAGGGGTGGGAGAAGGAGAAGCAGGCTTCCCGCCGAGCAAGGAGCCCAATGCGAGGCTCAATCCCAGACTCTGGGATCATGATCTGAGCCGAAGGCAGACGCTTAATGACTGAGCCATCCAGGCACCCCTCATTGCTATATGTCTTTTAAAATGTGTGTCCAATAAATATAGTCAAACAGTAAACCTGAAGAAACTTGAAAGTGGGCAACAGGTGTGTAACCATTATATTATTCAATTATTTATATTGTTTTACCTATACATTTTATATGTTTAAAATATTTCACAATATAATTATTTTTTATGCTGAGATCTATCCTTACAGCATTTTCTTTCTATATGTTACATTCAAAATATATAATATGTAATGTGCTCTATGCAAATACATAAAAATGGTACCCTGCTGTAAATGTTAATTTCAGAAAATTATTTCTTCATCTACAATATTTCCTGAACATCCTTTCCACATCAATAAATATATGTCTTCCACATCATTTCTAAGATCTGGGATGTATGCTGACAAAAATGCTCTTTTGGACACCTTGATTTTTGCCTATGGAAGCACAGAAAATTTGAGTAACTATGCAATGGAAGGAATTTGGGGCTTAAAAGCAAAGAAAATGAATACTAAAAACATTATTTTAAAGAAACTTGGCTCAATAGGATCCAACGGTACATTAAAAGGATTATTCATCACAACCAAGTGGGATTTATACCTGGGCTGCAAGGTTGGTTCAACATCCGCAAATCAATCAGTGTGATACAATACATTAATAAAAGAAAGAACAAGAATCATATGATCCTCTCAATAGATGCAAAAAAAGCATTTGACAAAGCACAGCATCCTTTCTTGATTAAAACTCTTCAGAGTCTAGGGATAGAGGGTACATACCTCAATATCATAAAAGCCATCTATGAAAATCCACAGTGAATATAATTCTCAATGGGGAAAAACTAAGAGCTTTCCCCCTAAGGTCAGGAACACGGCAGGGATGTCCACTATCACCACTGCTATTCAACATAGTACTAGAAGTCCTAGCCACAGCAATCAGAGAACAAAAAGAAATAAAAGGCATCCAAATCGGCAAAGAAGAAGTCAAACTCACTCTTTGCAGATGATATGATACTTTATGTGGAAAACCCCAAAGACTCCACCCCAAAACTGCTAGAACTCATACAGGAATTCAGTAAAGTGGCAGGATATAAAATCAATGCACAGAAGTCAGTGGCATTCCTATACACCAACAACAAGAAAGAAGAAAGAGAAATTAAGGAGTCGATCCCATTTACAATTGCACCCAAAACCATAAGATACCTAGGAATAAATCTAACCAAAGAGGCAAAGAATCTGTACTCAGAAAATTATAAAATACTCATGAAAGAAACTGAGGAAGACACAAAGAAATGGAAAAACATTCCATGCTCATGGATTGGAAGAACAAATATTGTGAAGATGTCAACGCTACCTAGAACAATCTACACATTTAATGCAATCTCTATCAAAATACCATCCACTTTTTCCAAAGAAATGGAACAAATAATCCTAAAATTTGTATGGAACCAGAAAAGACCCCGAATAGCCAGAGGAATGTTGAAAAAGAAAAGCGAAGCTGGCGGCATCACAATTCCAGACTTCCAGCTCTATTACAAAGCTGTCATCATCAAGACAGTATGGTACTGCCACAAAAACAGACACATAGATCAATGGAACAGAATAGAGAGCCCAGAATGGATCCTCAACTCTATGGTCAACTAATCTTCAACAAAGCAGGAAAGAATGTCCAGTGGAAAAAAGATAGTCTCTTCAACAAATGGTGTTGGGAAAATTGGACAGCCACATGCAGAAGAATGAAAGTGGGCCATTTCCTTATACCACACACAAAAATAGACTCCAAATGGTTGAAAGATCTAAATGTGAGACAGGAGTCCATCAAAATCCTAAAGGAGAACACAGGCAGCAACCTCTTCGACCTCAGCCACAGCAACTTCTTCCTAGAAACATGGCCAAAGGCAAGGGAAGCAAGGGCAAAAATGAACTATTGGGACTTCATCAAGATAAAAAGTTTTTGCATAGCAAAAGAAACAGTCAAGAAAACCAAAAGACAACCAACAGAATGGGAGAAAATATTTGCAAATGACACATCAGATAAAGGGCTAGTATCCAGAATCTATAAAGAACTCATCAAACTCAACACCCAAAGAACAAAGAATCCAATCAAGAAATGGGCAGAAGACATGAACAGACATTTTTCCAAAGAAGACATCCAAATGGCCACAAGACACATGAAAAAGTGCTCAACATCGCTCGGCATCAGGGAAATCCAAATCAAAACCTCAATGAGATACCACTTCATACCAGTCAGGATGGCTAAAATTAACAAGTCAGGAAACGACAGATGTTGGCGGGGATGTGGAGAAAGGGGAACCCTCCTACGCTGTTGGTGGGAATGCAAGTTGAAAATAGAGCTGCCATACAACCAGCAATTGCACTACTGGGTATTTACCCCAAAGATACAAATGTAGTGATCGAAGGGGTATGTGCACCCTGATGTTTATATCAGCAATGTCCACAATAGCCAAACTGTGGAAAGAACCAAGATGCCCATTGACAGATGAATGGATAAAGAAGAGGGGGTATATATATACAACGAAATATTATGCAGTCATCAAAAGGAATGAAATCTTGCCATTTTCAACACCGTGGATGGAACTGGAGGGTGTTATGCCAAGCGAAATAAGTCAATCCGAGAAAGACATGTATCATATGATCTCACTGATATGAGGAATTCTTCATCTCAGGAAACAAACTGAGGGTTGCTAGAGTGGTGGGGGGTGGGAGGGATGGGGTGACTGGGTGGTAGACATTGGGGAGGGTATGTGCTATGGTGAGCACTGTGAATTGTGTAGGACTATTGAATCACAGACCTGTACCTCTGAGACAAATAATACATTATATGTTAAAAAAAAAAAAAAAGAAGATAGTAGGAAGGGAAAAATGAAGGTGGGGATATCGGAGGGGGAGACGAACCATGAGAGACTATGGACTCTGAGAAACAAACTGAGGGTTCTAGATGGGAGGGGGGTGGGGGGATGGGTTAGCCTGGTGATGGGTATTAAAGAGGGCATGTATTGAATGAAGCACTGGGTATTATATGCAAACAATGAATTATGGAACACTACATCAAAAACTAATGATGTAATGTATGGTGAGTAACATAACATAATAAAATAAAAAAATAAACTTGGCTCATCATAGTCAAGAATAAGTGAAAAAGACTGGTGAGAAGAAATGTGAAATAGTAAAGAAATCCTGTGAAGTCAGTTTAAAGAGGACTAAAATGTTGAAAGAAAATATAAAAGGAGATAGAATGCATGTAGAACACACTATAATGCAAAGTAAAATGCCACAAGGTGAGGAAGAAATGTTGAATTGGATCAGATTATGGGCTAAGCCTATAAGAAATAAAAGCAATTTTAGATAAGGTTGGGAAAGGAAAGGAAAAGAAAGGAAAGGAAAGGAAGAGGAAGAGGACAGGAAAGGAAGGGAGGGAGGAAGGGAGGGAGGGAGGGAAGGAAGGAAAGGAGGAAGGGAAGAAGGGAGGAAGGAAAGAAGGAAGAAGGGAGGAGGAAGGAAGGAAAGAAGGGAGGGAGGAAAGAAGAAGGGAGGAGAAAGGAGGGAGGAAGAATGGAAGGAAGGATGGAAGGAAGGGAGGGAGGGAGAAAGAGAGGAGGTAGAATGGAAGGAAGGGAGGGAGGAAGGAAGGGAAGAGGGAGGAAGGAAGATGAAGTCCCTATTAAATCAGGAAAATGTAAAGATTCACTGAAAGGAGAGAAATATTTTTAAATTTTGAATGAGGAAGTCTGATAGCAAACTTGTGCGGAGGCACACCGCTACCTTGGAACAGAGAAATAATCTAAACCCCAGTATCCCAGGGTCTTTAATGTGATATAGTCCCTAATTATGCCTGGCTCCAGTAATTACCTCACCACTAACCATCATGGTTGAGAAATCATGGAGGGCTAAAAGGCTGAACCATATCAAATCGAAGGTTCAACACTCAGCAATTTGTAATTTTGTTGCCATTATTTTGCAATGGTAGAACTAGTGATCATTTTCCATAAACCAACAGTATATTTTCAACTTTGTTTAAAATAATATTTTTCAGCACTCTTTATCAAACAACTATTTTAGACAACGAATCTTGAAAGAAGACTATTCCTACAACAAAAAAGAAAGCAGTTTGAACCAAACTAATAATTTTTCACTGATTTAAAAAAAATAGTAGTTAAGCACAGATATTATGAATTAATGGCTTTCGGATACTTGTTTTATTATACATTTTTTGACTTCACTGGCATTTATGTGCTGCTATAAAATTATTATTATCATTCTAGCTTGGAATAGAGAGGATGCAGGTGGGGGAAAGCTACTTGAGAAACAAGAATGAGTAACGGACATTCTCACATCATTTAAAACAAATCCTGCCACCAATTGCCTATAACTCCCTTCCTGCACCATGTGTTGCTAGTTTGGGACTATAAATGTGACAAGCATACAGTGAAACGTCAGCCAAATAGTACTGGAGTAGGGAAAACCACAATTCATCATGTATCAAGAATTTAAAAATTAATTTTGTGTTTTTCAAAAAGATGACTAAAATTTTAAAGGTGGATAATTATTCTTTTCAAAGTTGAAATTAAAACTTAACATTCATTTTACAGTTAACATTACTAAAAGCTTTTGGGACTCTTATATGTAAAAGGTATTGTAAAAGGAAGGGCTAGAAAGGAGTATTTTTATTATTGCATATTGTTCAAATTAAAGGTAAATCAACACACAACACTTTTTATAAAAGCATTATAACTAATTTATAATTCAAACTAAATTGAAGGAGTAACATAAAAGTAAAGCAAAATCTTTAAACTCATAATAAGTAAATTTCTCATTACTTACAGAGAAGACACTTGATTCATTTCACCATGGAATGAGTCATACCATCTTTACCCTCAATTGATATCTGGCAACACTACATCTTGGAGGTGAATGTGGGAATCTGGATAGATGATAAAGCCAGAGGTCCCGGGAATTTTGTCCAAGAAACGCAGGCAAGAGGTCAATTCTGAGGAAGGATTTAGGTGGAAAATTTGTTGGGTCATATTTTCTACAGTGGGTAAAAGAGAAAAATAACTCAGTGTCTCCACAATAGCATCACTTAAATGCCTTGCCCCTCCAAATTTTGCCTGCAGCCTGTCTCCATTGACTATGTGCTCCTAGAGGGCAAGATTTATGTCTGTATTCTCAGTAAGTTTGGCACAGTAGGAATTTAATAAATGACTACCACTGAGTAGACAAAAAAATTGGGAGATAAAGGCCCAAAGCATAGATTTAGAAGATGTACATAGAGGTGGTTCTCCGCAAAATGGTTTCAAGGAGTGTAGGAAGGGATTGGGAGGTGGTAGAGAAGATGAAGAGAATAAAGTGCATATCCAGGCGATCTGTAAGCAGCATCAGGAGAACTCCATAAGCAGAACAATGGATAGGGAATGTTTCCAGAGCAAAGAAGTGGCTGATAGTGACAAATGGAGCAGAAATATTAAGAAGAGGGAAAACTGGAAAAAATAATACTGTTGGGTTTGACTAGAAGGACAACAGAGATCCAAGCAGATCAGAGAATGGCTGATGTGGTCATGAGATGTCAGGAGGTGAAGAAGGAACATGTCCCAGTGGTGGAGGAAACTCATACCTGATGGATTTGAGGACATTTGGAGAGTGAAATCTCTTCCTGTTAAGACTTCCTGGCAAACAGTGAATGAGATGAAGTTACAGCAGGAGGAAGGAAGCCAACATCAGTTAAGTATCTACCATAATTAGGTATCAAGCATTGGTAACGTAAAGCCTTACTACTCAAAGCATGGGCCACTGAGCAGTGGCACCCATATTTCCTGGCTATATGTTAGAAATGCAGAATCTGGAGCATGACCTAGAGATCTAGACCTACTGAATCACCACCTGCATTTAGCCAGATGATTCGTACCCACACTAAAGTTTGAGGAGCACTGTTTTAAATTTGCATTGAAAGATACTCAACTGTATGGGAATGTAGTTTTCTTTATTGCTCCATACCTGAACTCAGGCTCATAACAAGCCTTTGTGTTCCCTCCAGTGGGAACAATGACTACTTTACATGGGTAATTTCCAGTGGGGACAACATCATTCTGTTGAAAACTGTCTTTCTGGGACAAGTATTTCATTAATTCAAAATTCAACCTTAGTCCAATGAGACAATCAGGGCAGTTCCACTGTCCCAGAAGTCTCCTATCTGTTATTTATTGCTCAGTGTCAAATGATCCTGATGCTCAGTGACTTAAAAATAGCTATCACTTTCTATAGTTTTCTGATAATTTTCTGGTTCAGCCGGGTAGTTCTGGCTGAGGCTGACTTGACCGATCTCTGTGGCCAGCTGGTGGCTGCAAGTTCAAAGAAGCATTTCTCTCTCCTGGGTCTAGCTCTTGCAAAGGAAAGTCAGAATTTCAATAGGTAGTCAAACATGTAGTCAACGTAGAAAAGTCTTTGTTCTGGCATGGTTATGCCCTCTGACCCAGGGTTACGTCCTCTCATTAGCCCTCCCCAGAACTCTTTAGCCAAAACCAGTTGGTACAGAAGTTCCCTGATGAGTGAGTGAGAGAAAATGGACACAAGAATGTATGGAAGAAAAGCAACATTTAAAATATTTAAAATTTTCCATTGCATTTGTAACTTAACATAAGTTATTTAAGGCTCACACACATGGAAAAACTCCACAACCCTGTAATATAGGTACTAACAGGTGAAGAAAATTCATCTCTGTATTTAAGTAACTTCCCACAGGGATAGTATGTACATGGTGGGCCCAGAAATGGAACCTTCTCTGGCTGTCCCTTCCTACCTCATTTATGGAGATGTGTAAGGGTAGAGCACGGTATTATTATTCCATATTCACCCTCAGCTATGCTCTATTCCTTGACATGCTGTTCCCCGTACAGACCTGTTGTAGTTTTCACATCTCCCTCTGTGTGTATCTGCCATCATTTTATTTGGCATCAGACTGTCCTTTGGAAACCCATCCTACAAAGACAGTCAGCCTAGCAGAGCTGTGTTATGATGAGCAGTGTTCATCATCACTTGGAACTTGGTTAGTGGGGATCTCTTCCCACTAGATGTTCAGCAGGGTTGGGAGGTAATTTCAAGGAAACCACAAGAAGTACACTGTGATGTTGTTCATAATCCAATCTCGCACATATTTAGGATATATCCTGAAGCACTGGTCTCCTTCCTGCCATTAACATATCCCTAAACAGGCTCTGGGTTTTATGGCTCCTTTGTTTCTTTGGAGATACTGATATTTCTTTCCTTTCTGTACTGTAAGATTCCATGTGCCTGTAGAAGTTCTCCAAAACAAACATTCCTCCTACTCTTCCCAATCTAAAGCAGTTCTTGCTATTAAAAAAGGGGAAAAAAAGTCATCTCACCACAGTTGAAAGGGAAAGTAGCTAAATTTAGACAGTGAGCTTTGGAGTCATCTCTCCCGCCAGGATTCTGGCAAAGTTAAATTTTCCAAGCCATTGTGAATTAGAAAGTCACATGTGAGAAGACCGAGATATGTGGCAGGATGTTTAGCAACTGGTAATGTGAGCATCACTGGAGTTCACAGCAGGAAAATATCTTCTTCACAAGCTTTTTAAAGACAGCAGATCCCTATATCTGAGCTACTCTTGCCAGCCTTGAAAACACATGCATAATCATGGAAAGGTCTTTGTTTTAATAGCCAGTTATTTTCCAAGCCACTTTGCAAGGAAGAGCAAAAATTACCTGCCACCTGTCCAGTTTCTCTAGTGGTAGGCTGGGAATCTATGCAATCATTGCATGAATCTGGTTTATCACCTTTGTATGCCAGCAGTCACTGAAAAAGCAGAAGCCCTCAGGAAGGAGCCAAGATATAGTACAGGAAAAATATTTCATTGAGCTGTCTAGAAACAGTATTTTACAGACTATGGAAGGGAAAAAGGAAACAACTAAAACCACTACATTTTAAATAAAAGGTGCAAACATTGGTGTTTTTTCTTTCATCCTTTGGCTGTCTTTAAAATGATCCTTGCTGATTATGGTAAAATACTTCACCAAGAGAATGGGAAGAGAGTCAAAATCCAATTCTCTCCTCCCCTACTCCAAATAAGCTCTCAGTGATCTACAGTTTTTAAAATGGTCTCAGTTTCTTTCCCTTTTTCCTTACAGAGCCAATGACACCATGGCCTCTCATCAAGTATAAATTCCAGATTTCTGCATGCATTTCATTAAAGGAAACTTCTCATTCTCTGTGGAAGTGAAGAATATTCTTTCTTTGGCCTGGTCCTCCCACTATTACCAGACAGCATTAAGTGGAAGAATCAGAATGTCCTGGGTTCAAATATGGCTTCACTCCAAATAGGCATGTGACCTTGGGCGAGAACCTGTACTTGTCCAAATTCCAGCTTCATAATTTCTAAAATAGGGCTAATAGAACTGAACATAAAATATCCAAAACAGGACCTGGCACAAAGTAAGTACTAAGTAATTGGTAGCTGTTATTAATACTACTATTGTACCTTAAAAAACAGATACAAAGACCTATTAATTTTTCACAACAGGAACAAAATAAATCTTGAAACTTGAGGGAAAAGAAAAATGGACAAACCAAAATAATAATTTATTAGTTAGCCTAAATGCCTTCTCCATCCTTTTTATCTATTAAAACCACTTATGTGAAGGTCTAATTTGCCTTGGGTCAGCTGCTGGCCTGCAGGCCAAGCACGAGAGAGAGTCTAACCACGTTAAACTCAGTGTAAGCTTTCATTATTTGAGTCAAACATATGAACATTATCATTTCACTCAAATTATTTCCACCCATTCAAATGCATTCCAGTTGCATGATTTCAGTCAGGAGAACTGAGTGGTCTAGAGAAAACAAGAGAAAACCAAATAAATACTTAAATATGCTAACACACCTTGTGGGACAAAGGAGCTGGACTAGTAGAAACCACATGCTGTCCACATGAGTTTCCCATCAAGTCCGATGGGGATGTTTCTAGCTGTTTCAGAACAAAGGGTTCTCCTTGGTGGAAATGGGCAACCCCTCTCGCTCCATTTTGTAACGGCTCATGCTGCATTTGTTTGTGGTATGTATTCACCTGAAGCACTGTATTAAGTGAGGAAAATAGGATGGATAGAAATGGAGGTGAATTCAGCCTTAATGAGAAAAACATGAGAATTCTTTTTTTAAAAAATGAAACACTAATATATAAAATGTGAACTCTCCAGATTGACTGAGTCATTTGGAATTTTATTCATGAAAATGTGCACTTTCTTCCTTCCCCAAGTTTTTCATTAAACTGCTCTTTGCCTAATGTAAAAAGTAGCAACTTTTTATGCTCTTTTCCCAGAAGGGATGACCAGAAGAGTAAAGTCAACAGGCAAAAAATTATTTATAACTCAAAAATAACTCTTAGGGCTATTGGTGGGGGATGGAGGGAAGGCATACAAAACCTAAATTTGCTTTATATTATCTATTTAAACTATACATATTCCTTAATTTTCTCATTCCCTTATTTCCTCAATATTTTTATTTCTACATTTATTTCATTTCTTCTATTCATTCTGCTTCTCTCCCAATTATTATGTACCCTCTGTTTTATAAACTGTGTATTCATTCTAAAACTTTCAATTTCTCAGTCTGTTTCTTTTCTGTCTTTTGTAATCCTTCTTCCCCCATATTCTTCTTTCTGAATTCCTATACTAACAAATTCAAGTAAAAAGAGAAGCTCAAGGAATGAATAAATGGAGGAAAGGCTGTTAACAGAAATAAATAGTGAGAAATCTTAAAACAGATTCAATGGATAAAGAAAAACATACAAGGGAAAAGGAGACAGCAAAGATTAAAATAAAGAATGAGAAAGTAAAGCAATGGTCAATATTTCTTAACAGCCCCTGGGTACCCCCAAACTTAGCTGTCCCATTTGGTATGTGCTTGATTTCTTTTTCCCTGTGGCATGGAAAAACAGGAAGGGGAACTTTAACGAAAGCATGTAATCCCCAATGGGATGATGGAGTAAAGGAAATGGCCCAGGAACACAAATACGGGCAATGCTGCTCATTTCCTAACTTCCTCATTCACATTTACACTGCCTTGTAGTAATCATGCCTTTTCTTTGTTGTTCCATGACATAGTTTATTTCTTTTTTTTGCCTTTATCCCATATCCATCATTTTAAAAATGTTTTTATCTTCTCATCCTTCATAAAATCAATTTTTCCCTTTTCCTATTCTTGAACTTTTGAGGCAGCCCATGGATTCCTCAGCAGCCCCATCAGCTTCCTCTCCCATGCTACCCGTGGTTGTCCTGTTACTTCATCTCATTCTCATCCAGCTCCTCACCCCAGTGACCACCATCCTTACTCCCAGAAGATGGCCCTCTCTCTTTCTTCACAGAAAAAACTAAAGGCATTGGTCGGGAGCTCCCTCAAGGTCTTGACCCTCTCATTACCATCTTCCACGCCACTTACTTTCTGCTTCTCTCTAGTCTTAGAGGAATCAAGTGTTCTGCGACCCAACGCTTGTTCCTTCACCTGGACTCTCAATCCCACCCTTCTCAAGGACCATGCTACATAATTATTTTTTACCTCCACCCTTGTCTTGATCCTACTAGGCTTTGGGATGAAAAAAAAAATCATGAATACGCGATTGGTTAGAGGATGACATGACTGGAGAGGAAGGAGAAGGAAGGACTTAATGAATAAGAGATGAAGGTAATGTATATAATAAAGAACTAGGGTGAGGTAAAGGGGAGAGAAGAAAGAGGGAGGAAAAGTCTTGAAGGAAGGTAAAGTAGGAGAGAGGTTTGTTCTGAAGAGGCTGGGGATTAAGAAATGAGATGGTGCTAGGGGGTTGATTTAATGTGTTTTAGCATCGGAAAAGATGTCAATAAAGATACATTTTTCTGTTTGGGTGTGTTTCTTTTATTGTCACACAAAATAAGAAAATTCTCAGTTGTGAGATGTGACTTCAATCAAGTTAGATCTTCCCAGCTTTAAAATAAAAGCAAAAACCAACAAGTAAAATTTTAAAAGCCCCCTCAATCCTACACCCCCCTCTGGCTCTATTGCCAAGATTCTTGAAAGATTTCTTTATTCAAGGTCTCTACTTGCTCACTCTCATTATACTTTTGAAAAAAACCAGCTCAAAATAGTTACCATTTATTGAGTGTTTACTACGTGCCAGACACCTGAGCTTCATATACAGTATTTCCTTCAGTCCTCAAATAACAGTCCTTGCATTTTAATTTGGTTAAAGACTTCTTCTCTAGGCCAAAGGCAGAACCGAAAGCAGCTCCCTTCCCCTTTAATTTCTGGCCTTACACAGATATTGCCAGCAGAAATGAGTAAAAAAAAGCAATCTTTACTGCCTGCTCCAACCTCTCTTAGAAAGAGGGAAGAAAGAAGGTGCTTTCCCTCAGGGAAGAGTCATGCTCTAGTGAGTCAGGAGGCTCATTGCAGATTGAGCACCAAGATGCCCGCAGCAGGACCCCTTGCAGCCTCCAGGATGCTAAGAAATATCTTGTCTACCTCATTTCATGAGCTCAGGGATGGAATTCATGGCTAGGGTGTCTTTGCATGCCTTGGTATGGCATGGAGTTGGGAGGAGTGCTGGATTTAGACCTCCAAATTCACCGTTGATTCTAGAAGTTTTCCTGTTGGCAATGCTGAGGTGACTAACTAATGGAAGATTATTATAGAGGACAATGGGAGCCCAAGAATCAGCTTGCAGATGTCTGACTTTTCTGCTTGCCTCCCAAAGGCAGAGCTAAACCACCCTGAATGTAGATATTATTTTGAGAAGAAAAGGAGAGAAGACCTGAAAGGACTGTTGTAAGCTAAAAGGAGATGGTTGGGATATTATAAGGCAAGTACAAATTTCTCCACTATCTGTCCAGTAGTGAGGGACTTATTATCAAGGTGAAATAATTTCCTAAAATAATACTACACATCCTTTGCATGTGTATACTAGGTTGAATTCCAGAACCCACAAAAATGGAAAGCTCTTTGGCTAGTGCTTAGCCTAGAGTAAATTCTCAGTAAATGGCAGCTGAGACAATTAATTCAGAAGTCTTCTTGTGACATAATGATTAATGATCATAATTCTGGAGACTGGGAGGCTCAACTCAGAGTAATGGGATCCTTGAGTTGGATGGGAAGGGATTCTAGAAATAATCCACTGTAAAAAAAAAAAAAGAAATAATCCAATGTAATCCTATAATTTTAGAAGTCACAGCAGCAAGTTCCAGAAGACAAAGGATCCCCTGAGGATCACAGAGATAGCCTTCTTTAGGCCTTTACTGACTGTCAGGTCCACTGTCTCCTGAGGAGTCCCAACATGCCCAGGGCAGGATCCTGTTTATGACGTGCCCCCAGCTTGAGCACGTGAATAAGTAAGTGAGATGGTTCCATTGTTTGTTGCTTTGTCCCATTTTGTTATTTTTTTTATGGTTATGATTTTATTGTGATTTGTCTGATATTTCAATCTGGAATCAGGAAGTGACTGTGTGTACAGAAAGCATATATTTTAAAGAGCCCGACATGTAACCAAACCCTTCAATACTGTATTATATCTATAATAGATGGGAGCAAGCCTTCAATTAAGACCCAAACCGAAAGGCCTTGATGATAGAGCTTAGAATGTTTTTTTATAGTGTTGGTGAACATACATTAAATATAGGAAAATGAGACTTATGAAATCTGGAATTTGGATGTGTGGTAGGGAAAAGGTCCTGAACTTGGGGTCTGAAGACCTCCATTCAAGTCTACTACTAAGACCTTGAGCCAGCTGGTCTTCCCTCTTTCTATCTCAGCTTTTTCTCAGCAATAAAATATAGATTGTTCCTGTTCTACTTCTCATAAGGTGATCATGGCACTCACAGGAGATACTTACTTGAAGGGGTTTTGTAAGCTGTCACAGCCATTCACATGTGCAGTGTTATTGGTCCAAAAGAGCATGAGCCATGACATGCTACTTATCCTAATTATCCATCAGTATCCTTCCCTGTGTCTCTTCTCTCTTCCTCTAAACTTTTGTGATTACATGTAATGATTTCCTTGCTGGCACTACTTAGTCCTGAGAGCTGCCATCTCTAAGTCAGTTTCCAGATTATTTTATTGTTTTAGATGCTGCATTGAAAACAAATCTTATTTTGCAACTTCCACGAACCCAGCTTTAGCTCTCTAAGTCAGTCCCCGGGGAAGTACAGTTCAAGGATTCCTTATTGATCTTTAAGTTGCTTTCTTGTCCAGACCTATTCTTGCATTGATACAAATTCCCATTGTCTACAGTGTATAAACAATTTGCCTACGTTACAATTACCTAGAAACTCATCCCCACTATGGTGCCTAATGGTGAGAATGGATCACGTACATTCAGAGATCTACTATCAGAGCTGCGCCCAGAGCCCTTGTAGGGAAGGAACTTAGCTTTATTTATACAACATATCTACTCTTCAAGTTCTGGGTTTCATCAAAACTGCATTTGGCTCCAGAGAGAAATTTTAAACTAGAGTAAGATTTGCTCCTTACCTTCTAATGCCCACATTTATTTGTGATTGTGAAATATATTTTCTAAAATTCAGAACCTCATATAAAAAATGTTGATAAATTTTATAGTGTCACATATTTCATGATTTAAAAACCTTGTTTAATATAATTTTACTCTCCTTTCATGTATAACAATATATGTTCAAAGAACTACAAAAACCTATCACAGCAATAAAACTATTACACTTTAGCAAACATGTATTTATAAAGCAAGTAAAAATACCCAGTAAACCTAAGAGTAACAATTCAGATAATATCAGATTCCATTAAAAGGAAAAACCTCCCTCTTGTGCCTAATGTGTTTTTAAGGTTTGGTAATATATGCTGTTTGCAATGCGATATAAGTTTCAGATGCACTCCACCCTTATTAAAATACCAACTGACAGAGAAAGACATTTGGTGTATAATCATAAAGTATTATTCTAATGATGGAATGCATGATAGTTATGCTGAGTTTTATATCAAAAAGCAAACCTAAATCGAGATCTTTGAACAAGGTCAGAATGGATAATACATATACATGTAAGGCATAAGAACATGAATCAAAATTCTATGAGAACTGCAAAGTCAAGGACCTTATTCTGAGACATGTATTGCTTAAAGCAAAGAATTATTTCTTAATTCTGATAGGTTGTTACCCAAGTATAGCAAATAAAAAAAGAATCATACAAAAAAAATCAATCAGAAATTCCCATAAAAAGCATTTAGTGTCTTAAGCAATGTCTGTGGTATTTTGTACCAAATAGAACATATGCCAACACCTATTAAAATGGCTCTATCTAGAATATTTACATTCTAAAAATCTCCCTCAACTCATATGCTAATTTTCTGACTTGACATAATCACTTGAGATTACGATACCTCAATTTCTCTGCCATAAAAAAAAAAAAAAGGCAAGAACAATATCCAAAAAGACGAGAGCAATATCCTTTGCCTCCATCTACATCCAATTAGTTAGGAAATCGTGCCTGGCTCACACTGGCATTGCTGAATTCAATGTGAAAGTGCTGTACTCTCCTTAAAATAAAGATGTTACACACAACTAATGAATTGTTGAACACTAAAAAAAAAAAATTAAAAAAATAAAAATGTTCTATAAACACGCTTATATAGGCAATACACATACACAAAAAACCCAATAGAGGGAAATATTTTAGATACATAGGAATGCTAAATAAAATGAAGACTACAGCAATTTGTGTTATTAATGTGAATATGAACTGCTATTATTTATTGAGCTCTCAGCATGTATGAGGTACCATGGTAAGTGCTTTATATGGGCTATACCATTTAATACAACAACCCTATGACAAACATACTATTACTATATTCATTTTACAGATGAGAAAATTAAGTTTAATTACTTTGCTCAAGATCTCATGAACAGTAAGTGATAGAATTGAGAGTTAAACCACGGCAGTCTGATTCAAGAGCCCAAGCTAACTACCTAGTGAATAGAATATGAACTTTTCCTAAAATGTGAACTCTCCCTTAAAAAAATACTAAATTTAGCAAATTCCTTTTTCTATATAGATACTACAGTTAATCAATCAGTTTCTAAATTATTCTATAACATTACAGTTGCAAATCCTCTCATTGTCATACTTAGATAATTTTTCCAACTGAAGAACAAAAACTCTAGAATGAGATTTTTTTGGGGGTATAAACCAAGTTAATCAAGAGCAAAGTACAAGGAAGACATAACAGTTTGAACCATTAGTGAAATATTGCTTTGTGCTTTCTCTGCAAAACCTTGGACCAAATAGTAATACCCTACGGTCTCAGTAGTAGTTATTTTTTCATCCTGTTCAAAGTCTACAATTTTATTATATCTGTACTAAATTTTATTATATCTGTTGCTGAAATGATCACAGCATGGGCTTATACACTGATCTCTAATTGACTCAAATACATTTATCATCCAGAATTTCTCATTGTATCAACAGGCCTGACCCACCACAGAAGGCAGCACGTACGTAGGTGGGCATAGAGTACAAACTTTGGCGGTAACCAGTTCTGTACTCCAACAAATCCTGCCTCTGCCACCGTAAGAGTTGTGAGACACTGGGCAAATCTCTTAGCCTTTCTGGGTCTCAATTTCCTCTTGCATAAAATGGTGATGATAAAATCTACCTAAATAAAATATGGAGAAAAATGGTTCCACTGCCAGATATGTTGTGCTTATACAACAGATATGAGTTCCATGGACCTTTTCCCCTTGTCATGGACTGCAGTTGTCTCCATAAGGACATACCCCATACCACAGCAGACAGCATGGGACCAGGAGACCCTTCCCATTTTACTACCCCTGAGAGCATCACTATGATACAACATTGTGTAAGCAGCATGCTCATGGTGATAGTCCTGTCAATGAAAGATTAACTGATGTTTCATATCTATGAGGCAGAAATGCATATAATTCAAATCTATGCCCACTTTTCTGCCTGTCCATCCATCCATCTATCCATCCATCCATCCATCGCCTGATTTCAAAACATGGCTTTGACACTAAATGTGCAACTCTGTGTCTAGGAAAGTTATGTACTCTCTTTGTGCCTCAATTTCTGCCTCTGTTCGAGCTGGGGGTAATAACAGAACTCTTAGGGTCATTTTGAGGATTAAGAATTAATATATATAAAGTGCCCAGAACAACAGTGGCTGCTACCCTGTAGCTGTTCATTAAATTGTTAATATTTTAAAGTTAATGGTAATGTTTTAAAATAACATTTATTATTAGAGATTTAGAAACAGACTCAGATATTACAACTTTCCCAGAGTTTCACAGCTAGTAAATGACAACCCTACAGCTTCAACCCAGGTAGGTTTTTTCATGCCAAATTCCATTTCTTTCTATTATGTAATGTCATTTCTCTGAAAAAAAAAGTCTCATCTGCTATTATCTGAAAGATTCACTTTTCCAAAAATACTTTCATTCCAATAACTAAATCATTACTGTTCATTATAAATGAATAAGCTTGAACTTCATGCATTCCTGGAGACTATATATTAGATCTGTCTTTTTAAAACAAAATCCTATATTCATATGTTTATAACCCAAGTATTATATCCCCCCCCCTTTTTTTGGCTGTTACCTTTGTCAGTTTGGACATTGGTAGGAACCTTGAAATAAGCACATTATATCAGTAGGTGAAAAGATCAAGATTTTCCAAGTAGAATAAACAGAAGGTTAAAGAGGAAAATGTCAAAAAAACAAGGACTGCTTACATGAGGAAATGGTATCATTTTAATACTCAGTGAATGCTAGGGAAGGGGACATGTATTTGTCTATATTTGAATCAGACAAAGGGAAAAGAGTTAATTATTGATTTTCTTATTTTTTCCACTCTAAATGGTTGTTAGTTTAAGAAATATCATCAATTTAAAAACACATTTTCTGGAGTATTTTTTTTTTTTTTTAGAGGAGAGAGTACTCTACTACAACTAAAATGTGTGTTAATTATGCAATGCCACCAACTGAAGTTATAATATGAAAAACCTGTGTGTCTCAGGAATGAGGAAATAATACATGTTAATACTCAGGATGTACATAAAAATGAGATTTTAGTGCATAGGAATAATGAGGAAAGATAATAGAAATGGATTTAAAAAAAAGAACATGATGAAGTGGGGGAGCATAGTGATGATGACTTCAGTCTTGTAACTCATGGAGGTTCGATTTTTTCCTACCATGAAATACCTATTCGAAGACAATAAAGGAAGGCTATAATCCATATAGTTTTGAACTGTCTTATTTCTTGATTGGTTGCACTCAAGGAAACTTCACTCTGGCATCCAAAATTAAATAAAAAGTAGATTACATTATTATTACTATCTCTCAAGAAAATGCCAAAGGGAAATTACATTCCAAATGCATAGCAATACTCTAAATCAACCTGGATTCTCTCTCTCTCATTCATTTCCCACTTTAAGACTCTCAAATTCTTCCTCTAACTCAGCCTAAATCTTGTTTCTCTTGCCTCTTTCTTCTAATTGCTATTTGCATTTGCTTATTATTGTGAAATTACCATGCCTCCAAAGAATGTATACAATGTGCATATATGATTTGAATACAGTTTAAATACTGAACACCTCTGTGCCTCCACTCAGGCTTATAGGATTCTCCAAGATTTTCTTCCACTACACTGAATTTTGTGTTGATCCACTGTTTTTTTTTTTAAATAAATGTATGAATGCATTCTTAAATAATGTTCTGCTTTTTAAATTTATGTTAATAAAAACACACTTGATACAGTTTTCTATGACTTGCCTTTTTGCCTCAATGTTTTTGATATATAATCTTGTTGATAAGCATAATTATAATTCATTAATTTTTAGGAGCTCTGACTGTAAGTATTTCACTGAATAAGTATATATCACACTTCACTTTTTTAGTCTATTGTTGATGGAAGAGTTAGGTTGATTCCAGTTTGGAGATAGTAAGAAAATTGCTGCTATTAATATCCTGTTACATATATCCTGGGGGTACATGCCAGTGCCAATCTGGAGTATATCTGGGTCATAGAATATGGGCATGTTATTCCATATAATTCCAATCTCTGTAGGCTTTGAAGGTCTGTTTACATAGTTCATTGTTTTTGCTTATTATACTTCATGAAGGCATATCTGGGTTTAGTGAGCTTTGGTTGTAAACTCATACTCCTTGGAATTTTCTCTCTGGGAATTCTTTAAGGTCAGAGATTAAACTTTATTGTTTAAGAGAGTTTAGGCTTGTTTCCATTCCTGAGGCATTATCAGTATGGACCCACCTTAACCCAAATTGTTACCTGAGCCTTATTTGGGGCCCCATGCTTGTGTTTATGAGTAGACATCTCTCTCTCTCTCTCACACACACACAGTAGAAATAATTCCTTTTCCCCATGCTATTCAGAGTCAAGGTAAAGACAAGAAGAATTCAAGTATCGCTCTGCCAAGTGATTTTTCCTACTGAAGGTACTGCCATTTAGGTGGGTGGGGGGTTTCCTGGATTTGTGTCAGAGTCTCTACGCCCACCCCCTGCTCTTCTCTGGCTCTTGGGCTTCGTCTATCTCTCGTCCCAGTAAATATATAACCATTAGGACTTGGCAAATGGCTCCAGTCCATGATTTCCTCTCTGGTTTCACACTTTCTCTTCAGTTTTGGCCTGTAAGAATGTCTTTACATTCCAGCTCAGATATGCTTTAAAAAGCTTGCTTTTAATATTTTAGTATCTTCAAGAGTTCTGCGTCTAGGACGTCTAGACCACAGTGCTGCTAGAAACTATGATTCTTCTTCTATTTTCAGTGGTTTTAACTTTGTTTCTCCAGAGGACATCTCTGTACTCCATTTTGTATTTTGCATTTCTTCACTTATTCCTTAATTTCCCTTTCTCATTAGCCCTTGAACCAATGGGGCTAGGTATTACCTGGAGGTGTAACATGTTAGAAAGGAGAGGCTGTCAGCTCTGATTTCCTCCTTCCTCAAGCATTAATCAGAATGACTTTGTTATGATTTGCCTTACCTATCACACAGATTCACCACAGGTACAATAGCAAGATTCTAAAGATCATCTGTAGTAATTGCAGCTGTGTGCCAAAGTTCTATGTTAAGTGATTCAGAAGCATTCCTTACTAAAACATGAGGAACTGTCTATTATTATTTTACAAATGAATAAACGAAACCACAAAAGCTTAGGTAATTTAAAATCACACAGCTTGAAAGAGGCAAATCAAAACTGAATGTCAGTCTGATTTCTAAGACTGGGTTCTTTATATGCTGTCTCCCAAAGAATTAATTAATTCCTATAGATGTTGGTCGGCTTATAATAGGCTAATAAGAAATTGGATTGCCTGCACAACTGAGTTTTATGATCGTTTACTTAGGAGAGACCCAGAAGAATCACAGTAGCTATTGCCAACAATTTGTGGCAGGATGCCTGACAAGTGTGTTGGTGGGAGTGTCAGTCCCTCAGTCAACACCTCATTGAGACAGGAAGGGTGCTGACTTCCATGGGAAAGATGGCTAAAGCTCCTACTCAATCAACGGCTTTGGGATATTCTTGATGGGATAGTCCCATCATCATTCGCTTTGTGTCCAATAACACTTTGAGGTGTGAGGCTGGAGAGGAAGTTCTGTTATCAACCTATGCAACCCTGGTTAGCTTGAGTCCTTTTGTTCTTAAAGAAAGACAATGTGTTTAATACCCATGGTAGAGTAAGAGCTGAAATGTCAACATCATCCTTATTTGGGTTATTTTCCTCTGGCTACCTGGCTGGATTTCTTTGCTTTTATATATATATATATATAGTTATGTTAATCCCCATACATTACATCATTAGCTTTAGATGTAGTGTTCCATGATTCATTGTTTGTGCATAACACCCAGTGCTCCATGCAGAATGTGCCCTCCTCAATACCCACCACCAGGCTAACCCATCCTCCCACCCCCCTCCCCTCTAGAACCCTCAGTTTGTTTTTCAGAGTCCATCGTCTCTCATGGTTCGTCTACCCCTCCGATTTCGCCCCCTTCATTCTTCCCCTCCTGCTACCTTCTTCTCCTTCTTTTTTTTTTTCTTAACATATATTGCATTATTTGTTTCAGAGGAACAGATCTGAGATTCAACAGTCTTGCACAATTCACAGCGCTTACCAGAGCACATACCCTCCCCAGTGTCTATCACCCAGTCACCCCATCCCTCCCACCCCACCCCCCACTCCAGCAACCCTCAGTTTGTTTCCTGTGATTAAGAATTCCTCATATCAGTGAGGTCATATGATACATGTCTTTCTCTGTTTGACTTATTTTGCTCAGCATAACACCCTCCAGTTCCATCGACGTCGTTGCAAATGGCAAGATCTCATTCCTTTTGATGGCTGCATAATATTCCATTGTATATATATACCACATCTTCTTTACCCATTCATCTGTCGATGGACATCTTGGCTCTTTCCACAGTTTGGCTATTGTGGACATTGCTGCTATAAACATCGGGGTGCACATACCCTTTTGGATTCCTACTTTTGTATCTTTGGGGTAAATACCCAGTAGTGCAATTGCTGGATCATAGGGTAGCTCTATTTTCAACTTTTTGAGGAACCTCCCTACTGTTTTCTAGAGTGGCTGCACCAGCTTGCATTCCCACCAACAGTGTAGGAGGGTTCCCCTTTCTCCACATCCCCGCCAACATCTGTCGTTTCCTGACTTGTTAATTTTAGCCATTCTGACTGGTGTGAGGTGGTATCTCATTGAGGTTTTGATTTGGATTTCCCTGATGCTGAGCGATGTAGAGCACTTTTTCATGTGTCTGTTGGCCATTTGGATGTCTTCTTTGGAAAAATGTCTGTTCATGTCTTCTGCCCATTTCTTGATTGGATTCTTTGTTCTTTGGGTGTGGGGTTTGATAAGTTCTTTATAGATTTTGGATGCTAGCCCTTTATCTGATATGTCATTTGCAAATATCTTCTCCCATTCTGTCGGTTGTCTTTTGGTTTTGTTGACTGTTTCTTTTGCTGTGCAAAAACTTTTTATCTTGATGAAGTCCCAATAGTTCATTTTTGCCCTTGCTTCCCTTGCCTTTGGCGATGTTTCTAGGAAGAAGTTGCTTCGGCTGAGGTCAAAGAAGTTGCTGCCTGTGTTCTCCTTTAGGATTTTGATGGACTCCTGTCTCACATTGAGGTCTTTCAACCATTTGGAGTCTATTTTTGTGTGTGGTGTAAGGAAATGGTCCAGTTTCCTTCTTCTGCATGTGGCTGTCCAGTTTTCCCAACACCATTTGTTGAAGAGACTGTCTTTTTTCCATTGGACATTCTTTCCTGCTTTGTCAAAGATTAGTTGACCATAGAGTTGAGGGTCCATTTCTGGGCTCTCTATTCTGTTCCATTGATCTATGTGCCTGTTTTTGTGGCAGTACCATACTGTCTTGATGATGACAGCTTTGTAATAGAGCTGGAAGTCCGGAATTGTGATGCCACCAGCTTTGCTTTTCTTTTTCAACATTCCTCTGGCTATTCAGGGTCTTTTCTGGTTCCATACAAATTTTAGGATTATTTGTTCCATTTCTTTGAAAAAAGTGGATGGTATTTTGATGGGGATTGCATTGAATGTGTAGATTGCTCTAGGTAGCATTGACATCTTCACAATATTTGTTCTTCCAATCCATGAGCATGGAACGTTTTTCCATTTCTTTGTGTCTTCCTCAGTTTCTTTCATGAGTATTTTATAGTTTTCTGAGTACAGATTCTTTGCCTCTTTGGTTAGATTTATTCCTAGGTATCTTATGGTTTTGGGTGCAATTGTAAATGGGATTGACTCCTTAATTTCTCTTTCTTCTGTCTTGTTGTTGGTGTATAGGAATGCCACTGACTTCTGTGCATTGATTTTATATCCTGCCACTTTACTGAATTCCTGTATGAGTTCTAGGAGTTTTGGGGTGGAGTCTTTTGGGTTTTCCACATAAAGTATCCTATCATCTGCAAAGAGTGAGAGTTTGACTTCTTCTTTGCCGATTTGGGTGCCTTTTTTGTTGTTGTTGTCAGATTGCTGTGGCTAGGACTTCTAACACTATGTTGAATGGCAGTGGTGATAGTGGATATCCCTGCCATGTTCCTGACCTTAGGGGGAGAGCTCTCAGTTTTTCCCCATTGAGAATGATATTCACTGTAGGTTTTTCATAGATGGCTTTTATGATATTGAGGTATGTACCCTCTATGCCTATACTCTGAAGAGTTTTGATCAAGAAAGAATGTTGTACTTTGTCAAATGCTTTTTCTGCATCTATTGAGAGGATCATATGATTCTTGTTCTTTCTTTTGTTAATGTATTGTATCACGTTGATTGATTTGTGGATGTTGAACCAACCTTGCAGCCCAGGGATAAATCCCACTTGGTCGTGGTGAATAATCCTTTTAATGTACTGTTGGATCCTATTGGCTAGTATTTTGGTAAGAATTTTTGCATCCATGTTCATCAGGGATATTGGTCTGTAATTCTCCTTTTTGATGGGGTCTTTGTCTGGTTTTGGGATCAAGGTAATGGTGGCCTCCTAAAATGAGTTTGGGAGTTTTCCTTCCATTTCTATTTTTTGGAACAGTTTCAGAAGAATAGGTATTAATTCTTGAAATGTTTGGTAGAATTCCCCTGGGAAGCCATCTGGCCCTGGCTTTTGTTTTTTGGGAGATTTTTGATGACTGCTTCAATTTCCTTAGTAGTTATAGGTCTGTTCAGGTTTTCTATTTCTTCCTGGTTCAGTTTTGGTAGTTGATACATCTCTAGGAGTGCAACCATTTCTTCCAGGTTATCTAATTTGCTGGCATAGAGTTGCTCATAATATATTCTTATAATTGTCTGTATTTCTTTGGTGTTGGTTGTGATCTCTCCTCTTTCACTCATGAATTTGTTGATTTGGGTCCTTTCTCTTTTCTTTTTGATAAGTCTGGACAGGGGTTTATCAATCTTGTTAATTCTTTCAAAGAACCAGCTCCTAGTTTCGTTGATCTGTTCTACTGTTCTTTTGGTTTCTATTTCATTGATTTCTGCTCTGATCTTTATTATTTCTCTTCTCCTGCTGGGTTTAGGCTTTATTTGCTGTTCTTTCTCCAGCTCCTTTAGGAGTAGGGTTAGGCTGTGTACTTGAGACCTTTCTTGTTCCTTGAGAAAGGCTTGTATTGCTATATACTTTTCTCTTAGGACTGCCTTTGCTGCATCCCAAAGATTCTGAATAGTTGTGTTTTCATTTTCATGGGTTTCCATGAATTTTTTAAATTCTTCTTTAATTTCCTGGTTGACCCATTCGTTCTTTAGTAGGATGCTCTTTAGCCTCCATGTATTTGAGTTCTTTCCGACTTTCCTCTTGTGACTGAGTTCTAGTTTCAAAGCATTGTGGTCTGAAAATATGCAGGGAATGATCCCAATCTTTTGGTACTGGTTGAGACGTGATTTATGACCTAGAATGTGATCGATTCTGGAGAAAGTTCCATGGGCACTAGAGAAGACTGTGTATTCCGTTGCTTTGGGATGGAATGTTCTGAATATGTCTGTGAAGTCCATTTGGTCCAGTGTGTCATTTAAAGTCTTTATTTCCTTGTTGATCTTTTGCTTAGATGATCTGTCCATTTCAGTGAGGGGGGTGTTAAAGTCCCCCACTATTATTGTATTGTTGTCGATGTGTTTCTTTGCTTTTGTTATTAATTGCCTTATATAATTGGCTGCTCCCATGTTAGGGGCATAGATATTTACAATTGTTAGATCTTCTTATTGGATACACCCTTTAAGTAGGATATAGTGTCCTTCCTCATCTCTTATTATAGTCTTTGGTTTAAAATCTAATTTGTCTGATATAAGGATTGCCCCCCCAGCTTTCTTTTGGTGTCCATTAGCATGGTAAATGGTTTTCCACCCACTCACTTTCAATCTGGGGGTGTCTTTGGGTCTAAAATGAGTCTCTTGCAGACAGCATATCGATGGGTCTTGTTTTTTAATCCAATCTGATAGCCTGTGTCTTTTGATTGGGGCATTTAGCCCATTTGCATTCAGGGTAACTGTTGTAAGATATGAATTTAGTGCCATTGTATTGCCTGTAAGGTGACTGTTACTGTATATTGTCTGTGTTCCTTTCTGGTCTATGTTGCTTTTAGGGTCTCTCTTTGCTTAAAGGACCCCTTTCAAGATTTCTGTAGGGCTGGTTTCGTGTTTCAAATTCCTTTAGTTTTTGTGTGTCCTGGAAGCTTTTTATCTCTCCTTCTATTTTCAATGACAGCCTAGCTGGATATAGTATTCTTGGCTGCATATTTTTCTCATTTAGTGCTCTGAATATATCCTGCCAGTCCTTTCTGGCCTGCCAGGTCTCTGTGGATAGGTCTGTTGCCAATCTAATGTTTCTACCATTGTAGGTTACATATCTCTTCTCCCGAGCTGCTTTGAGGATTTTCTCTTTGTCTATGAGACTCATAAGTTTTACTATTAGATGTCGGGGTGTTGACCTATTTTTATTGATTTTGAGAGGGGTTCTCTGTGCTTCCTGGATTTTCATGCCTGTTTCCTTCCCCAAATTAGGGAAGTTCTCTGCTATATTTCGCTCCATTATACCTTCTGCCCGCCTCTCTCTTTCTTCTTCTTCTGGGATCCCAATTATTCTAATGTTGTTTCGTCTTATGGTATCGCTTATCTCTCGAATTCTGCCCTTGTGATCCAGCAATGTTTATCCTCTTTTTCTCAGCTTCTTTATTTTCCATCATTTGGTTTTCTATATCACTGATTCTCTCTTCTGCCTCATTTATCCTAGCAGTTAGCGCCCTCATATTTGATTGCACCTCATTAATAGCTTTTTGATTTTGACTTGATTAGATTTTAGTTCTTTTACTTCTCCAGAAAGGGTTTCTCTAATAACTTCCATGTTTTTTTCAAGCCCAGCTAGTATCTTTAAAGTGATGATTCTGAACTCTAGATCCGACATCGTACTAATGTCCGTATTGAGTAGGTCCCTGGCAGTCGGTACTACCTCTTGTTCTTTTTATTGAGGTGATATTTTCCGTCTTGTCATTTTGTCCAGAGGAGAATAGATTAATGAGAGAACAAAATGCTAACAGGGTAACAAGTATATTATATTGTATATAATATAATTATAATATATATTGTATATTGTACAGTATATTTCCCCAGAAAATATACTGTAAATAAATCAGAAAAGACCTGAAGCAGTGGGAAAAGAAAGGGAAAGAGAGAAAAAAAGAAAAAGAAAAAAAAAGATAAAGATAAAAACAAACAAAAACAGAACAAAACAAAAAAAAAAACAGAATATGATCAAATATGATCAGGCTGGTATATAGATCAGTGCCACACACTAGATTTTGGGTGTATTTTGGTCTGTTACAAGAAAGTTCCTCCCAAAATTTTCAAGAAAGAAAAACTTACATATGTGCAAAAATAAGGGTTGATATGATGAAGGGATGGAATATGACTGTAAAGATGGAAATCATAAACAATTTTATAAAAGGAATTGATAAGAAGTTGTTTGAAAAAAGAAAGAAGGGGATTAAAAAAAAAAGAAAAAGGAGAGAATGTGATCAGGCAAGGGAGTAGAACAAAAGCATACACTAGAGATTTAGGGTATATTTTGATTTGTTAGAAGAAACTATCTCAAAATTTTAAAGAGAGAACAACTTATATTTATATGCGAAAAATACGGGTAACTAATAGAATATGACTCTAAAAATGAAAAATAAAAATGTTTTCAAAAAAGGGATTGATAAGATGTTGGTTGAAAAAGGGAAAAAGAAAAATTAAAAAAAAAAAGACAGTTAAAAAAAAATTATCTTTGAAAGACTACAGAATCATGGTAAAAAAGCCATGGCTTCTATGTGCAGTATTCCCTTAGCTCTAGAGTTCTGCTGTTCTCATTGATAGGTAAACTTGGTCTTGGCTGGCTGTTCTCGCTGATCTTCTGGGGAGGGGCCTGTTGCCGTGGTTTCCAAACGTCTTTGCCGGAGGCGGAATTGCCCCACCCTTGCCCCCTCCCAGCTAAGTAATCTGCTCCGGTTTGCTCTCCAGAGCTTTTGTTCCTTGCAAGCTTTCCATACAGTTTGGAAGCGGAGAGTGAAAATGTCGGCCTCCCAATCTCCGCCCCGGAGGAACCAAGAACTTGGGGCCCCGCTCCTCAGTGAGCCCCCAGAGAAAAGCCGTCAGTCACTCCCGTCTCCCCGGTCTCCGTCCACACTCTGTGCTCACCCAGCCTGTGACCGAGCATTTCCTTCCCTGGCACCCGACCGCGTGTGGAGTCTCCAAACCCAGCAGATCCCTGCAGTGTGCTCCCGCGCCGCTCCTCCCGGGGGAGGAAGGGGAGTCTCTCCAGATCTGTCACTTGTTGGGTCCCTGCTGGAGGAGCAGTGGCCCGACTGTGCCCCGGATCACAGTTTATGGCAACCCCAAGCTGAGAGCCCGCGCCTCGGCTCCATCTCTGCAGCCGGCTTCCCCACTCTGATACCTGGGAGCTCTGCTGCACTCAGGCACCCCCGGTCTTTCTGTGACCCCAAGGGTCCTGAGACCACACTGTCCCACGAGGGTTCCACCCCGCGCTTAGCCACCGGAGTGACGTCCCTCAGCGGAGCCAACTTCTAAAAGTTCCGATTTTGTGCTCCGAGGCTCTGTCACTTGCCAGAAGTGGCCGACAGAGGCCCCTCCCCCGCCATCTATCCTCCCGAATATCGCCTCAGATTCACTTCTCCTCACGTCCTACCTTCCAGAAAGTGGTCGCTTTTCTGATGAGAGAGTTGTTGCTATTCTTTTCTTTGATCTCCTGTTGAGTTTGTAGGTGTTCAGAATGGTTTGATCCCTATCCAGCTGAATTCCTGAGACCAGACGAAATCCAGGTCTCCTACTCCTCCGCCATCTTGCTCCGCCCCCCTTTCTTTGCTTATATTAATCAACAGTTTGTTGGGTTTCATTATTTAAGTTCTAATTACTGATAATGCCATAAGCAGGGGACTATTTAAGGTTATGTCCAACTACCAACAAACTCTAGGTCCAGTATTTTGGTTAATCTAGCCACTGATGCAGGACTCTGATTTGGAGAAGGAAATATCAATTTATTGATAGCACAACTCCCAGGCTAGCTTTTCCTTGCCACCCAGACCTAACTAATGATGGACCCTCACAGCCCAATCTCTAATTACAGATTACAATTATTTGTTCAGGAATCTAATTATTTAGTCTTACACATAGTGAACTTGTCTGCAAAATGCCAACTCCTTAAGAACAAGAACACAAAGGAAGGAATATTTTGCTGTTCAGCATACTTCTCTCCAAATAATTACAACAAATCCAAGTTGGATATGTGGAATGTAAGAGAAGTGGACCTCTTTTTTCTATGGAAAGAAAAGTTAATTGCTTGAATTTTCATTTCCTGAGTTGGCCTATGTTCAATCAAACAATTGTGCGTTGCTGCAATACTAAAAATATTTGAGATTTTTAGAGATTCATAATATATCTGTTCCAACTTATTAGGCACCTCACCAAATCTGTGAATTTTTTCCCCAACTACCTTCTAAACTGATTTTGCATCCTTCCCTATGTTCCTGTGTTAGGCGAGTAGAAAAATTTCATGAATCTTAACTCACCTGTGCCAGTTATAGCTTGGAGAGAATCAGTGCCCATCAGTGTTGGAATTATCAAAATTTTCTGTTTGAATAAAAGACTTTTAGAGTGAGGAATGTCAAAAGGTAAACACGGTTGACCTCTAATCCCCACTTATTCCTAGATTCTTTGTGCTTGACAATACTTCTACCCCATCTCTTTCTATATGTAACATAACCTTGACCTAAGAGAATTGCTCCCTCTAGGTACAAGTTTTTTTTTTTCTCCCCTTCAGTCACAAACAGAGGGCCTCTCCTAAGCAGGAATAGGAAACTGTGCCAAATTGCACATAATTGTGCATAATGAATTTGTAATGCAGGCTAAAACTTGCTGGAAATGCAGCTGAGACCACCAAAATCATCTAGTTGGGTTTGGTTGGAGGCCAGTGCTTTATTCGCTAAGCTACAAAGTTTCTGGAGCTTTTATTCACTCACAGAAATATCTAAACCCAGCACTAGAATCTTCCTCTGCATGAAAACTAAATCAGTTTGATGTTGCTTTTCAGAGTTACACTCCTTGAAGTACTCTAGGGGATTAAAAGTTGGAAAAAAGAAGTAGCTTTGGAGTGAAACACAAACAACTCTAGATGTTGAAGAATTAAATTTCCCTTATTATTTGCTTCAAGGAGCGACACATTGTTAAGTTCAAAGTCATTTAAATGGAAGAATCTACAATATCCCCACCTCCCAAAGCCTACAGCCACAGACATTTATAAAAAAAAAAACAACTTCAAATTTCAAAAGGAATCATATAAATATTAGATTTAATGTTCAGTGCAAAACATTCTTTGTCAAAAACTGAGAATATATCAAGTAAGAAAACACTAAAAGGAAATACACCAACATTTTAATAGTGGTTATTTTGGGAGTGGAATGATTATAGATGATTTTTCCGTTCTTTTCTCTATTTTCCAAATTTTCTATAATGTGACTCTAATATTCTTTATAATAGAAAAATACATATTGGAAATTAAGCCTAGATACATTATAGATGATTTTGTTTCTTCTCATGCCATTCACACACTGCTGTAAAATGTAAACCTGTCAACAGTGTGATGTGGATAGGCATCCAAATTCAGGGGAACAAACAACATCATCTTGCATTTTATGAAACTCAAAATACATTTAAAGAGCCTCATTTCATAACTCCAATTAGTACTTTTTCTGAGTTATGTTTCTTAGCAACTATTTACTCCTGAGATTTACTGAGATTAAGATTTATTCATTTATCTGGTGGCACAGAAAGCAGAATATGGGAAATTAAAAAACAGTATTTTCTTATCCATTTTTCCATAGGGAAAACAGAAAGTTCAGGATTATGCCCAAGATTTGATAGTCACAGAACATAGGGAGGGAAATCTGTCTCCTGCCACTCAAATCCACTTATTTATCAGGGGGCATTAGTGTGACTTTTTCATGTTAGATGTTAGATATTTCAAAACATATTTATAAGGTGCAGTGTTTCTCAACAACAATGCTATTGGCATTTTGGATAAGACAGTTCTCTGCTGTATGGAGCTGTCTCACATTGTGGAGTGTTGAGGGTCCCTGTTGCTACACCTTAAATTAGCCAGTAATGCCCCTACCCCCATCACCAGAATAATCAAAATCTTTCCATTAATTTTATAGTTGTCTCCCTTTGCTCATCATTGATATTGAACGTGTCACCTATTTATTCCCAAACATGAAGTAGTTAGTGCCAGAGCCTTCTAGAAGTGGAAACTGAAGAGGATCAGTGAGTTTGAGAACCTTGCTCCGACTCTTCTACCCAGAACTGGCATAACCAGACTGGAGCCCAGGTGTCTGACTTCCTACAGCCCAGTACATAGAAACCATGACAGGACTTTTGAAATTGGTTCCTTATTCCCTCAATATGTTTTTGTGTAGCTCCTAGATCCTAAGCCTTCAAGTTACCATTGTTTCAACTTTGCTTTATTTTTTTTTAAGGATTTATTTATTTATTTATTTGACAGAGAGAGAGAGAGAGCACCAGCAGGGGGATTGGCAGGCAGAGGGAGAAGCAGGCTCCCTGCCGAGCAAGGAGCCTGATGTGGGATTCGATCCCAGGACCGTGGGATCATGACCTGAGCTGAAGGCAGACGGTCGACTGAGCCACCAAGGCATCCCTCAACTTTGCTTTAAATTCAACTCAATTCAGTCTGGAGTTAAAAGCTATAGAGCAAAATAAGCAGACAAATGCAGCAGCTTGGGAATGGGGAGGGCAGAGCATATCCTACGAAAGCTGCAGCAGACACCTGAGCCATCCATGGATAGATAGGGCCTAGGAAACCACAATCTGGCTTTCCCTCACTGAAAATCACAGTAATAATGAAAGTTGCTGTTTATTGAGCACTAATCAAGTACGAGATACTTTGCTAGATGCTTGAATCTCTAACCCTCATAATAATTCTGGAGGATTTATATTATTATGATAATGGCTTTAGAGCTGAGGAAACAGGTTCAGAGCCGTGAATTAACTTTTTCAAGGTTACACAACAAGGCTTGGCCCAGGTGTCAATGCAGGATGTGTGTGTGTGTGTGTGTGTGTGTGTGTGTGTGTGTGTGTGTGTGGTGGGGGGAATATTAATCTTGCTAGGTGGGAACTTTTGGTATAATGCCAACACTTTAATGAAGATCACCCTTAGAAAGTTTAAAAATAGTATGAATTGTGCTTAATCTGTATCATACATGATCAAAATAGCTAAATGTACAGAAAAGATGGAAAAAGACCTAAAAACACAATTTTGGTGCATAAGAAAGCAAAGGATATAGTCACCTCACTGAAGAAGAGCTGTGAACAGTAAGCAAGGACCCTGATCCAAGTATCTCCTTGGTGAGTAAAATGCCATCATTAGTAACCATTTCAGTGTTGGGCATTATCCTTATTCTTTGTTTTCCCCTAGCACATGTTGAACCATAGATTACCAATGAATGATTTAATCACAAAACTTCATCAAAGATACGGAGGTCAAACATTCTTAGGGCAGCATCTGATTGTGGGTGTGGAGGTATGGAAAAGATGAGGGATGAAGGAATCAGAAAGGCCCAGCTGGAAGAGAAGGGGTTATCATCACATACAAAACTCCTTAACATCTCACCCCAGGACCAGCCTTATTTAGAACTAGAAAAGTCACTAGAGTTCAGTGCACACAGTATATGTGTTTGTATGTGTGATATATAATTGTATATAGTTATTTCAAAAATGGAACGATTGAGCTGAAATCAACAAAAGTTCATTGATTAATTGCCTGACCGTGTATCTGCTTGTGACAATACTCTAAAACAGGAGAAGGGACCAAACTTTCTTATTCTCAGAACTTCAATACATCCTTGTGACTCTGAATGTCTTCTTTAGACAATGACAACCATCTCTACTACCCAGCTTGTGATAGGGAAGCAAATTCTTAAAGGTTCCAATTTAAAACATGTTTCACACAACACTTGCGCATGAATGCTCATAGTAGCATTATTCATAATAGTTAAGACATGGAACAACTCAAATGTCCACCAAATGATGAATAGAAAAATGTAGTATATGCATACAATGGAATATTATTCGGGCATAAAAAAGAATGGAGTACTGATACATGCTGTCATGATGATCCTTGAAATCATTATGCTAAATGAAAAAAGCCAGATACAAATGGCCACATATTGTCTGATTCTATTTATATGAGATGTCTAAAATAGGCAAGCCCACAGACACAGAAAATAGATTGGTGGTTGCCAGGGAAATGGGGGAGGGGAGGAATTGCTTAATGGTTACGGGTTTCTTTTTGGGGTGATGAAAATGCTCTGGAATTAGTTAGTGGTGAGATTATGCAACATTGTGAATATACTAAAAACCACTGCATTTTCACTTTAAGATGGTGAATTTTAGGTTTTGTGAATTTAATCTCTATAAAAATTGCAAAAAAAAAAGATCTTAAGGGCCCTAATTATCCCATGGAGGGAACAAAGTACAGAAAAACCATTGAAGCCAACCATCATTTCTTCCATATTCTATTCAATATGTGGGGAAAATAGTTCTGAGGCTAATTAGCATTCATTTGCTGTTTCTTATGCCAGGCATTATAATGTACCTAATACATTCTCATTTCTTTCTCATAACCACCTTAATTGTGTTCTTGGTATTCTCACTGTACAGATGAGAAAACTGATTAACTGATTTGACCAAGGTCATATGTTTAGTAAATGGAAGAGCCAGCATTTGAACTGTTTAGGTCTATTTAATCCAAAGTCTAATGCTCTCATTCACTATTCAGTATAGCTTCCTTGGGAAACAGGGTGAGAGGGAGCTTTAAACTGAGCAACAATGAAGTAAAACGTATTCTCCTTTGGCATCTAATCTTTTGTGAGGGGAAAGGGGTGGGCCATGGGTAGGGTTTAGGGTCTAAATGATAGCAGTATCATTTTACTAGAATATTAACTTTAGAGATGAAGTTTGCAAGATTGTAATGATAACTCTTCATTTTCATGTTTTCCTATTCTAGGTTATGGAAAAACAAATAAAATACATATCCTATCTTGTAGCTGGTGATACTTAGACTATTGAGTTTTTGGCATCATATTTGACTATACTTAGGAACAAATACATAACTAAGGAATAAAATTCAGATGAAGAAAGAGGAATTGGTTTGAGATTCTGAAATGTTATCCTTATGGAAAGTTGAAAGAGTGAAAAACCCCTGCAATGTCACAGGAACACTTAAAGCTAATCTCTGGTTACAAAATACCCCCCAAAGAACTCTAAGAAGCATTTGAAGCATTCTCTGGTTAATAAAACCCTGATCTAGAACTCCTTGCCCTCTGGGAATCCATGGGCCATGGGAACTCAGTCTTTATCCTTTTTCAATTTTCTGTTAAAGTAAAATGGAATGTTAATAATGCTTCTACGAAAGGGATTACCAATTGTTGGTAATATCAGCATATTTTTAATTAAAGCTCTTAATCAAACCTTTCATTTTTTTCAACAGGGTTCTTCTGAATTAATGGAAAAAAACAACTCTGGGTGGCCCTATTCATATATTCAATCAAGAGCCTCCAAAGGAGGTTTCTGATAAGGGCATATATTCTCCTGCCCTTTCTATTAAAAAAGCATTCCCTTACACATTTCACCCAGTAATTTTCTGTAAATTAAGACAGAAAATGTCCTGGTATGGCTGACATGTAGTCTTGAGAGATGGAGTCAAGGACAAATTTAAGGTCTCTCAGCCTTGATAATTTTGTTTAATATGTATTCAAAGAGCTCCATTACTATGCAATTGATATAGGAATCACCAGGGTGATTTGTGCTGGGAGTGATAGATTTTTAAACTCAGAGTAGATCTCAGCACAGATGTCTGCAACGTGCATAGTATGTGAAAATTTTATGCTTTCTGGAACATGAATTAATGGACTACAGATCTTTCTTTCTCTGTGAAGCCAATTAGTAGCTTTGTACTAAATTCTTCATTCACTTAGATACCCTCTTGCTACCTTATCCTTCTGACGATGGAGCTTATTCTCTACAGCCTAATCCTGAAATGTGTCAACTTTATTGATTCACTTTAACACCTTTTGGAAAGTAGTGCAAAGTGAAGTACAGAAGATTTTTTGTAAGGGAAAATATGAATTGAGTAGATGCATGATATTTTTAGGGTAGAGATAATAGAATGTTTTAGTAGGAATCATTACTTAGTATAGTTAGGGAAATCTAAAAAAAAAATTAAGCTTGATCCAAACAACCCTTTTAAAGTCTGGTGCTACAAGATGAACTGACAGTGGAAACTTTAAGATTTATTGAATAAGCTTAGGAATGCATCCCTTTTTGTGGGAATATTCATAGACTGGTCTAAAGTAAAATGGAGGTTGGGATACTATATGCATTTTTTATCAGTGTCTTTCCCTAACTACAAAAATATATCAAAATAGCTTTAGAAACACACTCTCATTTCTATTTGAAAAGGGGTTTTACAGTTTTAGTGATCTTTCCTTTTATGGAATGACAAACAAGATGGATGCAAACACCACCTCTATTTTTTTTTTTAATTTAATTTTATTGTTAGTCACCATACAACACATCATTAGTTTTTGATGTGGTGATCCATGATTCATTGTTTTCGTGTAACACTGCTCCATGCGGTACGTGCCCTCCTTAATACCCATCACCGGACCACCTCTAATTTTTGAGCCAGCTTAACATTCTACTGGTACTCTTAAAATATACATATTAAGACAGAGTGAGTCATTTGATTAAATTATTTTAGGCTCTTAAAATTTATATATATACATACATACATACACACACATATACACACTTTATATTATACTTTTCTACCATTAAAACATTGCTTCTAGAAGTTCAGGTTTCTTCAAACAATGTGTTTGGTTCATTTTTTCATGGCACCACCTGAGAAAGTTGGCAAAGTGCTACCATATTACAAAGAGGGAAGCAGTGTCAAAGAAGTGAAATAAGCAGGATTGAGGGACTTCATTCATAAGTGAGGGTCTCTGAAGCCTGGCCTCTAAACAAGGCATTTCCAGACCTGGTCTTCCTGGACCTCTGTGGAATCCAGCATGGAGACAGGGGCAATATCAAGGTGTTTTGTCTCTTTTCTTACTCTAAATATCTGTTTATAACCCATAATCAACTAGACACACACCACTTCCACCTTCTAGATCTGTGTTGCCTCCTCTTTGCTCTAATATCTCTTCAAAAATGGAGGAAAATTGAAATCTTGAATATGACAATACATCAATGATCTCATTGTGTCAGCAGGAATGGATTCTCATTTAAAATAAAAAGAAGTGACCATTTATCATAGCAGCAAAATTCCTGAACTATCTCTCCATATGAAGATATAAATTTGCTCATAGAATATGTGGTTGTTAGTTGTTGAAGAATCTAACAACTAACCAGAGATACAGATAAAAATGTATGTATATTAATATTTATTTATATTATCAAAACCCTTATGTTTAAAAGTGTATCAGTAGATGATTAGTTAAATTATGGTATATCCATAAGAGGGAACATGATACAATTATTTTAAAAGGTAATGTAAATACTTATTTACAACAGGAACAGATATACATGATGTATTGTGGAAGGAAAAGTATGTAGAATGTGATCTCATTTTAGCAAAAGAAGTAAAACAATATTTATAGGGTATATACATTTATAGAAAAAAGTCTCGAAGGATATACACCAAACTGTTAACAATGATTTCCATTCTTGTGAGGTTAGATTATGACTGTTTTTCAGTATTTCTTCACAAGAAATCTAAGTTTTCCTGCAATAGGCATATATTACTTCTATAATAAGGAAAAATAAGGCTATTCTCATTTTGGAAGAAAAGGACACTGAATCTCTCTCTCTCTCTCTCTCTCTCACACACACACACACACACACACACACACACAAACACACACACGCACACAAAGATGGTAACCACTGAGTTTATGCCTACAACCTATGAAAACTGAAACTATGACTATGACCTTCCATTGCCCCCTGGTGGAACAATGTAGAATTTTATGGGTGTCCTTACCGGCTAAATTTAACTCATGAAATATTTGAATCCAAACTCAGCTAAATTCCAGCTTTAAGATGGAGGGCATGCTTGCCCATTTTCATCCTAAGCTAATTTGACGGATTGAGCCAAGGAACATCGCCTTACCGTCAATAAATAATTATGGATGTCCATGAACTTACTTAAAACTTATGTAAAGCTATCAATCCCGTTTACTTGGGGGTAAATTCCTCATAGCAAGTTATGTTAGGCCTTCAGGTCTGCTCCAGGTTTGGTCACTAAAGAGAAGGAACACTTGAGTCCAGGTTTAAGTTTGATTTTTACTTTAGCTTAAATGTCTTAAAAAGTAAGTACTTGGAATCATGTTTGGTACCTAGTGAGTGCTTTGTAAGTATTAATCATTTTACTACTACTACTATGTTTACCTCTGTGCTAAAGAAGCACTACAAAGGATATACATGAGATAAGAATATAAAGGAGTTGAGTTCCTCAGTGCCTCCTGGTTCCCCTATATAGGCATGTGTGATATTCTGTGGTTAGGGGTGGCCACATAAAGTGAGATATCACTACATCAGAGGAATCCAGAATGGAGGATTTGCTTTTCTGGGAATGCCTGGTAGACACATCATGCTAATACTCAAGAGTCTGTCTACTACCATAGAAGGAATTTTCTGCTTGTTGTATTTTTATTTCGTGCAGCATTAAGGGCCTATGGTGGACTTGGTCATAGCCTACCAAATACACGTATTTGTTTATGTGCGTATAAAATATCTCTGAGAGACATTCATAAGAAATAAGATATTCAGCAGAGGTTGCATCTTGCTAGGGAGGTTAGGTGACTGGAGGATGAGGGGATATTTTTTCCTATGTATCCTTTTATAATTTTTACTTTTTGTACGCTGTGTATTTATTACCAATCAAAAATAAAAAACCCTTGATGGTTTCCTATAGGGAATAAAAAATTGAAACTGCTTAATATGGAATGGTACGTTTTATTATTATTATTATTTTTTAGACAGGGAGAGAGAGAGGGACAGTGGGAGAGGGAGAGACAGAATCTTAAGCAGGCTCCACATCCAGCATGGAGCCTGACGCAGGGCTCAATCTCATGACCTGGAGATGATGACCTGAGCCAAAATCAAGAGTCAGATGCTTAACCAACTGAGCCACCCAGGCACCCCCTGAAATAGTACATTTTTAGATATGGTTGGCAAATAGAATAATGTATTACCAAAGTACAAAGACAAAGGGACATGAACACTTACACATAAAATTATCTTGAGTACTGGGCTATAAAGAAAATTTAAACATAATCCCTAACCTAAAAAAGTTATCAGTCCAGAGAGAAGGCAGACACTGTTAGAGTAATATAACACATGACAAGGCCAAGAGCAGAATGGCCCAGGCAGAACAGATGAGCAAGCACCTGACTTAGCACATGTTCTCTGGATATGGATCTGTGACTTAGAAGGAAGAAACAGAACAATATCCTTTTAAGTAGAGCATTTATAAATCATTTCAAAATCTTTATCTATCTACCTTTTGAGCCATTTCTCCCACACGATCAGTCAAATCTGTAATCTCGTAAAGCTCACTGTGCATTTCCTCTTCCACTTTTTACAATATTGAGATTGCTGTTAGCATCAGTCTCTATAGTATGCTATTTGTTTCTCTGTTCAAATGTACTAAAGATAATATCACCGGAGATACAACTCTATTTTAAAATCAGAATAGAGGATAAATCCATTTTATATATTTTGAACTTGAGATTAAAGAAAAAGTTTGTTGGGTCTTTTTTCCTCCCCATTCAGCCTCTCTCTGTCTTTTGATGGTGAGCCTAATCCACTTACAATAAAAATAATTATTGATAAGGTTAGTGGTTCTGGGAAAACTGGACAGCTACATGCAAAAGAATGAAATCAGACCCCTTGCTTACAGCATACACAAAAATCAACTCAAAATGGATTAAACCCCTAAATATAAGACCTAAAACTGTAAAACTCCTAGAAGAAAGTACAGGGGGAAAGCTTAATGACATTGGTCTTGGCAATGATTTCATAGATATGTTACCAAAGGCACAAACAATGAAGACAATTGGGACTACATCAAAATAAAAAGTTTCTGTCTCGTATGGGAAACAATCAACAGGGTATAAAGGCAACTTCCAGAATGGGGGAAATATTTGTAAAACATATATCTGGTGAGGCTTTTAATCTTCAATGTATATTTTATTTTACAATATTTCATAAAATATATTTTTTAATCTCCAAAATACATTATGAACTCCTACACCTCAATAGCAAAAAACAGATAACCTGATTTAAAAATGGGCTGGAATAGACTTTTCTCCAAAAAAGACATACAAATGGGTAACAAGTACATGAAAAGATGCTCAGTGTCACTAATCACCAGAAATGTAAATCGAAACCACAATGAGTCATTAAATCACATCACACCTCTCAGGGTGACTATTACCAAAAAAAAGGCAAATGTTGGTGAGGATGTGGGGCAGTTGGAACCCTTGTACATTACTGATGGGAATGGAAAATAGTGCAACTACTATGGAAAACAGAAAAAATGTTCGTCAAAAAATTAAAAATAAACTGCCATATGATCTAGCAATTGCACTTCTGCATATTTATCCAAAAGAACTGAAATCAAGATCTTAAAGTGATATTAGCATTTCCCATATTCATTGCAGTAGTATTCACAATAGCCAAGATGTATAAACAACCCAAATGTCCAGTGATAAAGGAATGGATGAAGAAAATGTAGTATATCCTTAAAATGGAATACTTACTCTTCAGTCTTAAAAAAAAAAAAGGAAATTCTGCAATATACAACAACATGGATGAGCTTGAGGACAGTGAGCCTTGGGGATATGATGCCATGTGAAATTAGCCAGTGACAGAAGACAAGTATTGTGTGATTCCACTTACATGTGGTCCCTAAAATAGCTGAGTTCATAGAATCCAAGAGTAGCATAGTGGTTTCCAGGGGCTAGAAGGAGAAATGAGGACCAATGGGCATAAAGTTTCAGGTAAGGAACATGTATATGTTCTAGAGCTCTGCTGTACAACATTGTACCTGTAGTCAACAATACTGTATTGTACACAACAAAATTTTTTTTTAAAGATTTTATTTATTTATTTATTAGAGAGCGAGCGAGAGAGAAACAGCATGAGAGGGGAGAGGGTCAGAGGGAGAAGCAGGCTCCCCGCCGAGCCGGGAGCCTGATGTGGGACTCGATCCCAGGACCCTGGGATCATGACCTGAGCCGAAGGCAGTCGCTTAACCAACTGAGCCACCCAGGAGCCCTACACTACAAAATTTTTATGAGGGTAGATCTCATGTTAAGTGTTCTTATCATCATAATAATCAAAAAAAGTTGTTAAATCCTACCAACTATATAGGTTCTAGGACAAGAAATCCCATCCATTATTTCTCACAGCTCTCAAAGAAGCTGCAAATTCGGAGTGATTATCATTGAATGAACAACTAAGTGATCCTTGACATTTGAAACTATTGCCTATGGCCCCTAACTACCAAGAGAAATACAAAAAAATATTTATAGAAATTTTCTTCTTTAAACAGTCTTTCTTGTGACAAAATTACCCTTATACTACATTGGCTGCTTCAAAGAAAGTGGTTCTGGAAGATCAGTGCACATATTTTTAAAGGACAATAAATATAGCAAAGAATTCTCTTTAGAAGATTTGTCTGAGGCACAGGTTAAGTAAGTGTTGTCCAGTAGACCCATTGCAACTCTAGAACTAGAAGAAGCAGACAAGGAAGAAGATCAAATTTAAGCTATCTGGGAGGTCCGACCTGTTTTAGCCAGACTTCCCCCTCCCCTTTTTGGTCTAAACTCACTAAGTATTTTAATTATATTTTAAAAGTATAATATGCTGTTACAAGCCAACACCCCCTTGCCCCTGCTTGAGGACAGGCATTATTAAGTGTACCCTCTCTCATCACATTTCCCAATGCTATTAGAATCAAACACCAATAATAAAGAAAAGTTCTTATTTATGTGTTCCTCATATGGTCAAAGATATATTGAATCACGCCTTGCAAGTCAGTCATTAAAACTTTAAGAAAACTATCACCACACAGTTTAAACACCTTTGGCAAATTGTTAAAAAAAAGAAAGGTTTGGACCACACACAGGTCTTTCATCTTGAAAGTTATTTTTCTCTTCTCCCAAGGAACCTGACCTGCTTTAAATCTTCTTTTGCCAGATGATGTAGTGTCTTGCGTCACCTTATTAATCTAGATGCAAGGGCATTTATTTCAAACTTGAAAATCTGTGTTTAGGCAGACCACTTCTTATTTAATGTTTTTTGTTTTGTTTTGTTTTTACAATTTTAGTTATTTCAAGGCAATGAGTTTACAAATGGATTAACAAGTCCCATCTCATGGATGTGAGATACAATTTGTTTCTCCATTGCTAAAAGTTGCATATAAGAAACTTAATTTTATGTATTACATATACGCCCTATATGTATGGAATTATTTATATATATGTATATGTGTGTGTGTGTATATATATATGTATGTATGTGTATATATATATATATAAATGTGTGTGTGTATATATATATATATATATATATATATATATATATATATATATATAT
>NC_058415.1:43538084-43576851 GCF_002201575.2 Neomonachus schauinslandi | reverse complement strand
ATATATATATATATATATATATATATATATATATATATATATATATAAAATACGGTGCTCTGCCAATTCCTCTCAGACAAAATTCTATGAAGTTCTCGCCACCTTTCTCCTTATAGAAAAAATTGAGAATATCACAGACTGCATTTTGCCTTGAGACTAGTAAAGTTTTCCTGCCAATTCCATAAAAGAATGAGGTAGAAAACTGTTCTTTCCAATTCACTCGTGTCTCTAATAATGTGAGGTCTCTGTCTGGCCAAAGTAACATATATACCCTCTTCAGGTGAAGGAAAAGTAGAAATTCCAGAATTTACCATCTTGTTATGATGGTTTCCAATGTGAGATAATTAACGCCAAAACAAACTCTCCAGAGCTTTCTTTATTCCTCCAAATCCAGATGTGGAAGATGGAATCCCAACTTTCCGTTCTGGCAACTGTCTTGTATTTCTAGACATAAACTCTTTTGAGTTTTTGAAGACAGAAGTTTTCTCCCTGCTCCTCTCCTTTCTCAAGATGCAGCCAATTCACCTGGACATTTATTTCAGGCTTGGGGTTACAGGTTGGGGGGGCAAGAGGGAAGGAAGGACTGGCTTCACACTTTCCCAGGGGGATTTCTTCCTACTTTCTGATTTTTTTCCCATTGGAACCAAACTCCTCGAAGTACACCATTTCTTTCTTTTCTTTTCTTTTTTCTTTCTTTTTTTTTCTTTCTTTCTTTCTTTCTTTCTTTCTTTCTTTCTTTCTTTCTTTTTCTTTCTTTCTTTCTTTCCTTTCCTTTCTTTCTTTTCTTTCTTTCTTCTTACTTCCTTTCTTTCCTTGTCTCTTGCAACAGAGCTCCTTCTGCACTCAGACCTCTCCTCAGGCACCTGAAAGAATAAAGCCATTGTTTGAGGTACACAGCCCGGCTTCCCCTGCACGAGTCTGGTCCACAGAAGCAGCACGGGCGGCATGTTGTGGTTCCGACACACCTGGGGACCAGGTGGGGATGTATCAAAACAAACTAGGAGAGGAGAGCACGTGACGGACCATTTGCCACACTAGTTAAAACTCTTTTCAACCCCCTTCTTCCAACTCTTTGGGGGTATTTTCCATTTCTGGTTGTGCTGGGGCCCAGATGACTGCAGGCTAACACCCACGTTGTGCTTTTTTGTCTTCAGAAGTCTAGGCTCCAAGAAAGGTAGAAAGCTTCTCTCAGACTGAATTTGGGCCCAGCGTTCCTCTGAAAGCTGAATGTAGCAAGGAGGTTGTGGGCAGCAATTCTACTTGTTATGTCAGCCCGTGAGTGGCTCAGGGCCTGCAGTTCTGTGAATAGGGCCTATGTCCCAGGGCTGATGGAGGAAAAACTGAATTTTACTATGAATATATTCCAACCTGAAAGAAATGGGTAAATGTGTCATATGCGAGGTGTAATTTTCTAAAGCTGCTAGAGAAAACTAGAAAAGTGTATCAAATCATTACTATCTGTACTTTCCACTAAGGCAGAGGCCTTCTTGGGGGGACCTCTGACACACCCGGTAATTGCATTTAGCCGTATTAAATTCAGGCAATAATACCTTGAGAGTTATCATTATTTTATCTTTTTAAAGATTTATTTACTTGAGAGAGAGAGAGAGATTGCGTGGGGGGACGGGGTGGAGAAGGGCAGCGGGAGAGGGAGAGAGAAAGAGAGAAGCAGACTCCATGCTGAGCACAGAGCCCCATGCAGGGCTCCATCTCAGGACTGTGAGATCACGACCTGAGCCGAAACCAAGAGTCGGAGGCTTAAGTAACTGTGCTACCCAGGAGACCTGAGAGTCATCATTCTTCTTCTTTTTTTTAGATTTTATTTATTTGAAAGAGAGAGAAAGAGCACGCACGAAGTGGGGGAGGGGCAAAGGGAAAGGGAGAAGCAGACTCCCCACTGAGCAAGGAGCCCGATGTGGGGCTCCACCCCAGGACCCTGAGATCATGACTCGAGCCGAAGGCAGATGCTTGACTGACTGAGCCACTCAGGTGCCCAAGAATCATCATTCTTATTTCACAAAATAAGTAAGAGGGGCTCAGCAAGGGTAAAGACACAAGGTTAGCCTCCTAGAAAGACACAGAGGTAGATTTGAATACAGAGCTTCTGACATCTGAATTCATGATTTTCCTTATGAGCTATAGCTACCCGTATTATTCTGGGCAGACATTTAAATAAATCCATCCATTGTGATGAACAGGATGTGGCTGTCCAAGTTTACTGTTCTTTGCAACGTGGTCTCATTTTGTTTCAAGTCACCTATGGGAGACAAGGGTGATAACTATCCACCTGTGTCTCATTTACTCAGGACAGTTATTGAGGTGTGGTCCACATGGTGGTGAAGAGAGCTGACTGCTGCATTCTGACCCTGTTTCTGCCACTGGGAAATATAGGACTTTGGCAAATTATTTAAACTCCCTGTGCTTAGCTTTCCTCAACTGTGAAAGACAAGTGTTGTAGTAGTACTTACCACGTAAAGTCATCATGAGGATTAAATGATTGTAAGGATTTAGTAGAATGAGTTGCAAACAGTAGATACTTCATAAGACGGTTATTATTATTATTATTTTTTTTTATTCTTATGTTAATCCCCATACATTACATCATTAGTTTTAGATGTAGTGTTCCATGATTCATTGTTTGTGCATAACACCCAGTGCTCCATGCAGAACGTGCCCTCCTCAATACCCATCACCAGGCTAACCCATCCTCCCAGCCCCCTCCCCTCTAGAACCCTCAGTTTATTTTTCAGAGTCCATCGTCTCTCATGGTTCGTCTACCCCTCCGATTTCCCCCCTTTCATTCTTCCCCTCCTGCTACCTTCTTCTTCTTCTTTTTTTTTTCTTAACATATATTGCATTATTTGTTTCAGAGGAACAGATCTGAGATTCAACAGTCTTGCACAATTCACAGCGCTTACCAGAGCACATACCCTCCCCAGTGTCTATCACCCAGTCACCCCATCCCTCCCACCCCACCCCCCACTCCAGCAGCCCTCAGTTTGTTTCCTGTGATTAAGAATTCCTCATATCAGTGAGGTCATATGATACATGTCTTTCTCTGTTTGACTTATTTCGCTCAACATAATACCCTCCAGTTCCATCGACGTCGTTGCAAATGGCAAGATCTCATTCCTTTTGATGGCTGCATAATATTCCATTGTATATATATATACCACATCTTCTTTACCCATTCATCTGTCGATGGACATCTTGGCTCTTTCCACAGTTTGGCTATTGTGGACATTGCTGCTATAAACATCGGGGTGCACGTACCCTTTTGGATTCCTACTTTTGTATCTTTGGGGTAAATACCCAGTAGTGCAATTGCTGGATCATAGGGTAGCTCTATTTTCAACTTTTTGAGGAACCTCCCTACTGTTTTCCAGAGTGGCTGCACCAGCTTGCATTCCCACCAACAGTGTAGGAGGGTTCCCCTTTCTCCACATCCCCGCCAACATCTGTCGTTTCCTGACTTGTTAATTTTAGCCATTCTGACTGGTGTGAGGTGGTATCTCATTGAGGTTTTGATTTGGATTTCCCTGATGCCGAGCGATATTGAGCACTTTTTCATGTGTCTGTTGGCCATTTGGATGTCTTCTTTGGAAAAATGTCTGTTCATGTCTTCTGCCCATTTCTTGATTGGATCATTTGTTCTTTGGGTGTTGAGTTTGATGAGTTCTTTATAGATTTTGGATGCTAGCCCTTTATCCGATATGTCATTTGCAAATATCCTCTCCCATTCTGTCAGTTGTCTTTTGGTTTTGTTGACTGTTTCCTTTGCTGTGCAAAAGCTTTTTATCTTGATGAAGTCCCAATAGTTCATTTTTGCCCTTGCTTCCCTTGCCTTTGGCCATGTTTCTAGGAAGAAGTTGCTGCGGCTGAGGTCAAAGAGGTTGCTGCCTGTGTTCTCCTTTAGGATTTTGATGGACTCCTGTCTCACATTGGGGTCTTTCAACCATTTGGAGTCTATTTTTGTGTGTGGTGTAAGGAAATGGTCCAGTTTCCTTCTTCTGCATGTGGCTATCCAATTTTCCCAACACCATTTGTTGAAGAGACTGTCTTTTTTCCATTGGACATTCTTTCCTGCTTTGTCAAAGATTAGTTGACCATAGAGTTGAGGGTCCATTTCTGGACTCTCTATTCTGTTCCATTGATCTATGTGTCTGTTTTTGTGCCAGTACCATACTGTCTTGATGATGACAGCTTTGTAATAGAGCTGGAAGTCCGGAATTGTGATGCCACCAGCTTTGCTTTTCTTTTTCAACATTCCTCTGGCTATTCGGGGTCTTTTCTGGTTCCATACAAATTTTAGGATTAATTGTTCCATTTCTTTGAAAAAAGTGGATGGTATTTTGATGGGGAAGGACGGTTATTATTTTATAGAGCTGTTATATACACAGCAATAATACTGTATATTTTATATAGCTATAAAATGATTATTTTGTAGTAAATTTAAAATAGCCTTATCTATTTATACAGAGTGGCTTCACTGATACGAAGACAAAGACCTGGGTTCTCACCTTGGCTCTGCAACTGACGGGCCCCATGATACTGGGAGAGACATCCTACCTTATCTCAGTTTTTTTATCATGTGTAAAGTGAAGTAGCAGTTGGACTTGATACCACTTCCAGATCTTTCTAAAGACATGCAACTTAGTGTGTCAATGACTTACAGAATTTATTTACTATATTGCAAGCATTGTACTTTATATCCATTTGCCTCCTTAAATGTCATAAAAACATTCCCATTTGATAGATGACAATGGTGAGGTGTAGGTGGGGGGATATTACAGCCAAAGTTCCCAAGTGGCTAGGAGTGCTACGAGTTGTGTTCGGATCTGACCGACTTCGTGTGCTGGCCCCAGTCGTTGTGTTCTACTCCCAGTCTGCGTCGCTAGGGACCCATTAATAAAATAATAACCATGGTCTCTGTTTTAACCATCCAAGTGAGTAAAAGTCCATTATGAACAGAAAATACTAAATCAGTTCCCTATTAGCAACAATGGACATTTTCACTCCTAAAAAGATTAATATGTGTGAGAAGCTCAATTTAAATCTACAATTGGCCAGAGATTAAACTAACACAGGTCTGTTTTGGAAGGAAGCTTTTAAAAGGCCAGAACTCAACTTTTCAAGTTAACGGGATTCAAGCTTTCAATGCTTTCCTTTCTCCTTCCCTTTAACTAAATTCAACTTTGTATTTTTCATCTTGTTTTTGGAGTCTTTCCAGGTCACCTCTGTTAAGAAACACAAGGCCCTTGGCACTGAACTTTTGGGAACGTGCCCACATCTGCCTCTGAATGTCTGCTTGCTTACCTCTGATGTTGCATTCAACACCTAGTTTAAAACAAAGCAGGGCTTGAAACAAAAAGCTACTCAGAGTATGATGGGTCCACTTCACCAATCAGTGGCCCCAATGATAGATATCATGAGCAAAAGGGCCTGAAAACCCCCCAATAGTTCAATATTTCAAGGCAGGGCCATCCAATTTTCATTCAGGGGAGGAAAAAGAACAGTGCTACATTAGAGAGGAAGAAAGGAATAAATGATGGTGACAGCTATGCTGATTCATTGTTTTTTTAAATAATTCTGAAGCATTCTAACTATGTCAGTGTCCTGTAGATCTTTCCCAGAGCTAAAGAGATTTTGTTATATATATAATATATATATTACATATATATATTATATATGCTTTTATTTATAATAAGGTTTTCATTTTGACATGATACTCCAATTTAAAATGTGAAATTCTTCTTCACTTTAGTTCCTTAGCATCAAATATGTCATTCATCATCTCGGTGGTCCCAGTAAAACGTCCTGAAATTCTCATCCCAGTTTTCAATAGTTACACATTCATCCATATGGTAACAATATCACCATGGCCAAAATGTCTGCTACCAGACACATCAAATAGTCCAACTTCAGCCCCACACCCAGGAATATTTTCTTGTATCGAAGAATTAATTTTCAATCTCTCTATTATCAGGAGCGAACAAACGTGATATAAGCTAACATAATATGTCCTATCAAATGTACCCTATTGCCCTAGAAGAGAGGAGTAACCACTTGCACACACACGACAAAAAGAGACTGGGGTGTGTTTCTGTTTTAAATGAGATGACCTTCTACAAAGCTTGGAAGAATTGAGTCAAGAAACCACTGCGGCTGTAAGCAGGCTGCTGCAGAGGGGCTTTGTGTGTTTGCCTCTGAACAATAGCTTTCTTATTCTAGAAACCTGAAGGGAGAGATCTGAGATGTGGAGCTGCTTCTACTGGAAAATGAATAGAAGTAGAAGAATGTCTCTGTTCTGACAGATGATCTCCAGTGTCGGGCTTTGTCAGGGTTAAGTTGAGCCCCTCCAGCACATCGGCAATAGCAGAGGGTGGTAGTGTGTGAAGACTCAGGGAGGAATCAGGTAGCCTCAGTTCTGGAACCCTGTTCTCTTGTTAATTAGCTAGACAACTTTGAGAAAATCTAAAGCTTCCTGGTACACTTTCCTTATTCAAAAAAAACCAACCAAACAAACAAATAAACAAAAAAAGAAAGAGAGAGAGGAAAGGAAGGGAAGGGAAGGGGAAGGGAGGGGGGAGGGAGGGGAAGGGAAGGGAAGGGAAGGGGAGAGGAGGGGAGAGGAGGAGGGGACGGGAAGGGGAAGGGAGGGGAGGGGAAGGGAAGGGAAGGGAGGAGGGAAGGGGAAGGGAGGGGAGGGGAAGGGAGGAGAAAGGAAAGAGAAGAAAAGAATAAATTAGCCAAAACCTCAGGTCACTTTCACTTCTCAAGTTTCACCTAGGTACAATTTAACAAAACAGAAGGACTTCTACACTTTTAAGGGAATCAGAAAGAATAACAGTAGCTATCATTTCCTAGATGTTATTTGTTCCAGCACCTGTGCTAGACTTTTCCCTCTGTGGTTTCTAAATCCCCTCCATAACCCTCCAAGACAGATGTGATTCCTGTTTTACAGATGAGAAAACCCTAACATGCCTGGAGTCCCTCAGCTACTAAGCGGCAGACCTGGGATGAACACCCGAGGTGCTCAGCTCTAAGAGCTCATGTTCTGCTGCTGCTACACAACGATCACCATCTACCCTGCTCGGAGGAAGCCACTGACAGGGTACTGATAATGCTGACTCTGGCCACACCATGTCTCCCGTGAGCTGGCCACGTGCTAGGTCTGGGAACACGAAGAACCAAAAGCAAGGACAAACTCATTTAGAAAGTGGGGTAGCAATAGGGTCGCCTCTTAAATGTGGAAGTTAATATTTGTAATGTAGTCAGACTGGGATGGCACATGATAGTAAGTACAAATGCATTTGTTCAATTAGATCAAATAAATAAGAACCCCATGAAGTAGAAAGCTAATGGATGTGCAGTCTTCAAGAGCTAAAGGCAAGGTCCATATTGGAGGGGACTGGAAGGTGGGTGGGGCCAGGAATGGGGCAGGAATAGGAGCTACAATAGGAGCAGAGTGAGAGGGCCAGGCCAACTGTCATCAGGTGGTCTGAAGTCCCTGAGTTGAGTTGTGTTGTAGTGTAGTGTAGTATAGGGTCTTATATTGTATTTGTTGTTGTACATGTAGCATTTGGATGGCGTCCTTGCTTCTTTCCTCATCACCGATTTGGGGTCTCACTTGCTCCGGGGTTTATGGTAAGGGGCCAATTCTGCTGCTCATGGTTCTGGGTAGTGACAATGACAACTGCAATGTGGAGCCCAGTGGTAGTTGCTACAGAAGCAGATCATCTCACTTCTGAGATGCATGTTCACTAACTTGTGTGTCCTCCTTATTTAGGGGGGTCAATACGCTGTCTGACCTGTGAATATGCATGACGGGGACCTGGTCCATATAGGGAACTAGGTCAGAGTGAAGCTGTACATGAGGAACGAGCAGACTAACCTCCAGGGACAGGAGAGGAAGGTCTGAGTTACCTGGCCACTCTCGTCATGTCTGTCAAGGAGTTAAGAGCTTAGTAGAGGTATGTCCACCAGGACCTCAAAAGAGGCCCTCCAGGAAAAAAACTCTGCCGGAAGGATGACAAGAGAGCTTCCAAACTCCCCTGCTGAGCTTCTTCCTGAACCCCTAGGCTCTGAAGTCAGATCAAGTATCAGACGTTGGTTTTCAAGTATGTGGTATGCTTAGCGCCTGGTGCTACTGATTTAGTTCCCACCTCTACCTCAATATGGCTCATTTACCTATGCCCTCCCTAGGGTTTTACCTTGCTACTGCTGTATCAGTGTTATTGGCAAAAGGGAAGTCTGGGGCTCAACAACTCCCTATTCCTTGTCATCCCAAATACTCAGGACTGGTCCCCTCCATGTGAAATGCCAAAGTGTATTCTATCATTATCATCAACAAAACCTATTTGTAAGTCTCACATGCTCATCATCTCCATAACAGGTTCCAAATTTAAAAGACTCATACAGACATGATCCAGGAGATGTCATAGAAATAATTAAAATGGTACAAAACAGCAGAAGTCAAGAAAAGTTAGATATACTCCTTTAAGGATCTAAAGTATTATTATGAGAAGGATGCAGGGAATAAATGAAAAATAAATCATTGGAGCCTAAGATATTTTAGACAAACAAAAAAAAATTCAGTATGTAGGGGGAAAATCCTGAGTTAATACATTTTCCACTCTCATGACAAGGAGGGTGGGTTCTAGATTTCATAGACATGCTTTAAGACAACTGTTCAATGTTTCCTTGAAATAGATGAAGTAATTCTGGGGAGAACATGATAATTTAGTACTCTGTACCAAAGGTGAAAAAATAAAGTTGGACACCAGCAAAAAGCCTTCTGTTGGACCTCAGCAGAGAATTCCATACAGAGAATAATGAACTTGATTCCCAAGAAAGCCAACATGCCTGTCACATTCTTCAGAGGGAAAGCTGTTTTTGTGATAGATTGAACTTGGAGTACCTGCATTAGAGTAAAGGACTCAGTAAATGGAAATTATTTTCAAACCTAAATGCACAGGGATCCTGGGCTAGATCAAATGCATCACAGTTTATGACATCTTCTAAGACAAATTCTAAGAAGCTTACAGACCTCAGATGGTGTTACCTATTCGCTACTGTAACAAAGCTTTGAAATAAGCTTTCATCTCCCCATTCTTTACCCAAACTGTTTACCTGTGGCATAGACATGTGAGAAGGTAAAGTCCAAGGGAGGATTTAGAATGAAGAACTTTTTACTTCAGTTGCACTGACTACCCATGACACAAATATGTTCCCTGGGAGTAATCAATCAGGATTATGTATTCTCTTGGTTTACCGACGAAGGGTGATTTTAAGCCAAACTGGCTCCTGCTGGATGAGTGCTTGTAATTGATACTCACTTCATTGATCACTGCTGGGGTTCAGATGCAGGAGCAGGAAACCTCAGTTTTCGATACTAACACGCAAAGTAGACAGGGAGAAAAAGGGCGAAGGAAAGCAAAGAAGTAAGACGTAGGACCAGGTTTGAGAAATGAAAGGGAGGGAAACTTCTTTGGACATCTAGATAGAGGAAGCTTTCCTAAAAGAGAACTAAAAAGACCTACAAAATCATCCCCCCAGCTGATGTACATATTAAAGCAGAAGCACCATTTGAAAAGAATGAGAAATGTTTAGAATAGTGAGAATTATGCTCTCACTTCCATTAAGCTCAAAGTATAGCTTATTATCTGTGCTCCAGTGGCCATATTATAGGAGGTATTGGTATGCTAGGGCTTGTTGGTAGGGAGAAGTCCAGAGATCAGAAGCTTAGGATAAAATGTTCGTGGGGTCCAATTCCTTTCAGAAACTCAGGACAGGGAGAGATGTGACCTTCAGTTGATACTGGATACAGTGCTAGGGACAGAAAATGCTGAAATGGAACAGCCTCTTCTCTCAAGCTCTGCCTTTCTCAGTGCTGGAATATCTGAATGTCAAAGGATTGAGAAAATCTTAAGTATTTTAACTTCAAACAAATGATGGATCAGGAAAAAAAAAAGTACACACATTTTCAAAATTCTCAACTTCTCCAAACATGCAAAAACCACTTGGGAAAAGGATGGTTGGGCAGGACTGGCCATGTTTGCCATCTCCTCCCTCTACAAAATAGCTTACTAAACCATAAGCAGCTTTGTTAAAGTTTAAAAGATAAAAGGGCAAAGGCTGAAAGCTTAAAGTACATGCATATAATTTGTTAAGTAAAAAGTGGTGGTGTTTTCTCATATAAATATCTAAGTCAGAGAGATGCAACTAAACTGAGATGCATTCCAAAACTAATAGACCTTCCCATCTTGGTCCCTTTTGTCATACTATTCTGGTTCTTCCTTACCATTTCTGTAGTCCTAATGGATACCACCATTTGATGTGATGTTTGTGAACAGTGTCTGAAACTTACTAAACCAAGTCATGAGATAAAGAGAAGGAATGATCTACACTCTGCCTGAACAGTTCTGAAACTTGCTTAAAGGAAGATCAAGAAAAAGAATCCTGATCTTCCCAAGTTATAATTAGCTTGTCATTTCAGTGTGCCTGTGGCTTCTCTCTTCTTGGCGTTGGGGAATTGCCTTCGGAATAGATACTGGAGTAAGAAGACTTAATGTAGGATGGGAGGGAATGGGAGTAAAATTGGGCTTGGGCAGCAAGGGGAAAAGTGTGGCAGCATGGAATTTTAATTCATTATTTTGTCATACAGTATGTATTTCACACTAAAGAGTTCAGCACCGAGAGAATGCAACATCATATGGTCTTATGCTCAATAAATATTAACTGAACCAAAATGAACATCAACAAAGTGTATACTTTACCAAAATAATTCCCTCACATCCATAGGTATTTTTTTCATTTGACATAATACTTTGTTTTTATGCACACTTAGTTCAGCTCTTTCTCCCTCTCTGTCTTTGGTATATTTTGTTCTATATCTCCATAAGCCGTAGGAGAAATAATGAATAATTATTCATTAAGGTCCACTGAACTACAAAGTGAAGTTATGCAAAACTGCAACGGATTTAGGATTTTTAGGTGGTGGATGACAGGTTTAACTGACTTGATTTCTAAAATAATCAGAGAAAATATAAGATGTTATTATTTATTTTACCCTAGTAAGTATTTATTAAATACTTATAAATCATTCAAGCCTGATGAAACAGTGTGATAAGTGCTATTATATGAGAATTCAAAAGGGTTATGAAAGGCCATTTATTCTGGATGTGGAAGGCCAGAAAATGCTCTCCAAAGGAAGTCATTTAGAATCTGGACCCTGGAGGATGAATGAGAGGAAGACAGAGTATGGGGAAGAGCATTGCAGAGGCAAAGGGAAAATCAGAAGTAGTAGTTCAGATAAGAGAAACAGAATGCAACTTTCAAAGATGGAAAGATTTTAAGTATGACTGGACCACTGAACCTGAGAAAGGAGTACTGAGAATGAGAAGTGGGGAGATGATCAGGAATTTGCTCATGAAGAGCCTTGCAAATCAGGGAAGGAATCCAGGTTTAATCTAGAGGACAATTTGGAGCTGCTATAATGTTTGAAATGGGAACTGGAATGACTATTTGTGTATTTCAGACAGATCATCCTGGCGGAAGAACTGGAACAGACTGTAAGCACAGCAGACTGGTCAGGAGACTGTAGTGGTCAGATATTTGAGAGATGGTTGGAGTCTGGTGTGGATTAGCAGAGGCGGTGGGTATGAAGACAAAGTCAACACATTTGAGTAACAGATAAGTAGACTTGATATCTTTTGGTGAATACCTGGGGAAAAAGAAATGCAGGAAGGGGAAAATGTTTTAAAAAAATAAGAGAAGATTATGAGTACGGTTTAGGATGTGCAAGTTTGAAGTACCTAGAACTGTGAGACAGTTGGACATATGCTTAGATTTGTAATTCAGATCAATATCTGAATCAAAGACATAGATTCAAAAATGATAGGCACACAGATAATAACGAAAGCCTTGATAAAAGAGACATGAAGAAAATGTGCGCAGTGAGAAGAGAAGGTACCCTAGGACAGAAATCTGAGCAACGCTGGTATTCCAGAAATGGGCAAAGAAAAATGTATCTGCCAAAAAGATGAGAAAAAAAGCAACCAGAAAGCCAGAATACAATCAGGAAATCGGTGGTGTTGGGGAAGGCTAAAACTTCCTGCCATTGACTCTATTCTCCCAGGTCACTAATATATTTCAGGAAGGAAGTGATCAACAACATGAAGGGAAGATGAGTAACAACAGCACTGAAGTGCTCACGGGGTTTATCAACTGGGAGGGCACTGTAGACCTAGCTCAGAGGATTTCTGTAATGTGGGAGGGAGAAAATCCAGACTGGAAGGTGTTGCTGAAAGACTGCAAGTGGGGGAGCAGAGAGAGTAGGTAGGACAACTCTCTGAAGATGTTTGATTATAGAGGAGAAACATGGGGCAGGAGATTGGGAAGGATGTGACTTGAAAGGAGAGATGGCTTCTTAAATGATGATAGAGTCTTAAACATTATTACATGCTGGTGGGAAGGAGCCAGAGGAGGATAGAGATGGAAGATAGAACAAGGGGATTATCTGTTACATGAGGTGTCTGGGAAGGCAGGAAGGAGGAGCATCCTGAATGGAAGTAGAAAGCCAGGTGCTGATAGGAGGAGGGCCACTGAGGCAGGAGAGGAGCCATGGTAGATGTTTATGCAGGAAATGCGTGGCTTGGTGGTGAGAGGCCAAGGGATTTTCTGGATGATGGCTACTTTCTCTGTGCAGAAAGTGAGGTGGACAAGTTGGCGTCAGTGGTTTGAAGAGATCAGAAAAAGAACAAAGTATTCACTGTGGAATGCCAGGGAGAGAAAAACAACTATGAAAAACGGAAGAGTGACTAAATAGCATTGAGGGCCCTGTTGAGGTAGTCAACCAGGCATTTATAGTAAAAATAACTGCACAATTGTATGGTTTTCACCACTGGGCCTCAGTATCCTGGAGAATCTTTCCTCTTGTGCCCTCATCTTTGCCCCACTCCCAAACCCATCCCAGGCTTGTCCACCCCTACACTTATCCGAGCTTCTAGAACCCAGCTCCAGTGGATTACACCTTCCCATTTCACTGGGAATGAGTTTGGCCATTTTCCAAGGTTCAAAAATATATTCAGCACTTCTACCAGTCTTCGTGATTATGTCTTCAGATGCCTCTCTAAGATACAGTCACAGCAGATCATCCAGAGGGAAGGTATTCTATGAACTGCAACACCAGTGATTAGTACCATACTAAAACCTATTTGTTAAATATATTCATCCTATAAAGCAAAGAGTCTAAACTTTGGCTCATAGTGTGGTAGTTAAGCATGCAGTGGACCCTAGAATTTGCTTGACTGATTCTAAATCCTTTTTTTTTTTTTTAACCACTTTCTAGCAGTGGGATCTTGGGTTAACTATATAATCTCACTGTGTCTCAATTTCCAGAACTATAAAATGAAGACAGATAATGGGGACACTAACTCCTGCATTAACTCGTACTTCATAAAAATAAAGGGCTTGGAATAGTGCCTGGTACACAGTGACATTTATGTAAGTGGTGGTGTTATCAGTATTAGGGCTTCTGCCGCTCCTACATATTCCTGACAAAATGGACATCTCTACAAATACAGTCATATTTATTTATGAACAGACAAAAACAGAAATCTAATTTCTAGTCCAATACTTACATTAACTTGCAAGTCTGGTCAAATCACCTCACCTATCTGTAAAACTAGATCTCAGGCTACATTAGAAATTAAAAGGTCTACCGTGTAAAAGACAATAGCATCTGCAGAATTTGATATAAACCACATGGTTCTGCTTTTAAATATTTAACCCTGCAGATCATTTCTTAAATATGGTACTGTTTTTCTCTGACACGTCCACAGCAATTTTATTACACTTAAAAAAAAGAAATACCTAAGTATCTTTCTTGAGTAACTTCAAATATTCACACCATTGTCCCCCTACTTCCGCTTAGATTTATTCATGTGCACAAGGCTGATAGTTCTTCAGGCAGAAAAACTGTTGCCTGTGGTTAAAAAAAAAAAAGTGAAATTATTATTTCCTTTTAAAAGCAAAATGTTTCAAGATCATGATAATCCTTGCAAGCTGCTTACAATTTGTTACAGCCTGTTGTACAGACAAAGCAAAACAATACCTCTCCAAAGGCAGCTCTGAGTTCTTTCTTAGGTCCAGCTATCTAGAGCACAAATTCTTTAGGCATATCACCAGAATTTATTTAAACTCTATGGCATAAATTTTGAGACAACGTTTAGGTAAATTGTTCAATTCCACTTAATCATGCTGTGCATAATGCAAAACCACCTGAACTTGTCTACTTATCTGAGACTGAGCTTTGGAGACTTGCTTCAGTTCCCCTCCATTAATGCTAGGTTCATTAGTCTCCCCCATAGACTAAGATCTGCAGTCAATTTAGCCATTCCTACAGATGCTAACATCAGGGATCGAGAATTTTCTTTTCCCTTTGTGGAAAAATTTCTGTAACTTCCCAAATTCAATTGGGCAAACCTTCAAATCTTCAACTATCTTGTTACTCTATGAAAGCCTGAAGGCACTGACAATTTTTTTAAAAAATATGGCAGACGTCCAAATACTTTGAAAATCTAACAGCATTAACATATTTTTAATACCGCTTCACATAGGTATGGCACACATAGTTCAGATTTTCATTTTTGAAGGTTTGTTTTTGGAATAGTTGGTTCTAAAGTGAGAAAGTATGAGGTTATTTAATAGTGACAGTGAATAATAGTAAGATTGTCTCGCATTGGGCTTTACAACGTGTGAAGTGCCTAGGAGGGGTCCAGAATCTGTTCTCTTTATTATAGGGTCATCTATCCTCAGAAAATTTGGATACATTAACCAAACCCACATAATGGCTCTACATAGATTACAGTGTGAGGCAACTCCATTAGGCAGATTGGAATATGCTGCCTTCCCAGTTTCAGTGGCCAGTAGGTTGTCAGTAAACAAAGAACCAGAGCAAAATGAGTTGAATATCCGCTTAGAATATTTTCACTGTGCTGTAGTAGTCTGTCTTAACAACTTTAGGGATATGTTCAAAGCAAAAAAAACAAGTCTGCTCCTTTCCCATTAGAACCAGAGTCCCATGGATAAGAATATTTTTTCCACAGGTCTGTTAAGGCGACCCCCCCTTTGATTGTCATTATACTGAGATGCTGACATATTTTCACAATGTGTTATACAATCTCCAAGCTATTAAGGGATCTGAATCATCAAAAGCTTTTATTATATATAATATATAAATAATTACTTACGAACTATAGGTGGTTATATGCACGAAGATTTGTCTTGGCTAATGGAACAATAGAAAATATTCTATTCTATATAAACAATCAGAGAAGAAAACACTTAGTGGTAGTAGCTTTAAATAAAATAAATAAGAATAAATAAAAAAATAAATAAAAGGAGAAGTCATATAATTCTATTGAATTTCTACCAAGCCTCAGTCTTGTGACCTAAATTGATAACAGACTTTATTTGTTAAAGATTATTCTATCTGCCATGTGAATTTGGAAGAAATGCAGAATAGAGCTGGATGAACTGATTTATTTGGAAAACGATTTGTAAGGATGTTAAATGTTGAACAAACAAACAACATATTGACTGGATGACACCATCAGGACTGAGAACTTCGAATTTACAAACTAGCTAATGAAGTAGGATATAATTTCAGAATTAAAGTGGAAACAGCAACACTTTAAACAGGCATGGTAGGAATTATTTTTTTTTATGATTATGAAGTAATATACCAGGACTAATCCTGTGTGGGGGGGGAGCACATATGTATGTATGTGTGTGCATGTATTTGCACAAGCATCTGTTAAGGAGGTGGTAGATCACAAGCATCTCTCCTGAGGGATCTCCGACAGAAGAATGCTTGGAGCCTGAATCAGGGGTTTATAACACACATTGGTATTGTGCTTAGAAGTTAAATGCCAGGGCCCTTCTGGGACCAGAGGCAGACCATTTAGGCATTATCCCCTCCCTTTATGAAACATTTTATTCCATTAAATGCTTACTAACACTCTAAGAAGTAAAGTGTTCGCTATTTCCTTTTTTTTTTTTTTTTTAGTTCTTTCACTTTTTATAATGATTTGAGAGCTTAAGCAAACTTGCCCAAGGCTTCAGGGGATAGGAAGTAGCAGAGCTGGGTCTGAGCCTGCATTAGTTTCACTTCAAAGCCTGAGAAATCTCCACTCACCCACGGTGTCTTCCCGGGGCTGGTGAGGAAGTGAGTTGATCTTAGAGTTAAGGCCTCCAATCTGGGATCTGCACAGACCCTGCATACATCCTGCTGCCCTGGCCAGGCCTAACTATACTACTTGGGGTCTCAGGAGCATGATTTAAGAAAATCACCTATCATATTAAAATCAATAGTGTCTCTAAATAGTCCCAGTAAAAGTACCCAAATAAGAACATTTTTTGAATACCAGGCAAAACTGTCTCCTCGTATAAATTGTCATCTTTCCATTTTTCTTGTAATGGAAGCTACGTGTAATAGAAATTTCCAAGGATTTCTCTGGCCAGTGTTATACTCAGTTACAGCAACTGGGTTAGAATATTTGGTCCCTGTTTCCTTATCTTTTTCTATTATTGTTTTATCAAGCTTAGTGCATTTATCTTATTTGAAAAGCTGTCCCGTATCATTTTTGCATAAGTGGCATGGTATAAATAGATGGCAACATTAAAAAAAAAAAGAAGCACACTAGAAGTCATTTAAAAACCTTAGTAACCAGATCCTCTGTTAGATAATTTTTGACATAGGTTTCCTGGCATTTTGTTCGCTCCATGCACAGACAATTATATTCTAAGGTGGAAAAGAGAAAAGAAGATAGGGGAAAAGAACATAATCTTGAGCTCCTGCTAGGTGTCATTAATGGGGGCTTCACAAACATAACCTCATTTTATTCATCCCATCCTCACAGATGATCAGAGATTCAGATACTCACCAAGCTCATGCAGCATCTAAGTGCCAGATTTGGGCTCTTAAATTCAAGTGTGTCTGGTTCCCAAGCTTGTGTTTTTTTCACTCCGCCAGCAGCCTCCTTAGAGTCTCCCTGAAAGGTCTTCCAATGGGCCAGGCCATACAATGCCTTCTAGCTTCGTCTACGGGACTAGCTACATAGGCTCTCATTTTAAATGACTTTACTTACAAATGTGTAGTCCCCAGCAAACTCCACTCGTGCTGTATGCTTACATGGCAGCAAATATTTTTTTGGCAAAGAAGAATTGGACTGATACTTATAAAAAAATGACAGCCAGAGCAAAAATATGTGCTATCAGGGGACACACAGTTTTTACTGACACTTAGTTTTGGAGAATTTCAGAATCAGCATCCCTGTAAGTAACGCACTCATCCCACCCTTCTCCCCAAATATTGTTTGAAGTGTATGTTTACACCTATATAAGATACATGGGCTGGATAAGATCCAGTCAAGAGCATAAAAGTACAGTGAGGAGTGTGCCTTTTGTAGTTATATAATATATTGACTTTGGGCTTGTGTTAGAAGAATTGTTCCTTGCTTCCAGCTCCTGAATTTACTATAACTGCCAAACACTTCCAAAACCTCTCAGTCTCAATCCCAGGCCTGGAGAAATTCCACAGCACTAGGAGATCAAGTTTCGCATCAATATTTTTGTGGGCTCCTTGCCAATGCCTTATCAAGGAAAAATATAATTATAGGCGAGACTGCAGCAAGCTGATTCTATAATATTCTCCCCTCCTGTCTCAGCTGCTAAAATATAATGTAATAAAAGTGATATAAGATACTGCATCTGCCCTTTCCATAATTTTATTTTCATCTTCATTCCATTGCTGGATTGAGGAAGATTCCAAGCCATGCCAGAGCTACTGATGGTTAGCTCCTAAAACTCTAGTGTCTGATTTAGGAAAGTTATAGTTCAAAATAGAACTCATGGTAGAAAAAATGGCAGTGGGGAAGCAAATGTGGGGTTTTTGTGGCAAGTGTGGCTTTCTTGGTTTTCTTCCTAGAACTGCTTTAATGGACAGTTCAATTTCTACATCATAGATAAAATTAGTATAGGGACTTTGATAATTCATTCATACTGTTTACAGTTCCTTGGGGGTGCATTCTTTATCACCATGTGTAGTACATTATAACCTAACCCCAAGCCATGTTTCAGGACTAAGTTCCATTGTTCATTCGGACTGGGTTATACCAAAGTTTGACCTATGACAGGTCCAGGAGAAAGGCATGATTGTTCTGTGGTATCTTAGAAATCATAAGCCAACACAATGGGGTTAAATGACACACAGAGTCCTTGTTTCATTTTTATCTTTTCTAGCCTTAATGAGATATAACTGACATCTAACATTGTATCAGTTTAAGGAGTACAGCATGATGATTAGATATCTGTATATATTGTGAAATTATTACCACAATGAGGTTAGTTAACATCTCCATCACCAGAGTCATTATTTTAGAACACAGACTTTTTAGGGCTGCCCACTGGTTATAGGCTCACTTCCAGATGCTTTAGTATGGCATCAAATAACTTCTATCATCTCGACTCACCCCAACTCTCTTAGGCTCATCTCTCATTTCTCTCCATGAATATTTTGTTCTGTCTAGCCACATTCCTTCTTGTGGTCTTACCAAATAACTCCTATAGTCTCACACTTTTGTCAGCTTGTCATGCTGTTTATTTTTTATGGACCTCTCCTCTCTCTGCCTATAAAGCATGCTCCACCAAACCTACATGGAAAATAGGCCCTGACTATGCCATCCTCTATCCAGACTTAACTAACAATTTATTCCTTGTGTTCGTGATCACCTGTCTATTCTCCCTACATCTTCTTCCTCATTTATGTGAGCGCCTTTGGGCAAGATCATGCTTCTCCATCTGTGCATGGTGAGCATCAAGAATAGTCACTGGCATGCAATTGGTGCTTGATAAATATTGGTTAATCACTGATTTTACGAATTTGCTTCTAGGAAAACCACACATTTCTTACAACATAGTCCCTAACAATTTGCTTGCTTAGTGCTACACCTAAGGGCTGTATTTCTTTACGACTGAAATTTACCTTGTCTGTAGGGAGTCACTAGATATTGGATTCAGTAGAAAGAGTTCAGCTCCTTGTTTCACTACTTTCTACTGTGTGATATGGGGATAATATTCCACCTGTCTCTAAAATGGGGGGGGGGAAAGTATTTGCCTTGCAGGACTATTGTCGGGATAAAATACCTTGCACACACTTGGTACTCCACAAATGAATCAACAGAGTTCATTCCTGGGATGATACATTAGGCCTCCAGCACCCACACAGAAAGCAGGACCCCAAGGGGATGGTATGAGAGACACGGGTTTTCACTGGTGAAAACAAGGCTACCATGGACTCTGGGATGCTACCTGGGAAGGCATATCAGGACTATGGGCTGCAGGTGGTGACTGTAAGGCCAGGAAGTGGCTAACTAGATGCAGGGAGTGGCAGAATCCCAGAGCAGAGAGGGAGGTAGAAGGGGAAAATCTAGGAAAGCTAAAAGTCCTGAAACCTGATTCTGGAAGAGCTCAGGATCCTGAAAATATCAGCCAACATTTATTCAAGACTGAGCTGAGCCGGCTGGTTTACAAACTCTCTCGGATCCACAAAAATACTCTGCAAGGCAGGCATGAGATGCTTCTTCTTAGAGATGAAAAAATTGAGGCCCAAGGAGGTTATATAAGTTGCCCAAGGAGACTTGGCTAGTATGTGGTGATGTCTGAAATGAAATTTAGATGTCAGTCTTTGAAAGCCAGGCTCTTTGCACCATCCCAGACTGCTTCCTAAAAGCCAGGGAACAGTCAACTGCTCCAGCTGCCGTCATGATGTTTCTGTTAATTGACCAAATGACAGCATTCTGATTAAGTTTTTACACTTGGAAAGAGGACTTCATGTACATTAAGCCTCATTTCATCATGTAAGAAAGGCCAGGGCAGTATTTAACCCTGTTTACAGATGAGAAAACAGGACTTAGCAATCAAGTACACTAAGACATACGGTTCTATGCTGACACCAGTAGGCTGTAAACTGCGGGAGGTCATGGTCTGAGCCTTTGGGCTCCCCACCGTGTACCCCCTTCTCTGTGCCAGTCCTGGCAAACAGGAAGAAAAGACAGTAAGGTTTCTAAATGAATGAATATATACATAAACAAGAAAATAAACAAATGAATGAATGAACAACATATTAAAAGGAAAGGCACAAAGCTTTGGTTTGGGCCAGAACCCTTGGGGTGAGTATTGCTGATAAAGATGGGCCACTGGGGCGCCTGGGTGGCTCAGTCATTAAGCATCTGCCTTCGGCTCAGGTCATGATCCCAGCGTCCTGGGATCGAGCCCCGCATCGGGCTCCCTCCTCCGCGGGAAGCCTGCTTCTCCCTCTCCCACTCCCCCTGCTTGTGTTCCCTCTCTTGCTGTGTCTCTCTCTGTCAAATAAATAAATAAAATCTTTAAAAAAAAAAAAAAAGATGGGCCACTGCCTATTTTAGTGAGCGGTTTCAAGCACTGCCTTCATTTTGAGTACTGTTTAACTTCCTACGAGAGAAAAATAAAGAAATCTGTAAATGACAGTTACTTCATACAATTTAGAAGTGTAAGTTCTATAGACTCGTAGCAGATGCATTTTAAGGGATTGCTTCGCCACACCCCATACCCTGGGAATGTGTCTCTTTTCTACTCCTAGGACATTTTCTTTCCTTTGTACCCATGAGACTTCTCTTAATACACTTAATACTTGAGCGAGTTTGAGGGATTTCTGTTTATTGCAAAGAGCTTTGACTAGACAATCACCCATGCTAAAATGTAGGCTGTAGCTATAGGAGGGAACAGAGGAGGGACTAAAAGCCTAAGACATCCATGGATTGGGGACACACTGCCATTTCTGGGGGAACATCTCTTTAGGCTCAAATGACTCTTTCTGGAGTTACTCCATTAATGTTTACATTATTGCTGATATACTTTGCCAGAAAATTTACAATTACACAAATTACTCATCATCCATGTGCTCATCTAGCCAGTGATACTATATCAACCATATTTTAGGCACCAATGATACTAGTAAGATGTGGTACAGTGTAGGGATCAACACAGGAGCTTTAGAGCCAGACTGCCTGTTGTCATATCCCAGGTCTGCTGCAAATACCTTCTGGGTATATTTCTCAAGCTCTCCAAACTTAGTCCCCTCATCTGTAAACATGGGGATAATAGCTATGTTATCAGGTTATTAGGAGGACTAGGTGAATTAATATATAGAAAGTTCCTGAGATTTAAAACGATACCTGGCATATAGTAAGCTTAGTAAGTGTTGGTTATTAGTGTCCTCAGGGTCACAGAGTAGAGAAAGAGAGACAAATAGGAAAATAACTGATTACAATCCAACTGTGATCAGTTACAATAGGTAGTTCTGTCGGTTAGACATACACATTCTCAGTAAGAATCACAGCTCATTATAAACTGAGAGCATACACGTGCTCTCCACGGAAGTGAAAACCAGCATATGGGTGCTAGTCACTGGTTCAGCTGACAGCCAGTCAAGCACTTGCTAAAGACAAGATTCAATTTTTCTTAGCTATTCAATTTTCTTCTCAAATTTTGCAAGATCATCTTAATGATGATCTTTTGCAAATTTATTGAGTTGTAACACCTCTTTTACAGAAGTGTTCTGTTATTTGAGCCTTAGACTATTATTTAATTCAAGTTTTCCAGTGTATGTATCTTGTACTTATATCTAGATTATAAATTACTTTAAAATGGGAAAATCATCTCAAATATCTTTAAACTCCCACAATCTAAAGCCATGCTAAAAATCTTTGTTAAAGAATGAATGAGAAGCTGACATAGCTAGCTTGGTAAGCAAGTTATATTTCTTCTTAACACGCATTTACCTAATTGGATTGCTTTTGAGTTATTTGAACTCAAAGTGTATCTCTTTCCCCTTATCTTTTAATCACAAGGTCAGAACTTTTTATAATGGTTTTAACATTAGCCCAAAGGCACTCATATCAATAGATTAAAATCTATTTGCCTAGAAAAATGAACATTAAAAACCCAAGCAAGTATAATTGTTGCCTATCTCTGCCTCACTCTATGGTCTTAGAACCCCCTCCCTGCTGGTCTGCTCCTTAGGATGTTCATCAATAAATGAGAAGACAATCCCTGACATATTGTTACCAACCCTAGATAGGGCAGGGTGGGGGGCGGGAATGCTTGCATGCTCTGATTGACTTTTAGGTCTGCGGAGGAAAGAACCCTTGAAAGTCCCCTGCTTTGAGTCGGAGGGTCAGTTTCTAAAGCCCCAAAAGAAAAAAAGAAAGTATGCCCATGGGGGCTGACTCTACATGGGGTCATTAACGGGTCTCTTCAGTTCATTCATTGGAACAGGTCATTTAAGTCAAGAATAACACAACCACACCATGACATCATGCCAAACACCCATAAGTCTAATTCTATTTATGCTTCAGTTGATTTTGTAAAATGCAATTCCAGAAGAGCAAAGGTTTTTACCCAGTCAGTTATTACAGAAACAGGAGCGTCACTGCTGTTTAGAGAGAAGTTGCATTAAAAATGACCTACTGTGAAACTCAATAAAAGTAAGGATCAGTCATTTGAAGTGTTTCTCAGCTTTTACTGTTTTCTCTCAACTCCAAACCAAATAACCATTCTTTGTTTGCTAAACAGATTTTAAATATATAATTTTGTTGGCTCTTTTTTTTTCCTTGGTATTGGCAAAAATAAGGCTTTTGGAAAAAAAATATTTAACTCCTCTCGATTTTTTGCTCAAGGTTAACTTTGCATTGAAATCTGACTGCAAGCAACAGGTCATATTTCACTTAAATAATGGCAGGTAGCCCTATATTAGAGACATTCTAACATAAAAGTTTCACATTAGGAAAAATGCATTCTGGGAAATAATCAACTACCATAAAGGGGTCAAGTACATGGAAAGTGGAGCTCTGATCTGCAAACCAGACCCAAGAGCTTTCATTTACTAAGGCAGAAGGGATGAGTGGAACCATGCAGGGCAAATGTGTGAATGCATTACTCAGAAGGAATGTGCTAACACTTGAATGTTTCTAAATCAATTTTTGATTAATATATAAGATGCCTTATTTATATTAAATATCCAATATATAATAAAATGTATTTTATTAGTGTCCATAAAATTCAGAGCACATTATGACCTTTTAAAAAATAATCTAGTGACCAGTCTCAAATTGTTGCTTCCCCTCCTTTTTTTTTGATGTAAAAAATTTCATATAGAAAAAATGCCTGCATATTTAGTATACAATGAATTTTGATTAAAAAAAAGATGAGTTTCGATAAAAAATATACCCATATAACCATCACCAAAACTGAAACATTTCCATCACCCCAGAAGATTCTCCAGTGCCTCCTTCTTTTTAAGCCATCCTCTCAAAGTTTACCCCTGTTCTGATTTCTATTACTATAGATAGGATTTGTTTACTCTTGCAAGCATAGTAGATACTATTTTGTGTCTGACTTCTTTCACTCAACATAATGCTTGAGATTTGTCCATATTGTTGTATGTACTATTAGATCTTTTTAAAATTGCCAAGTACAATTGCAAAGTATGAATAGATCAGAATTTGGTTATCAATTTTACTATTGATGGACATTTGGGGTGATTCGATATTAGGCGAGCTTGAATAAAATTGGTATGAACATTCTTGTACATGTCTATTTGTGGATATTATGTTTTCATTTCTCTTGGGTCAATACACAGAAGTAGAATTGCTGGGTCATACTGTAGGTGTATGTTTGATTTCATAAGAAAACCGTCACCTTTTCCAAAGTGGTTGTACTGATTCACACAGTCATCATCAAAAGATGATGATTTGGGTTGCTCCACATTCTTGCCAACTCGTGGTGTCATCAAAGTCTTTCATTTTATTCTTTTACTGAGGGTGTAGTATATTTTATTATGATTGTAATTCACATCTTCCTCAAAAATAATGATGTTGAGAACTTTGTATGTTTATTGGCCATTTGTGTATCATCCTCTGTAAAGTGTCTGTTCAAGTCTAGTTGCCCATTTCAAAAAAAATGAGTTGCCTCTTTATTATTGACTTGTGGGAATTCTCTAGATGTTTTAGATACAAGGCTTTTGACAGATATGTTTTGCAAATATTTCCTCCTGGTATGTGGCTTGCTTTAATATTTTCTTAATGATGTGTTTTGATGAGGATAAATTATAAATTTTGATAAACTATAGGTTATTATTTTTTTAACATTTAATACTGTTTGTGTTAGAGGGTCTAAGAAATCTTTGCCTTCTCCAGGCCATAAAGACATTCAAGATTTTCTCTCATGTTGTTACTAGAAGCTTTATGCTTTTAGCTTTTAAGGTTAGCTCTATTATTCATTTTGGGAATTAATTTTTGTGTGTATTGTGAGGTAAAGATTAAAGTTTATTTCTTCTGTATTTATCGAGGTATTTCAGCACACCTGTTAAAAAGACTTTCCTTACCCCATTTCATTGCCTTGGCAATGTTATCAGAAGTCAGTGTATGTGTGGGTCTATTTCTGGTCCCAATTCTGTTTCATTCATCTCTTTATCTTCATGGCCATACTATACTTTGTTATTGTGTCCTTAATGTAAGTCTTGAAATCAGGTAGTTTGAGTCCTATTTAATTTTTCTCAGCTCTTTCAAAATTCTTTGGGCCCTTTAGGGCTCTTTGCATTTTTATGTAAATTTCAGAATGACCTTGTCACTATCTACAAAGAAGCCTGCTGCAATTTTAAATGGAATTGCATTGAATGTATAACTCAGTTTGGAGAAAGTTGGCATCTTTAACAATATTTAATCTTCCAATCCATGCACATGGCATTTCTTTTCACTTTTTTAGGCCTTATTTGATTTCTCTGAGCAATGTGTGTGGTTTTCAGTGCATAGGTTTTGCACATATTTTGTTAAAAATATCCTTTATGCACTTCATATGTTTAATGCTATATAAAAAAGTATTTTTCAAATTTCAATTTCCAGTTGTTTGTTACTGGTACATAGCAATAAACTCAATTTTTGTATATTGAATTTGTATCCTGTGACATTGCTAAATTCACTTATGAGTTATTCTGTAGTGTTTCATAGATTCTTTGGGATAAACATCTATGTTGCCTGTGAATAAAAAGAATTTTACTTCTTCCTTTCCAATTTTTATGTCTTTTTTTCCCTTGTTATATTGTACTGAATAGATTATATAGTAAAATACTATATAGAGAGGTGTAGAGATCCTTGATTTGTTCCTGATCTAAAGATGAAAAAAAATTAATATTTCATGTTAACAATGCTGTTAATTTTCAGTTTCTTATAGATGCCCTTTATCAGATTAAGGAAGTATCCTTTTTTTCCAATTTGCTGAAAGATTTTATCATGAATGGATGTTATATGTCGTCAAATGCTCTTTATGAAACTATTGAGCTGATAATACAGTTTTTCTCTCTTATTCTGTTATTGTGGTGTATTACACTGAATGAGTTTAAATGTCTAACCAACCTGGCATTCCTAGGATAAATTTTCCTCCTAATATCACATTAATCTTTTCATATGTTACTGGATTTGATAGGCTAATAAATTGTCAGAGAATTTTACATCACTATTTATGAGACATATTTATTTGTAATTTCCTTTTCTTATAATTTTTTTCAGGTTTTGGTATCAGGGTTATGCTGGTCTTGAAATAAATTGGGACAAGGAGTGATGTCATCAAGATGGCAACATATGTCATTCCTGACTTTGATCCCCTTCACAAGAACAACTAATAACTGTTCAAGAATAAGACATCACTTAGAGAATCCTAAAACATCGGGGGAGAAGCTGAAGCACCCCCCTGCAGCTCAGAGACAGACCAAGACAGACTGCATTAGAAGGATAAGAGGAGTGGTTATAGGTTGACCGCCTTGCCCCTCCCCCCAGGGTAGCACAGCACCACTCAGAGAGGTCTCCTTTGAGCCACTGTTTCCTCCAGTGGGAACAGAGAGCCCAGGGGAGATAACCAGCATCCCCCCCAAGATGGGGTCATTTTGTAGGAGACTCTACTCTGATCTGACACCACGAGGATTACAGAGGAACACGTGGGGCTGAACCACTGGGAATCTGGCTGTGATGGAGAAGGTATGGGGAGCTTGTAACAACCATCACATGGATCTTGGCAGATAGAGTTCATACCTACAGTGCCCAAGGAGTAATCCGAACCCGTGGCTGTACTCATCTACAGAACCAAGTCAAGGGTGCATTCTGACCAGGGACTTCAGTGGGAGGCACATCTGCCTGATTTGGATCCTCAAATGAGGAGTTTTACTGGCTCTAGAGCAGGATTTGTCCACACCCAAGCAAGGTGCTGTATCCCAGCCCCTACCCACTGTGGAGAGTGTCTTCATGCCCCATCTGACCAGGAGAGCTGGTGACAACTAGAAGCTGTGCAGCCCAGCAGGACTTGAACTGAGAGAAGGGTGGGCAGAGCTGATAGGCTGTTTGGCCAGGGAACTGGGGATGCAAATCAGCTTGAGTTAAAACAATAAACAGAACACGGCATAAAAATAGCTAACGCTGACTGAATCACTTGCTGAATGCTTTTCATTGTGAGATGTGCTTTATATCAATCTCATCGAAACTTCACAATTACCCCACGAGGTATCCATTCGACAGAGAAACAGAGGCTCAGTTCAGGCTAAATAACGTGTCCAGTGTCCACGGCTGGTAAGTGGCAGAACCAAGGCTGCCCTCTGCTCTGCTGTAGTAGGAATCACAGAAAACAAAACAGTTTTACTCATTCTTCAGAAACTGACTGAGTCCTCTTGTCGAGGCACTGGGATTCCGAGAAAATTCAGACCTGGTGTCTGTCCTCAAGAGGTTTACCTTCTCACAGGAGAAAGTGCTAAGAACCCCATGATTGCAAGCGTTGTGCCAGTTGTTTTGATAGGATTATCAATTCTGCAGAGAAGCACTTCACCCCTCCTGGGGGTGGAGGTGCAAGGGAGGGCTTCCTCAGAAGGGGATTTGGGCTGGGTGCTAGAGAAACTAGTTGGGTAAAGAAGGGGCTAAAGGCCTTCTAAACAGGCTTTCAGCCAAACCCTGGATACACATGGAAAATACCTGGGGGGCTTTTTTTTTTTTTTAGAAAGAGCATGAATGGAGTGGGGGCAGTAGAGGCAGGGAGAGAGAGAGAGAGAGAATCATAAGCAGGCTCCACGCCCAGCACAGAGCCCAACATGGGGCTTGATCTCCCAACCCTGAGATCATAACCTGAGCCAAAATCAAGAGTCGGACACTTAACTGACTGAGCCACCCAGGGGCCCCCTGGGGGGCTTTTAAAAACACAGATAGCTGGGCTTAATTTGACCAGTTGCATCAGAATCTCTGGGAGTATGACCCACGGATTAGCCCTTTAAAAAGCTCACCAAGTGATTCTAATATGCATCCACAGTTGAGAACCATTGCTCTAAATGAATGCTAAAATAAATTGTTAGACATAATGATCATGTAACTCAACTGGGGTGAGTTGTTAACAGGCTTGCCTAAATCTCCCTGATGACTGGAATCACCTAGGCACTTGGGGGGCAGGGGTCAAAGAATCAACGTCTGAGGGCCTCTCCCTTGAAGAATTTGTTTCAGTAGGTCAGGTAAATTTGGGATATAAGATGAATGGTTTGCAAAGTGTTGTCCAGGGGATGCAGCAGCAATGCCTGAGAGCTTGCTAAAAATGCAAATTCTTGGGTCCTGTGCCAGACCCACTGAATCAGAAGTTCTGGGAGTGTAGCTCAGCAATCTGCATTTTAAAGAGTTCATAGGATTCCGATACACACCAAAAATTTGAGAACTACTGGAGAGCGAGCTGGGTGGGGTCAAAGTCAGGGGGTTAATCTGTATAAAACAAGTTCCTCTACCATGCCTGCTGCTAGAGATTATACGTTTAATCCAGGCCAATGTTCAAAGGCAGTGGAATGAATCAGTGCCCTTTATTAGTACTCTAAAGAACCCAAGGGCATGCTTTGGTGGGTGGTGGCCAGAAGCAGCATCTCGTTCATTTAAATATCATTAAAAACTCTGTTTCTGCTGGAGACTAAGCTATTAGAGTGACTGCCATTAAAAAAAAAAAAATCAATCGTCCTTGCAGAAAGTTGTACATGGGGACATGGGCCACCTTCCAGAAACTTCAAGACAGTGGGCGAGGGTTAGGCAAGAGTCAACAGACTTGATTCCTCTTTTCTAACTAAGGGTGAAAAATGTGTTCCCAAATTACACATTTTCAGGCTGTGCACAGAAGCCTTGTTTTGCTCCAGGAAAGTTTAAAGTACCCAGTGGGAACATCTTGGCATAGCGTTTGCTGTTATCCACCTGGCTACCTCAGGTGAAGCCATGTGCGTGCTTCAAGCCACTAGCAGGCAGCAGGAATTCAGGTTCAAGTCCAAGGCCAGTGCACAGGACCACAACTTTGCAGTCTTTTCCTGTGACTCCTGCTCTCCCTTCAATTTTTCTCCTCTTCACATCCTCTTACAAGCAATAGTGTAGCATTTTCATACATACCCAACAGAGGACATGGAATCAGCTCATGCACTTGGGCTCAAGCAAATGCCAGGATGAACACTGTCGCACTTTTAGACACAACACGTGGTTTTAATTTTGTCCATAGGAAGTCATAATCCATCCTGCCCTCCAGAGGCGAAACTGGTTGACAACCCATGACAACCCACCTTACAGGTTAAAGTTCAAATTCCTAAATTTGTCCTTCAAGTCCCTTGCATTGGAAACCAGTATCCCCAGCCTCATCTTCACCACTTCCCCTCATTGACACGAAACCGTAGGCCATTATCCGGACGCCGCACATTCTCTCATTATACTAGGATGGGAGTTTCATGGGAACTGGGCCTGGGTTTTAATTGCCGTTTTATCCTTAGTGCCCAGGACAGCGTGTAATGGGTATTTAAACAATATGTAACTTTCTGTGTCTCTCCACACTCTGTTCTGTCCCTGGGATGTTCTGTGCTCACTCATACACTTGGCAAATGCCTCCCTGGCTGGTAGGTCACAGTTACAGCCCATCGTAGGCAGAGAAATTTCTTTATTGCAGACCTCGTAATGCTGTATTGTAAGTATTCACCTTTCAACCTCCCCTGCTATACTGGGAAGATCCTGAGGGCAGGGACCAACTCTTTATTAATATGTTGCCTTTAGTGAATAATTCCAACATGGGATCCCATTAGGATTTCATGACCTTTCCAGGACTTCAGGCCAATTCTTAACTGGCTCTGACATTCAGCAACGCAGGTCTGGGGAAACATGGAGGGAATGGGTCGATACTAGATAAACACGGTGAAGCTGGGTTGGGTCTGAAGTGAAGGGACGGTCAAGAGTGACTACTGGTTCTAACATGTTACTAGATGTTAGCAAGTATCTACTGTTTTCAGGCATCGTGACAGCGATCATACTGGTCACCTCCTGTGGTCCAGTACTCTGGGTTAGTAAACATACAAACAGGACTCCACTAGTTCCGAAAGGAAAAGAGAATAATAAAACTATATCACTCTGGGAGATTACACTTTTTAAGTATGTAACTTATGAGGCATGAAAGAGAAACAATTTTCTCTATCTTTTTGTATAAATGTAATTTGCAGTAAAACTTCACTGATTTAGACTCACGAGAGAGTCATTTTGAATTAATGCAACAATAAATTACAGAATATACCTAAAATCCATATGAGTAACACAGGACATTTTTTGAATCATACTATTTGTTAGAAAGAAAAAAATAAAGATTCATAATTAGCATCCTAAAGAGTCCCCCTCCCTGAAACACACAAAAGGTGTGTTACCAAGCTTGTCCAAATTAGCAGCACCAACTGTGTTTACAAGTAGTTTCTTCTCTCATGTAGGTGGGTTTTTGAGGAAATTCTTTGCTTCACTAATAGTACAAGGTAAACTGGAGCCTGACCCCTTGGGAAGGATTATTGATTCTGAATTTCTATTGAGGTTTCACTGTATTAATATCACCTGACAAGCAGCCCTGGGCATAACACAGGGGAAATAAATAGACCCTTGCAGCATTCGGGAGTCACAAGGTTTTCTTTTCTAAAAAAGTAGCTTTTACAAAACTCTGCTCCTGGAGGCCCCTCAGGCCTGCAAGAGGTCGGGGTGGGAGAGGGAGAAGTGGGCCAACACCTACACGCCTTCTTCCTACCATCACTTCAAAGATAGCCCAGGTTCACGTTGCTTTACAGACACACCGGGTTCCACGTGAGAACAAGTTTGAGCGAAGTATTCTATAAGACAGAAAAAAAATTGAAAGCCACTGTTTTACCACAATGACAAGACACGTAGAGGACATCTAGACAGGGAAATAAAAATATTACACTGATGCATAAATAGACCCTGAAAGATTTACATCTCCCGCACACCAAGGTTAAATGCATTTTATTGGTGTGGAGCAATGTAACTGTCTAAATGGGTAGAGGGCTGTGGGGACACAGCTGTCCGCCTGCCTGTGGGTCTCCCCTAGAAGGCCTTGCAGGCGAAGGAGAACTGAAAAGCTGTGGAATGAAAGGAAAGCCGCTTGGCAGGGGGCGGGAGAGGAGAGCAGGCTATTCCAAGCCCAGGTCAAAACTGCAAATGGACTCCATGATTATGAAAAAGTGAAATCTTACTGCTAAATCCATTAATGGTCATAAAAACGTCATCATTCTCCTCATTCAGCAATGTCAGCTATTTCACACCCACCGAACTGCCTCTCTTGCGCTCTCTCTTCCTCTCCCGACATTCCTTCCGCTCTTCACTCCTCTTTCCCTTAGGGCTCCCTTGCGCCCTCAGCTGGCTGTGTCAGGAAGTACAGAGAGGTGCTTAACCGTGAGACCTACTCAGGGGTGACTCTGTTGACCTTCACGGTAGCTGAGGAAGCCTGCCCAGGGCCTCGGGGCTGAGCTGAGTAGCTTGGACCATGGCCGTATGTGTGGCAAAAAGGAACAGCCAATGTTCCCAGGTCCCAGTGGAGCATCCCAAACTGAGGAGGCCATGGGGAGGCTTGTGAGGGAAAGAAGGCCTATATCATCCCTAGCAGAGGCTGGAAGGCCAGACAAGCTCTGCTTCCTGAGAGGAGTGAAAGTCTAGAGAAAGGTCTTTAAGGTAAGCAATTCACGTTGAGGTCGGAATCCTCTCCCAAAAGAAGAAATTAGCACATTTTTTAATCTTCAGTTTTTTATTTTGTACATGAGTGTTTTTTGATTGTTTCTTGATTACTTTAAATGTCAGACCTCTTGCTGGGCATCTAAAGTGCCAGTGGACCACCCAGACCATGCTAGACGCTTCCTAGACATGGTCCTTTTTTACTCTTTGAGGATATTTGATGAATGGAAACAACAAAAGTGTGAATTTCTATGTTATCTGTCCTTATGTATTAAATTACCCTTGTTAAGTGAATTTTTAAAAAAATTTTAAAGATTTTATTTGAGAGAGAGAAAGAGCATGCGCAGGGGGGAGGAGCAGAGGGAGAGGGAGAAGTTGATTCCCTGCTAAGCAGGGAGCCCAACGTGGGGGACTCGATCCCAGGACCCTGAGATCATGACCTGAGCTGAAGGCAGACGCTTAACAGACTGAGCCACTCAGGTGCCCTAACTTTCTTTTATGGGAATGGTATTCAGATAACTTCAAGCCCAAGATATCTCATTAATGTGGATCTATCTCCTTAATATATACAACATCTCAACTACGAAAGTGAGAACAAAATAGAAATATTTGGTAAGATTTTAATGTTAAAAATTAAATTGCCTTGTTTCAAAGAACATTCTCTCATTATAAACCTTCCAAGCACAGGATTTTAAAAATACCTATAAATCTATGCCACCTTTAATAATTAGTAAGAAACTTATACAAAGGCATTAAAAGACAAAATGAGTAAATAATTATTAGACTATTAGGTGTGTAGTTAACCTACCTCAGCCTTAAGCAAAGAAAAGGGTTTAAATCATATTAAAATCTACCAGCAAATAATTATATAGTGTACCTGCTCTCTGCATGCCTAGCACTCTGTTTAGCACCAGAACATTAGGAGTCTGGGCTCACAAATACTTTCTTTTGCTGCAGAGGCAAACACCAATCATGGAAAAAGAAAAAAAAAAGTTTCCTATTCATATAGCTAAATAGGAAACCCATATAATGATGGGAGAAGTGATACTACTTGAATGACAGTAGTAATTGAATGACAGAAATATTGAATGACAGAATATTTTTCTTCCACAACATACTAAAGGATTATGAACTTCTTCCATCGGTAACCATGGCAATGGCTCAGGGCATTGATGGGATGGGGCAAGTGGGGTGGGATGGGGTGGGATAGGGGGAGCATTTCCTCTTGGCAAAGTATCGATATCTCATTAAGTCAGCATTAGGTGAAGTTGCTCCACAGGGGACCAGATGGCCTCTACCAGCAGGGTGTGCTTCCTCTCCCTTTGCCCAAACTCTGCTATCGCAGGTCCTGGAGAGTTCATGGAACAGTTGAAGAAGTACAATAGGAACTCAGGAAAGGAGGAGCTCATATAAATCAGAACTTTTGACAAACTTTAATGAAATGGGACTTCCACTGAACCTTTAAAGATGGTACAGCCTTAATTCTTGGAAATAAATACAATCTTTCATACTGTTCCTTTGGAATACGATCCGAGGCCTCTATAATCATGTATCTAAAGTTTAGAGGACTTGCCAGTAGCACAGAGGAAGAATTTTTTTTCATGTATGTGGAGTATGAAACAGTTAAAATTTAAATAATTTTAATTTTTATCGAAATAATGTATGCTAACCATTTTAAAAAGACAAAAAATACTCAAGGACTTATAACCAAGACCAGCGGACTCTATCAGATAGTTTCCTTCCATCCTCTACTCCACCAAAATAAAGCAACCACTTATTTTTTTTAGCAATTTCTTCCAATATTTGCTCTTCTTTAAATGATATGTGGGTTTTCAATCTCTTGATTTATCAAATTAAAATAATATATATTGGCTTCTCATAATGTCAGATTAGGAATTTAGTTCTTTTATACTGCTAGCTCAGTATTCTAATAAACCATATTTCATCAATTCTAACTTCTACTGTTTTATGCATTTTAGTATCTCTGAAATTGATATGCACTTTACAATGAATGTGTGTCATATTTTTTTCTTTCTTACTGGCATATAAGATAATGGTGCATCTTACAGTTAAAGGTGCCTTAGGTTAATTTTGTATGAAAACCATGTTCCATGCTTCATTATTATGACTACTATGGAGTTAACTCCATAGTGACTGATTACATTTTCTTTCATCTAGAATTTTTCATCTCCATTGAAATAATTGTCCATTTTTTTTTATTAAAAATGTTTTCACCTATAGCTAATTCATCCCAAACATCTGTAAAATGCCTCTCAATATCATTTCTTCCACAGCCCCAAACTGTCAGGTAATCATTGGTTTAAATTTGTGTAAACTTCTTGCTTGCACACTTCCGCTCTGCTGGGCTGAGTGCTGTAGGCTTTCTGTTTGGCTGCCAGCCTGGGATTCCTTCCTCTTTGCCTCATCTTAAAAATCTCCTTTGCTTTTCTCCTATATTGGTCACCTGCTCACTGGATCTCATGCTGTTTTTATGGTGTATATCCACAAAGAGCTTCCATAGAAATCATTTTCACTTAGAATTTTGGAAGCACTGTTCCACTGCCTTCTAGCTTCTAATGTTGCTAATGAGAAGACTGATCTAATTCTGATTCCAAGTTCTCTGGAATCCTTGAGGATTGTCCCAATTTCCCTGGCATTTGAAGTTTCACCAGACACTGTGCTTTGGTGTGGATCTTTTTTCATTTCGTGGGTTTCAGATTTTTGTTCCTCTCTGGCCATTATTGGCCTGGCTCTGGGTCCATGGACCTGTTTTTGCAGCTTCCAGGCATCTGTGACCCCTGCAGATTCTCACACCTGGGCTCTGTTCTATCACCCAGGCTGCCAATTTTGATGCAAGCTAAGAGTTCCCAGATTTGAAAAGAGTAGTACATACCATGGTCCCATGACTGCCTTCCCCAGAAGGAACACAGCAGTACTCAGCATCAAGTCCCTCTTCCATCCTGGAGTTCAGTTCTAAGCGATAACTTAATTAATAACAAGACTATTAATACTTTTATCTACACAGCAATAGTAGCTGCCATTGCAATTGACAATAGGAGTTGTTTTATGGCACCTATTTAAAACCTCACTAATTTTAGACATAACAGATGTTTTTTACTAAGTCATTTTCCCTACCAATGGAGAAGGTACCGACAGACGTTGAGGGGGAAGAAGCTCACATGTATACAGTAAAAACTACACAGGGAGGCAGAAGTGTGGCAGCTCCGAGGCCTAGCACTGCAGTGAGACCTCTTGGGTTTGAATCCTGGTGCTCACCCTTGCTAGCTGCAGGATCTTGTGAAACTTACCTAACTCCTCCAAGCCTCCGTTTCCCCATCTGTAAAATGGTGATAATCATAGTGCTAATGTCACACAGTGTGAGGATTTAAACAAGGTGAGTATACAGGTTGCCTAGCAGAACTGGGGGCTATGACTCTTGTCCTTGGCTGTCCTTGATACTAAGTCACCCCTATGACACCCCTATTCTTATTTTTAATACTCAATGAGAATCCTCCAAGTGCTTGCTTCATAGGGTGACCTCAAAGAACAAATGTTTAAAGGATCATAAAGCACCTGCTGAGGGCCTGCACCCAGTAAGCACTTAATAAAAGTTAGTTAGTTATACACACACACCACAGGCATCACTGTGTAGTCAAATATTTTGAGCTGATTGACCCCGGTCTTCTGGGTCACAATTCAGTGCCTCGTGCCCCACGGTCACTGCTACTGGACTCAGAGAAACTCCCTACTCCTTTTATTTTAGACATTTCCTTTTCGTCATTTGATTCTGTTTTCTGGTATCACTTTCAATTAAGAAAGAAGACTCTCTTGACGACTCAGGGACCACATTTTTTATTTTTACACCACACTGGTCTTGGGCAACTTTAGTGTTTGGTCTCTGGTTCCCTGCGTGTCATTGCTGAATTCCATGCCCTTCCCTTAATTCTAGCCTTGCAGGAGTTTACGTTTTAGCCTAATTATCACCCTCATCCCACGTGTTAAGTCCCCTCCCGTTGCTGCCCTGGGAGTACATCCTGGCACAGAGAACCTGGGCCCCCTTGGAGCAGACTCCAATTGAGAAACAATGGCTTAGCTGAGTGGAGGCTGAGTCAAACCTGCAGGTCTGTTTTTATGATGCTACTTTATCATACCCTGTTAAAGAAAAAGGTAAAATAGGAAGTGGGACTGAATGATAAATGCTACCAATAAAACAATAGCATCAAGTCCCTTGCTCCAAAAGGATACCAAATGACCCCCGAAAGACTTTTACTGAGGTTCAAAGAGTTCCCATTTCTGAAACACTAGGTACGGTATTTTTTAACAGAGTAAATAGAGCCCAAGAGATAGTAAGGCATTTAAACACTTCTCTCCCTTTCCCTTCAGTTAAGAGGAGCCAACTTAATATATTTTTCTTCCAATTGAGCTCAGGGGACCCTATTCACTACTGGAGGGGGGGCGGCTATAAAAGGCATTTAGAAGGCTAACCAACAGCAAAAGACAGATGGCAGTTTCCGCAGCAATCACAGGTTCATCTGAGGGATGCTTATTAAGCCCATGCCATTTTCCAGAGCCTTTTGACACACATCCCTTTTGAATTTGACCCCTTTAATTTTCGTGTGGCAACTTGCAGCTCATGATACCTTGGGGCTAGTTATAATAAGTTCATGTCTGAGATTACACATCTGATATTTATAAAAACACAAATACTCCAGAACTTTCTCTAGGCAGGAAATGACAAATCTCTGGTAAGCTATTTTCAGGACTTAAAAAAAAAAAAAGAAAAAGAAAAAAAGCTGGTGATGAACTAACCATTGAGAGTAAAGTGATGTTGCCTTACTGCATATTGAAACCAGTCCCTTCTAACAAAAATGCCAAAAGCCATTATCTGTACAATTTAATACTGTGCAGTAAGTCCTTGGCAATCCCCAGTAATCTGCAGCATTATATAGTACTGCATCGGGTGGGACATGAGATAATAAGGCTGACTTAATTAGACTTGGGGATGCCGGCAAATCATGACTCTGTTAAGTCCAACTTTGTTAGTTCTCAATGAATTCCAGTTGGAAAATATGATCTCAGGTGATAACATTTCCTTAACTTTTTTGTATCTCCTTTTATTACATCAGAGAAGCCTGGTGGTGGTGGTAGAGATGGTGGCCAGTGGCAGTTCTGGTATGTTTTCTCTTAAAAAGTATTCAACTTCAGTGTTGAATGCCAGAAAGCGTTACTTAAGCCTCAGAGATACAAAGTCTCCCAAAGCAATGCTGCTTTTTTAGTTTAAGGTACAGATGCTTAATCACATTTACCTCTAGTATGAATGAGAGAAACAAAAAGCTTCACTATGATTTCTTGGTCAATGGTGACCTGTTATAAAATGCTCAGTGTTGGCCCTGTAAATTATTCAGAACCAGGCAGCCCAGCAAAAAATCTGAAGTTGATAAAATGCATGACTAAAAACACAACTTTTTATGCCATAGTTAAAAAAGAGTTTACTTTTAATTCATTTTTTCTATTTTTATTTTGAGGATTTCAAACATACAGAAAAATTGAAAGAATGATACAGTGCAACATTAAGTTTCTGTCATATGTACTTCATATTTATATACATCCATGTATAGACACATATGTATAAAATATATGTATCATAAAATATATACTATATACTTATATATTAAATACCATTATCACACCTGAGAAAAATAACTCCTCAATATCATCTAAAATCTAGCTCATATTAAATATTTGTTAATTGTTATCCGAAACCCTTTTTTATAGCTTGTTTATTTGAACCATAATACGGTTAAGGTTCGCATTCCACATTTGATTGTTATGTTCATATAATTTCTTTTAATCTAGAATAGTCTTCCCAGCTGTTTTGTTTTTATTTTTGTTTTAAAGGTCTTGACCATCTCTAAAGACCAAACTAGTTGCTTTTTGTAATGTTTCACATTTTGAATTTGTCTTATTGTTTCCTTAAAATCAGTATCATTTAACTTGTTTTTTTTTTTTAATTTCCTGAATTTTCTGTCAATTAGAAGTTAGGCCCAAAGACTTGTTTAGATGTAAGTCAGGATACTTCACCAACTATGAATTTAACTTTATATTGCATCAATATTAGGAGATGTATAATGTCAGGTTGGCCCACTTTTGGTAATGCTAAGTTTAATCACTTAATTAAGGTGATTAGGGACAGATCTCTTCATGGTAAAACATATTTTCTCCTTTTTATTACTACATTAAAAAAATCTATAGCAATTTTGATGTTACTTAATATGTTGTGTTTAAATCATTATAGATTCATCTCATTCAATAATTAACCTCAGATCCACGAGTGAGTTTGGAGAGTATACATGAACTCTTTAAAGTTGCTTGCATAATGTTATATATATGCATATACAGAGAGAAGATGAAATCAATGAAGTTTTCAAAAGAGATGAAGCACAAAAGTGACTAAGAACAATGGTTGCAGGTCAAAATGTTCATTCTTGAATTCTACTTTAAAGATTTTATTTTATCTTTTTAAAGATTTATTTTAGAGAGAGTGCAAGCAGAGGGGGGGCAGAGGGAGAGAGAGAATCCTCAAGCACACTCCCTACTGAGTGGGAAACCAATGCGGGGCTCAATCCCGGGACCCTGATGAGATCATGACCTGAGCTGAAATGAAGAGTCAGACGTTCAACCGACTCAGCTACCCAGGTGCCCCTAAAGATTTTATTTTTAAGTAACCTCTACATCCAATGTGGGGCTCAAACTCACAACCCTGAGATTAAGAGTTGCATGCTCTAATGACTGAGCCAGTCAGGTGCCCTCTTAAATTCTATTTTAATGCCATCCATTTTGCTCTCTCCTTACTCTGGCAATTTGGGGCTCCCCATCCTGGGGCCCCTCAATAAAGCTAAGGATTTACAGACATGTGGCCTCACTGCCACAATTAATGAACTCATCACATTTGAATGGTAAAGCTATATGCATGACCCATTCTTATTGTGACAACAACATTTAAAAAGCACTGGGTGTTATATGCAAACAATGAATCATGGAACACTACATCAAAAACTAATGATGTAATGTACGGTGATTAACATAACATAAAAAAATTGTGGAGAATAAAAGCTTTATTGAAACAGGAGCATGGCATACACATGTAGCAAAGGGAACAAGTGCATGAGAGGAGGTGTGGCAGGGAGAGAGTCAGCCACACCTGTGATCTAAGCAGATCTTGGTGCCGATAAGAGGGATGGAGAAGAGAAGGTAGGAGAAGGGGAAAGGGGGAGGAGGGAGGAGAAAAGAAGGACATAGAAATCTAAAATCAACAAGTGAGAAGTAGCATGGCAAGCCTTCTTTTTTTTTTTTTATGTCTTTTTTTTTTATTCTTATGTTAATCCCCATACATTACATCATTAGTTTTAGATGAAGTGTTCCATGATTCATTGTTTGTGCATAACACCCAGTGCTCCATGCAGAATGTGCCCTCCTCAATACCCACCACCAGGCTAACCCATCCTCCCACCCCCCTCCCCTCTAGAACCCTGTTTGTTTTTCAGAGTCCATCGTCTCTCATGGTTCGTCTACCCCTCCGATTTCCCCCGCTTCATTCTTCCCCTCCCGCTACCTTCTTTTTTTTTTCTTAACAT
>NC_058415.1:43537911-43537984 GCF_002201575.2 Neomonachus schauinslandi | reverse complement strand
AAATTCACAGCGCTTACCAGAGCACATACCCTCCCCAGTGTCTATCACCCAGTCACCCCATCCTTCCCACCCC
>NC_058415.1:43310689-43517911 GCF_002201575.2 Neomonachus schauinslandi | reverse complement strand
TATTCCATTGTATATATATACCACTTCTTCTTTATCCATTCATCTGTTGATGGACATCTTGGCTCTTTCTACAGTTTGGCTATTGTGGACATTGCTGCTATAAACATCGGGGTGCACGTACCCCTTCGGATCCCTACTTTTGTATCTTTGGGGTAAATACCCAGTAGTGCAATTGCTGGATCATAGGGTAGCTCTATTTTCAACTTTTTGAGGAACCTCCATACAGTTTTCCAGAGTGGCTGCACCAGCTTGCATTCCCATATAGGTTCATTTTTGAAAGACCTCAATACTCAATTTTATATACGACAGCAGAAAAATGATGTGAGAAAATATCCAATGAACTATCACCCAATTGCCTTGCTTTCCAATGTCAAGAATAGACAAAAGATCTTACTAGGAAAGGAATCACCATGTGCTATTTAGAAAGACTCTATTTCAGCTTTCCTCCTTTTAAAATACACACTGACAATGAGTTGGTCTGTCAGCTGAAAAGGTATGTGGTGATTTACCGAGGACTCTACTGCCTTTCTCTCTTCCTCTTTCTCTCTGGCCAATCCACACTGCTAGAAGAGAGGAAGAACATATTCCCCAGGGTCTAGTGAAATGAATGGAGGCATTGTCAGCCCAGAGAGGGCAGGAATGCTTCACCCATGTGTCATAGTGTTCTTGCCAATGTCCTCTCCTCTTTCTTCCCCTAAGTATTTTTAAACGACTAATATCTTATCAAATGACATAAAAGAGCAATTCTGGAATCTCATCACATGTATTTCTGTGGAGATACAGTAATTTTGTGAGTCAAAATTGATAATTAAATCAAAAGAAAGAAACTAGAAGAGGGAAAAAAAATCAGTGATCTCGGGACTAATACACACCAAAAGGAGGCTATTTTGTTCACAAGTGATGTGGTTGCAATCGATACAGGTACCAGAGACTCCAACCACAAACTCCCAAATAGAGATGACAGGAAACAAGAGATATTGAAATAAACACAGTGACCGAAGCACCTAGCAAACTGCATTCCAAATATTTAGCATAGTATTCAGCTTCCAAAGCTTATGCTAAGAGACACATAATCTAATGTGGCTAGTTATAGCAACAGAAGGTTCATATCTTTTTGGCTTTTTTTGAAAATTTAATAAAAATACCTTTTCTGTTTAAATAAATTTTAGTTCTCAGCACACTTAAATGTTTTAAATCTACGCATTTATTTTGTAAAATACAACTTAGAAATTGATAGATCTAAATGTTTAAAAATAAAGTTGATTCCAGAATTTATGCTGACAGAGAGGAGTGAAATGATGAGAAATTAGATCTCAGAGTAGGCAGACATCTAAGGAATCTTTCATTCAAAGAGGAATGCGTGTATCAAAGGCATCACAAGAAAATATCTTGGCTTCTGGATGCAGTGTCTTACTTTTCTAAGATTAAGACTTTTTTTTTTTTAAACAGGGTAAATAGCCTCTGAGTAATCTGAGAAAGGCAAAAGTGCTTATTAGTCATAACTTGATTTCCTACTACTTCTCTAAACTTAAGATAAAAAAAAAACCATACTCAGAAAGATGGTTTAAGAATTGAGTTCTTTATATCTAGAACATTTATAGATTGAATTTTGTCTGTTCTTTTCTTTAGTTTTCAGAGAGTGCTTGCCTCCTAACTAAGAACTCCTGTCGACCTGAATACAATGACAGGTTCATTTCTGTAAGCCATGCGCTGAAGCATGGTAATGCACAAATTTTACATTTCCTGCCATTTGTCCTCTCTTCTGGTGGCAAGAAAAATGTGTTTCTGATAAATTTCTGAGTACGAACTAATCTGAATTCAATTTGGCCACTTGCAAGACTCAGGTCTTCTGTCTACCAGCTCTCTCACCTGTAAGAACTATAAAAGATAAAAGCTCAAAATGTTACCTTTAAAATACCATCTGGAACTGAGCTTGGCTGATACCCATACTATGAGGTAAGAAATCACAGCATGACTGACTATACTGCTTCTGAAAATAGTCCCCAAATGACACTGCACCTAACTTGGCCCTGGGAACCCAGACATGATTCAAAATAGCTTCAATGCACTTGGGAGAAGAATAGTATAAAGTGATGTCACAAGGTCCTGCATGGTAGGCCAGCTAGATGCCATTGCAATTCTTTAAAGCACATAGAAGTCAGATCAAATCAAGTAGTGGCAAGATACTGTGGCCTGCAATACACCGTCTACCCAAGCACATGCATTCCTGCTGTGCAGTGTCTGCAGGTTAGGAACTGAAAAGTTTAGAGGCAATCCAATTCTATTGGTGAGGACCCAGAAGTAGTCATCTCAAGGAGCTTGGGCCTGGAATGTGATTGCAATTTGGCAAACTCAAGCCCAACCAACTGTATTTCACTTGTCCAGAGAAAGGCTTAAAAGGAAAAAAAAAAAAAAAAAAAAAGAACCACTGATGTGAAGTGTAGAAAGAGAAGAAGTCCAAAGAGCAAGAGGTTGGTCGTGTTTACTCAATGGCCACTAGGGTTAATCACTATGGTCTCTGAAGTGAGATCATCACCATAGTGAAGATGATGGTCACCTTCAGGGAAGGTGACACCTGGATTAGAGACACCTGGATTCTTCTGTTCTGGCTTTATTTATGTAAAAATTCAACAAACAAAACCTCTGATTCTAATTTTAACATTCCCTGAGCTCACCCATAGGGAGGAGAGAGTGCCTGACAATTCCTTAACAATTTATATGGCACCAGGAACTCATGAAGTATCATTCTTTATTATGAGTGAATATCCATATTCATATGTACTTAAATCCGTTTGGCTGGTAAGTCTCATTCAGTCAATCAATTGTCAGTCTCTCAGACAACTGATTCTGGATATAAAACCATAGTTGCTTTTGGATGGATGACCAGACCCTGGTCCAGGGTGACTCCACCAAGGTGATGGCCCCCTAGACCAGACCCATCCCCTTGCTATAATAACCTGCCCACCAAACCACAATTTGCCTACGTGGAAAAGTTGTGTTAGCAAAGAAATAAAAATGAGAAAATAATTAATGTCTTCTAGGCAGAAGACGAGACCATTAGAAGTGCACAATTAGAGGAGTGGCTTTCACTGTCCTTGTAAATTGTATGTTCAGGATATCAATGCCTAATAAGAATAATGTTACAAGCCAGGCTGTTCTTTTTTAAATTTGAATGTTTTCTTAATGATGAAATTTGTATATTATTTTTGCTTTCAATTTTAATTGTTTTTTTATTTTAAATTTAAATTATTTCACTTTAATGTCTAAAATATTGCTCTAAAAACATAGTGAGTTCCCCAGTGTCCTTGCTGGCAGCCGTCGGGTCTATCTTTCACAGCACGGGTTTTCCTTCTGGGTGATGGCTATGGTTCAGGTAACACAGTTGGTTCTGTGCCATATCTGAAAACTTACAATAATAACTGGTAGCTTAACACGGTTTTCCCATAATTTCACTTTTTAAACATTTAAGTGTCCTCCTTCCTTTTAGACTTGTACACCATAGATGCAAAACCATTCTATTTTAGGTTATTTTAATAAGGCATTTTTGCAAAAATCTGTCAATGCTCCTATAAACACAATAGCTAGTATATTCTTTCTATTTTTTAAATAGTCAACACTTTTATCTTAGCAGATTGTTAAATGAACATACCATGTTCATAGATTACACAGCATTATGTTGAATATTTTATGATAGCTTGTTGATTCAGTCATTCAATAAATATTTACTGAAAATCTATTAGTGCTAGGGAACAAAATATACAAAACTCTCTGGTTTCGGGTAGTGGAAGAAAGAGACAAAGAATGAGTAACTAAAATAAACAGTGTGCTATTAATAAGCGTTAAAAAGAAGGCATGAATCATCAAGAGGGATATAAAGCTTTGGTGCTGGGTGGGGTGTTACTGAAATCCAGATGAGATGGTCAGGGCAGGCCTCACTGGGAAAGTGAGTCTTGAGTAGAGACCTGGACGAAGAAAGAGCACAAGATGCAGACATCTGACAGCAGAGAGTCCAGGAGGAAGGAACAGCAAGAGGAAAGGCCCTGAGGTAGGACGTGCCTGGCACATTCAAGGAGCGAGAGGAAGCCAGCATGTCTAGAGCTGTAGAATTCTAAAGTGCTTTTTGTTAACACCTTACCAAAAAATTCCTTAGAAAATACTACTGTTGTGGCTACTGCTAATACCAGCATAAGCATTTACTGAGTACTTACTATCAGCCAGGCACTATGCTAAGCATTTTATCTTACTTAGCCCTTATGACAACTTTGTAAAGCAAGTCACAAACTATTATCTAACCATTTAACAGAAAAGCAAAGGTTTGGCAAAATAGTCACTTGCCTGAGGTCACATGGTAGGTCGTGGAGCCAGAATTTAAATCTAGAGTCTGAATCTAAATGCAGAGCCTCCAGTATGAATCAATATCTTATACTTCAGTGTGTGTGTGTATTTTTGTGTGTGTGTGTGAGAAAGAGAGAGAGGTTCTTCAAAATTTGCCTACTTCCACCATTTGTATGCCAAGGCCAATTTTGGTATGGATGTTCGCTAATCATGAGGAAAAAAAAACTATGATAAACATTAAGTATATGTCCATCAGTGGATGAATGGATAAAGACAATGTGGTAATACATATAATGGAATACTATTCAGCCTTAAAAAAGAAGAAAATTCTGCAATATGCAACAACATGGATGAACTATGAGAACATTATGCTAACTGAAGTAAGCAAGTCACAGAAAGACAAATACTGCATGATTCCACTTACATGAGCTATCTAAAATAGTCACATTCAGAGAATCAAAGGATGGAACAGTGGTTTCCAGGGGCTGGGGGAAGGGAAAACGAGGAGTTTCTAATAAAAAGGTTAAGAATTTCAGTTAAGCAAGATGAGTAAGCTGTAGAGCTCTGCTGTACAACATTGTACCTATAGTCAACAATACTGTATTGTACACTTCAATATTTGTCAAGAGGGTAGATCTCATGTTAAGTTTCTTATCATTATAAAATACATTTTTTAAAAAAGAGATGTTTGCCAGGAATTTTACTTACTTGAAATTTAAAAAAAAATTACTAACATTAAAAAACTGTCATTAAATTAGAAATGGAAAATCCCCATGCCACTCAAATGCCATACTTTCTAACGTCCTTCACCTCACACCCAGGGGCTAACAACTGGGGAATGTCCAGCTTCCTCAGGGTGCTTGGTAAGGGAACTTCTCAGACAGTGCTCCTGGCTTTTGACTTCCTCCATATCCTTTTGTGGACATCAGTTCCCACCCCTGCAGATTCTTCTGGATGGCATGCCTCTTCAACTGAGGTTTTCCTATGCTGCATCAAGGAATTTAGACTTGTCTAGAAATGCAAGTGTTTGAATGAGGACTGGCATATGATCAGAGGTTTCAGAATGGTAACTCTAAAGCAAGGTACAAGATGAACTTAAGTCTAGAGGGAATGGTACTTGGAGATCAATTTAGAGAAATCTCAGGCAAAAATTGATGAGATCCTGAAATATAGATGGGGGAATCTCCAGGTGGCATAGCAAAATACCACAGCCTGGGTGACTTCAACAATAGACATTTATTTTCTCATAGTTGCTGAGTCTAGCAGTCCATGATCAAGGTGCCAGCAAATTTGGTTTCTGGTGAGAGTTCTCTTTCTGACTTATAGGCAGCCACCATCTCACTATGTTCTCACATGGCCTTTCCTTCAGGTGTGCACAGAGAGAAAGACAGAGACAGAGACTCTGGATTCTCTTCTTAGACTGACACTAATCTTAGCAGATCAGGGACTCACCTTTATGACCTCATTTAACCTTAATTACTTCCTTCGAGTTTCCATCTCCAAATACAGCCACATTGATGTTAGGACTTCAAAATATGAATTGGGCAGGGGGGTGGACACACCCATTCAGTCCATAACAGTAACTGGAAATTTTATTTTGGAATTGAGTTCAGGCTGCAAAGTGGGGATGTCAACACATAAATGAGAGCTGAGCCAGTGTAGATGAGATTACTGAAGAACACTGTAGAAAGAATTCTACCACTCCAGGTAGCACCAACATTGAAGAAGCATGCAGAGGAAGCAGCAGAAGCCAGTAATTTACATTAAGGCAGGAGGGGGGAATCCCAGAAAGGGAAAGGTAAGATCAGGAAAGAGGGATACTAAGAGATTCAAGGAGGGGATAACTGGAGATGGAATAATGTTAAAACTCCTCCTCTGAGTAGTATGTGAACTGAGAAGTAGTCATTAAATTTGGTACCAGATGGGTCATTCCTCACCTGTGTCCCCTTTAGCATATCACGTGTTATCATGTGGTTATGGTTTCCAACATACTGAGCTACCATTTATTCACTGAACTTCTCGTGTGCCAACCACCGTGCAAGGGGTAGTGATGTAAAAAATAAATAACACATGCCTTCAAAGATCTTAAGAGCGAAACAATACTTCACCAATGTCCAAAAGCTCTGAGTTCCAAGTCCTGTGTGTACTGGTGCCCAGCCTCTTTCATTTAACTATCCTGGCACAGCCTAACTCATTAATCAGATGTGTAACAGGCTGTTACTTATATCTCACTTGTTACTTGCCAGTTCCAACTTTTGCTCTTAACCTGCTCAAATATGGCGTTCTTTCAGTGTGGATCCCAGGTGTGCGCAAGTTGAAAATACTCTCTGTAGTCACCTGAATATTCCATGTGGTCTCTCGCTCTCCTACCTGTCCAACCCAACCAAGACCACATACCCTGATTAACTCTCCTGGGTTTCCTTTTGGTTTCCTTTCTTCTCCTGTTAGAAATCCTTTTGTTAGACTTGTTATCTGTGAGTCAATGTCCTGTTCTGGTCAGTGTCATGTGCGAATCTCTGGCTTGTACCAAATCACCCCACACCTTCCCTGGTTCTCAGATTCTCTGCTAACTCCCCCTAAAAGCTCCTGTGTTTCATTGCATAAATCGTCACCTTTAAGAGTTAAAAAAAATTTCACAGGCTGTCTGTTCGTTGAATGTGTCTCATAGAATATGCTTTCTTTGGCTAACACAGTGTTGTAAATTTTTAAAAATTTGTTTCTAAGATTTTAATATTGGGATATTTACCTAAAAATCAGGATTTCCATGTTCTCTTAAAAAAAAAATCAGACCATCTGACCACACCATGCCTTAATTCTGCCTGAGGAGAATTGGTTAGAGCTGCGGGCAGGGCACCCTTTATAAGGATTATAGGTACTTTAGTTTCCCACAGTTCTCACCCTTCCCTCACACATGGCTCATGGCTCCTTCCTACCCCACCAGCCACTGCTCTCATTTTGTTTCTTATCAGGCTCTTGAACTAGTTCGGATTTTGACCCTTCCTCTAGAAAGATCCATCTAGAATGAAGTTGTAGGGTTTGCTCTACTGCATCTATCATACGACTCATTAGTCAAATTCTCAGTTTTTACAAATTCTGGCATGTCTAAAACTACCACATTTATTATAACTGCATCTTTCAAGCCAGATGGGAAACTCACAGTTTTCAGAGGATGAGTTTCATAGACGTCATGTTAGAGACTCATTAACCCATGTTTCTTTCATGGAGCACTCACATCTACCCATCATGGGCAAGCTGTTTTATCATCACGCTTTGAAAGGTATTTTTCCTGTGCTTTGAGTTCCTTTCTTGATTCAGGGCTCCTCCAGAAAACACATCTTCAAGGACTGCCAACTCTCAGGGCTCCCTTTTGGCTTTTGGTAAAAATGTGTTCTGCAGGGACTGCTGCATAGGTCCCCTGGAGAAGCAGGACAGATGCTATTCAACCACAGCTATGTACCGATAGATGGCAGACTTTGGTCGAAAGCACTGTTGAGCCAGCACCTTTCGCTGATGAAGGTTAGGAGATTGTTCCACCCTAAATCTCCCCAGAATCAAATATTTACTTGAAAAACATATGTGCAAAATTGTAGAGTAAATAGAGACTGGGCGATTGTGGCCAGGGGTGCAAGGTCCGAGATGAGAATTCACGTGTTGCATTCCTAGATGTGTCTTTAGCTTCCTGAGGGATGTCAGGAAAATCACTTAACTCCCCTAATTCAGCTGCAGAAATAGCACTGTTGTTATTTATCTGCCTTACAGTATATATCTCTGCAAAGCCGTAGACATGGCAAGATGCAAAAGAGAACCCCATGACTTTCTGAGGATCTTCAAATATGCCAAGCAAAACGGAGCACAAAGGGCCTCTCTCAAGCAACCAGAGGTCTGTTTTCCCAAAGAAATGTAAGATCAGGAGGACATCTGTCCTGTGGCTATGTAAGTGGGCTTCTCCCTACCCCCGTGTTAGCAGACAGGCTGCCACTGTTCCCCTTACTTTCTGTTCTAGTCAAACATCAGGTCTCTCTATCTTCACCCCCACCTTCCTCCCCCATTTAATAAGAAACACATTCTCTTTCCTTAGGACTCACACACACACACACACACACACACACAGAAAAATAAAGAGATTTAAGTAGAACAGCAGAATCTCTACCTACATACAACTTGCTAAATATATAGAGCTGAAAATAGCCAGAGCTGAGAGAAAGGGGAAAAAAAGAAGAGTGTTTTAACAGTAAAGTAAAACCACAACTAATGACTTCAGGAGACAGGAGCTAGGTGGACAAGCAAAGCATTACAGTTTTAAATATATGGGATTTGGCCTCACCTCCCCAGTAAGTGGCCTGGCACCAATTCAAATAGGCTGGTCTGGTACGCTAGTGCCTCTGAAAGGGACCACACTGGCGGATGGAAACAACCACAAAAGCCACAGAGAAAGTGCAGGCTTCCAAAGGCAACAAGGAGGCAACCAGACTGGCAGCGAAAGCAATGCCAAGGTCCCAGCATCAGCAGGGAGGGGCCCACCTCGCCAAGGGGGCTTTGCTCTCTCCTTACACCGGGATGGCCAACAGTCGGCCCAGTTGGTGGCAGGATGGGCAGAGAGCAAGCAGGCACCATGGAGGGCTCTGGAGCCAGGTAGCCCAACGTGGGGACAGAGCAGAGAATGCCACCCTGGAGGAGGAAAGGACCTTCTCCCTTCTGGGTGCCCTGCTGCAGAAAGCCGAGAGTCATGCTCGCAGAACATTTCTGTGTACCAAAGAGAAGGTGATAATCTTTATGGGCTTCGAGTTCTGGAAAATATTTTGCTATACAAACAGTTGTTTCTCATGCCATCAAAGACTGCCAAATGATTTGGTCCTTGAAGCATTCTTGCTTTGCCTTGCGTGAAAGAGTAAGGAATCTAATTCAGTGGGTGGAAGACTCAGCAGGGGGCTTTAATTGGCCAGTCACATTTTTAGCAACCATGGTGGTGTCTACACAATGCCAGCATTGCTAGCTGGGAAGCTGAGATGGAATTAAAGCTCTACCCGAGGCTAAACAATACATAATAGTGGGACTTTTGGCCCGGAATTGGCTGATTCCTTTGATAACTGCCAGCCTCAGTTTTCTCAATTGCAAAACATGGATCAAAAATTGATTTCCAAGATTTCCAGAGGGGGTAGGATGAACAAATGAGTTCCAGTTCCTTGAAGAGTTAAAAATGCCAAGTAGTCACCAAAGATATCTTGTTCTTTCAGTAACTACAAAACTTGTAATTATGGAGTTGATATCATCGCTCTGCTTTCCTTTCTTGATCCAAGTAGACCAGTGTGACTAATAATGAAGTGATGATAATAACAACTGCAATATTTCCCACTTTCCTAAGCATTTCACATTTTGTTGCATCCTATAAAACTATATGGGTTAGGCGCGGGTAGGCTCCATTTACTGAGAAAACTAGAGTTTGGTGCATTTGGGATTCAGAAAGGACATGGTAGCAGAAACCCAATGAGGCAAAAGGTTGGGCAGAAAGGGTAGGGCTATGCTCACTGAGTCTTGTAAGCTGCATTCCAGGAGCACCCTGAGTTTATGATGCTGGCTGAGGAATTTAAGTAGGGATGGGTAGGGATGCCTGGGTGGCTCAGTCAGTTACTTGTCTGCCTTTGGCTCAGGTCAGGATCCCAGAGTCCTGGGATCAAGTCCTGCATTGTTCTCCTTGCTCAGTGGGGAGTCTTTTTCTCCCTCTGCCCCCCACTCTCCCTGCTTGTGTGCTCACTCGCTCTCTTGCGTGCACGCTCACTCTCTCTGACATATAAATAAAATCTTAAAAAAAATAAATAGAGATGGGTAGTAGGCAGTTTGCCTAATGGGTCTCCTATTCTAAAGCAACATTTGGGCTGGGGTTATGACTTTGGTAGGCATATAGATGGTATTTTAAGCCATGAGGGGATGAATTACCTACAAGGTGAATATAGAGAGAAGATGACATGATACTGAGCCAGGAGAAAGGTGCAGAAAACAGAAACCAGCAACAAGACAGACTGAAGGGCAGCTTTACTGGAAGCTAAGGACAGAGAATCTTTCAAGAAGGGAGTCATCAATCGTGTTGGCTGTTCTTGGCAATTCCGATAAGGATTCAGAAGTGTTCACTGGGCTTAGTGAGAGGACGGTCATTGCTGACCTGGGCAGTAGTAGTAATTCCATTGAATAACCAGGAGAGAAACCAGTTTAGCAGAAATTAAGTGCTGCATGAAAAATTAAGGAAGTGTAGATGGCAAGTGAAGATGTGTGGTGATGAAGGGGAGGAAAGAGAGGGGAGAGACAACCAGGGGCGTAGAGGACCAGGAAGGATTTGTTCATTGGTTGATTTGAAAGAACAGTCTGAGCACACTTCAATGCTGTTGGAAGAACACAGGAACCAGGGAGAGATTGATGATGTGGAGAGGATCGCTGGGAGTCCAAGGTCCTAAGGAAGGTGTGTGGACATCCAGGGCACACGTGAAACATTTTTGTCTTTGCCAGGGGGGACCTCTGCATTAGATGGCAAGAGGCAAGGGTGGGCAGATGAAGGGAAGAGCAAAGAACACCAGGAAAGCTGCAGATGCAAAGTTTACTTGGCAAATCTCTCCCTGCATTTCCCAGCCCCATTCTTTTGCTTGGATATCTGGCACAGGACCCACCTCCTCCACAGTGTTCTTTTGTTGTCTCTAGCTTATTTTCTTTCTCTTCTTTCAGATAATTACTAATTTACTTCATTTTGCATAATAGCTTACTGCCTTGTCTTTTCATTTAATTTTTTCTTAGGTATGCATTTTGTTTGGGAAAGAACTCTTGCCTTTTAAAAAAAATTGTGGTAAAATATACATAATGTGAAATTTACAATTGTAACCACTTTTAAGTATACAGTTCGGTAACAGTGAGTACATTCATTCACAGTATTGTACAACCATCACCACTGCATATTTTCAGAAATTGTCATCACTGCAAACGGAAACTCTGCCAAATGAACAATAATCCCTCTCCCCCCAACCCCAGCCCTAAGAACCTTAATTCTACTTTCTATCTCTCTGAATTTGGCTAATCTAGATACTTCGTATAAGTGGACTCACATTTGTCCTTTCATATCTGGCTTATTTTACTTAGCATATTTTTAAAATTCATCCACATTATAGCATGCATCAAAAGTTCATTTCTTTTTATGGCCAAATAATATTTCATTGTATGCATATACCACATTTTGTTTTTCTATCTGTTGATGGACACACGGGGTGTTGTCACCTGTCAACTACTGTGAATACTGCTGCTGTAAACGTGGATGTACATCTGTTTGAATCCCTGCTTTCAGTTCTTTTGGGTATATACTTAGGAGGGGAACAGCTGGATCCTATGGTAACTCTATGCTTAACTTTCTGAGAAACTGCTAAACTAGTCTTCATAGTAGCTCACCATTTTACATTCCCAGCAGCGATGCATGAGGGTTCCAATTTCTCCGCATTCTCACCAAACCTGTTATATTATTATTATTATTATTATTATTATTATATTATTAATACTTGTTTTGGATAATACCCATAATAATGAGTGTGAAATGGTATCTCACTGTGGTTTTGATTTGCATTTCTCTAATGACTAATGGTGTTGAGCATCTTTTCATGTGCTTATTGGCCAGTTGCATATCTTCTTTGAAGAAATGTCTATTCAAGTCCCTTGCTCATTTTTGAACTGAGTTGTTTGGTTTTTTGGGTTTTTTTTATGGAATTCCTTGCCTTTTGCATTATCTTTTTAGATCCCCTTTAGTCCACGGCAAGGTGCTCTTGATAAATGTAAGAATTAAGAAATGAGGACGCCTGGGTGGCTCAGTCAGTTAAGCGTCTGCCTTCAGCTCAGGTCATGATCCCCGGGTCCTGGGATCAAGCCCCTGCATCAGGCTCCCTCCTCAGTGGGGAGTCTGCTCCTCCCTCTCCTTCTGCCCCTCCCCCAGCCTGCACTCTCTCTCACTCACTCTCTCTCTCAAGTAAATAAATAAAATCTTAAAAAAAAAAAAAGAACTAAGAAACGATTTTTTGTTGTTTTTCAAACACGTGATTATGGAAAATTTCAAATATTCAGTAAAGTTGAAGGAATTACATTGTGAACATCACTAAACCTAAAACCAAGTTTCCATACTTAATAATGTATTATCTTTGAGTTATCTCATACCTATCCATCATCTAGCCAACCTTCTCCCTGTCTATCAGTCATGTTTATTCTATGGGTGTATTTCAAAATAAGCTGCAGATATTAAGAAATGATTTTTCAATGAATAAAAAATGCAGTCTCATAAAATGCATAAGTAAGGTTGGGGCGGAGGTATGGCTGTCTCTGGGACTTCTCCGGCAGATAAAGTGTAAGAGCAGAAGAGGCCTAAAAGTCAGTAGGGGGTTAGCTTCCTTACTTTGAACATGCCTTAATGAAATTTCTTGGGAAAATGAATCAAAGGAAAGGTTCCCAGGGAACAGGCGGTGCTGACAGGGGAATGTCACCATCGCAGCACCCAGGCTGTATATTACTATGCTGGGCAACACTGCTGTCTCATCTGGTACACGTGTAAGCAGTGAATCCTGGGGCTAGAAGTAAAACTGCCTGAGGCTAGTAGCTTCCAGAATTAGCTCTAACCTTCTCTGTCCCTCTCCTTCTACTGCATCAACTTTCTGGTCTTCCTCTATTCATTTCATTACCCACAATTTTTTCCCCAGTATACTACCCTCCTCTAGAATAGTGTTTTAGACAGAGCACATCTAAAAAGTGAACTTTTGGAAACATCCTCAAGCACCTCTATACTCCAACCCTAGGGACCATTAGACCTTGCCCTTGGCTTTCTTTTCTGTATTCACCTCTGAAGAACTCTATGCAACCCTGTCAAGACCTCAAGGGTCCACGTGGCTCCTCCTTATTACAACCAATCCATTGTCTGCCTAGCATCTTCCAGCTTTATCAAATTCCTCATGCTTAGCTAAAACTCCTGGCCTACACGCTGCCCTTTGACCTCCTCCCAGCACAACAAAAACCATCTCGAGGCCCCTCATGAGGTATCATGGAAGTTGGGGAAGGTTGAAAGGGGATGGGACCTTCAGCACAAAGGTGCAGAAATGTAGACTATGCTCAGAGAAGTATAGTGTCAGCAAAGAAGTATTAAGAAATGAAATCTCATGATAAAAGCAAGAGAAATTATACTTTGGCTGGAAGCATATTTTAGGATAGTGAACAAGGAAAACAGCCAAATACAATGTTACAGTCATGCAGACATGAAAAATCAAAAATAGGGCCCTTTGATGAAGCAAAAGTCAGTGGCATCTGAGAAACAAGACCACAAGCGCATTTGGAAACAGATTATAACCTCTCCTGCTCAGTTTCATTGTAAAAGAGACTCCGTGGGTCTTCTGGCAAATAGGGTAGAGGCTAAGACTTACCAAGGGTCTGCTGGAAATCAGGAAAGATGCAAGGAGGTGGGAGAATGGGCAGGGAAACGGTGGGATTTTTGACAGAACGATGAATTGCATCCAAATAAATAAGATTTAATAACAGAGTATGAAAAGACAAAGTCCTCATTTTCACCTGTCTCTGGATTTGCAAACATAGATATTTCCTTTAGAGAGGAAACCACAGTATTTATGATTGGTTCATATTTCACACCTTTATTCATACATATCCTGTGATGTAAAAGCCCTATTTCTTATTACATAGGAAATGCTAAATGCACTGGGGATTCACAGAGAAGCTCAAAGCTTTTCTAGGAGAAGTTAAACGTATGTAGTTAGTCACAGGAGTACAACCTAAAAAACAAAGCCTTCTTTCTGACTCTGCAGAAATTAAGTACTGACATGTGAAACCTGCTGAGAGTTTCATCTGTTTTTACTCTGAAAGCCTCATTCTTTTTGTCTAAATATGTGCATACACACATTATGCTTTAAGCTGAAAGATGCTAGCCAACTCCGTCTGACACGCCTGGCACAGGGTAAAGCATGTAGCAGCGCCCCCTTGTGCTCACTCACTCCAGTTACAGTCCACAAAGGTGCAAGTGAATGGGACCCTTTAGTTTTTGTCCTGAGATGGCCAGAACACCAAAATACCAAAAGCCTGGATTTGTTGATGTTATAATTCCCAATCAAGCTTCCAACAGTGTGAAGTTCTATTAGAAGTAAAAATTAACACAAGCCAGAAATATGAACTTTCAGTCAAGAATTTAAAAACAACTTTTACTATTGCAATGAAGATCAATGCAATGTCACTTGCAAGTACAGCAAGGTTACACTTGGAATACAAAACCATATATACCTATTCCAAGGTAATATTAATACTCAATGTCCATCCTTCCACTACCTTCTCTATACCCATACATATATGCATACCCACATATCAGGGGAAGGTAAGTTGGCTTTTGAAAATTGGCTCCCTGGTTCCAGGATAAGGGGAGCTGACTAATTTAATTCTTGTTCTGCATAATGTGATAAATTTAGCTCCTTTATATTGGATTTAAATGTATTAAAGGCAGATCAAGCTTTCCCTTTCTTGTCACAGAGCTGAAGCAGTCTATCTTCCAAGTGGCTTGTTTTTATTTTTTTTATTTTTATTTTTTTTAAAGATTTTATTTATTTATTTGAGAGAGAGAGAATGAGAGACAGAGAGCATGAGAGGGAGGAGGGTCAGAGGGAGAAGCAGACTCCCTGCTGGGCAGGGAGCCCGATGCGGGACTCGATCCCGGGAGTCCAGGATCATGACCTGAGCCGAAGGCAGTCACTTAACCAACTGAGCCACCCAGGCGCCCTGTTTTTATTTTTTAAAGTGAGGCACGCTGATAGATTATAAAATGCTGCTCTTGTTTCTCTTCTTTCTGTTCTTTCTTCTTATTGCAAGACCATTAATCGGAGTGTCAGGCATAGGTCCATAGATATGGCTGTTTAAGGTACTAGCAAAAGAAAAGCTGACTACTTCTCAATGAATGTAGCCCTCAGATGATGATGATGATGATGATGATGATGACGACGACGACGACGACGATGACGACGACTAACATATCATCCATCAAGAGTTCTATAGAGATTATCTCATGACAGACCAGTGATACAGGCATTATTATCTATCCCATTTTACAGTGCAGGAAACTGAGTCTAAGGCCACACAGCTCCTGGGGGTAGCTGAGATAAGATTCAGACCTAGGGAGGCAGACTCTGGAGCTCAAGCTCTGAATCATTCCGGGATATGCTTCCACCCCAATGCAATAATGCCACCGAGGGTCTCCAGGAGAAAGGTATACAGATGGGTGAGCACAAGGATGGGTGTGTGACTGTGTTGCCAAGGACCCACGATGGGAATAGTAATGTGTTTGAAAGGTTGTATATGAACACTGACCTAGAAAAGGGGGTGCCGTTATGCATCCTAATGCTTTGCTGCATGCTGTCACCTAGGAACCAGAGCTGTGATTCTTCCCCTAACATTCTGCTTGAAGGAGAGATTCTGGTGGACTGGTTACTGAAGGGAAGATCTCTGTGTAAATTTTGGGGCTGCTCCCCTCAACTGGCATTATTCAAAGCATATAATTGGGTTAAAATGAAAATCCTGAACAGTAGTTCCGACTAGCAATAAGATAGCTGGAGCCATGTTGAGAAGACTGGAGCTCTAACTACAGAAAGGCTTGACAGCCTCTGGAAACAAGCATTTTCTCTGGATTGACCACAGAGAAGCCAGAGACAATGGCCCAGATCATTGAGGATATACTTATTATTATTATTATTTTTTTTTTGGTAAGCCACTTCTGTTCTTGGGATTCAGAAAGAAATCAGGGACAGTTCCCTTAGTAATGGAGAGAGTGAGAACCTCAGCTTTAGTTTCAGAAAATACAGGTCTAGCTTTTATTATAATTTTTATAAAATTGTTTTATTAGTTTTATTTATTTTCTTTAATTTTTTTATTACTCAACTCATACATGGCATCGTTATCAGTAAAATCATCAAAAGATGTATAAAGGAAAGTGAGTTATCTCCATTCACCCAGACTCCCTTTTATTCCAAGGTAATATTAACAGTGTCCATCCTTCCACTATTACCCATACAGACATGCATACTCATTTACAGCCATATGCAAAAATCTTATTTTTTGAAAATGAAATGTACTGTACATACCATCCCTGCAACTTGGTTTTCTTGCTTATCACTGCATCATGGACACCTCTCCAAGTTGGCAGAGAGCAATAAAATACTTTCTTAAATAGCTGCACAGTATTCCCTAGTATGGATGCGACATAATTAATCTCTCCCTGATGGCCAAAGCTGACTTGGTTTCCAGTTTAGAGCACTGGAAGACACTGAGGCAAATGAGCTGAAACATGTGTCTTTACCTCCCGATGCTCGCTTTCCAGAGATTCCCCAAAATTGGATGGCTAAGTCACACCAAATGTATATTTTAAATTTTATTTGCTATTGCAAGACGACTTTCAATAATCGTGGCAACCGGATATCCAGCCAGCGATGTGTAAGACTGCCCCTTTCCTAACATTCTTAGTAGTAATGGATACTTTTATTCTTTAAGTTTTGTCAGTGTGATGGATTTTAAAGTATCTCATTTTTAATTTAATTTGTATTTTTTCTAATGACTAGTAAATGAAGTTGAGCATGTGCATGTCTAGAGGAAATTTGGATTCCACTTCTGTATCCTTTGCCCATTTTTCTATTGAGTTATATGTTCTTTTTTAAAATTCAAGAAATTCTTCTAGTATTAGGAGTATTATCCTTTTGTCTTTCATCTGCATTGCAGCTTTTGCCCCAGTCTCTCATTTTTTTTCTTTTTATAGTATCTTTTAACATCCAATTTAAAAAGTTACAGTTTAATGTGTTTTTTTTTCTTTTGGCTTCATGGTTTCCTGTCTTGGAGATTTTTTTCTAATATTTTTATTATTTCATATTTTATATTTATACCATTAATTGATCTGGAATTCATTTGGTAATATGGACTGACATTTAGCTTTGTTTTCTCCTATGTTGGATAGTCAATTATGTCAGCAATGCTATCCAATTTTGTCTAGCTGAACCAAACTTTTCCCACTAAACTGCAATTCCATCTTTGTCAAAAATAATTTCTCACATATGTTTGCATCTATTTCTGGACATTTACTATGTTGCACTAACGTCTCTGTCTGTGCCAGTTTTATTCTTTGGGTTTTCAGTAGCTTTGTAGAAACACTTAATGTCCAGTAAGGCAACTTTCCTCACACAGTTCTTTTCTCATCATTTTCTTGGCTCTTCGCACACCCTTTTTCCTGTATGTGAGCTTTGATATCCTGTTATCCAGTCCCTTCCTACAAACAAAACCAAACCCAATTGATATTCTACTAGAAAACGCATTCAATTTAAACAGTAATTTTAAAAGGATAAGTGCTTATAAAAATCTCCCACCATAAAGGAACACATCTCTTGTTAGTAGCGGGCGATTTCTGTTTGGACAACTGTAAGAATTTTTTCACCCCTCTTGGAGTTTAGAAAGTTATTAGGAAGCGTCAAAATGTATGTCTTCTCTCATGACTCCATCAACCTCTAGTCTGGAAACAAAATGTTAAAAATGCTGAAGCTCAGGAAAAATTCTTTTTTCTATGATAACTTCTCCTTCTATACTCCTGTCCCCATTTTTTTTTTTTTATGTCTCCTAAATATGTCCTCCAGTCTGCTATCTGTTTTCTCCCAACTTTAGTTTCCTTCACTCCCTATTGGGATATTTCTGCCTCTTGGTCTCCGGCATCACAAATTCAGTTCCCTGCAATGACCATTCTCCTGATCAGGTTATTTGTTTTTGATGATAAACTCTGCTTTCGTTTAGTTTAATAGTGTCCTAATTACATCTTCCTGATGGTTCTCTGACGTTTCTCGGTGAGATCCTCTCCTATTTCTGCCATCAGTTCAGACCTGCTGTTCTGAGATGTTCCTATGGGTTCCGTCTCAAGATTACCTTTCTCTGTAGTGACTCATCATTATTCTCTCCTGACAACGGTTTTCTATCCCTTCAGCACTTACACAACTTAGGTTTTTAAAATCTCTTGAGCAGTGGCAAAGCAGGCATGGGTGGTAGACCAGTAGCTTCTTCTACTATCTGCCAGTGAATTGGTTTGCGGACTGATAGCCTCTGGGAAGCATGCAGAACAGCCATTCAACTTTCCGGCCTCCCTGGGACAGGAAGCCATGTTTTCCATTAGCAATGCCTGGGGCCACGTCTGCCTTCCCTCAGGAGTCATGGAGCAGGTCACATGGAGCAACGGGATAGCGGAGGATCCTCCTTGAGGGGAGGGGCCCCTAGGCTTCCTAAAGTTCATAAGGTAGTTTCTAAGGCTGGGTCTGTGCTTTTCCTTGGAAAAGGAAAATCTTTTCTGCTCAGGCTCTCCCAGGGCACCAGGAACAACCATGCCCCTACTTGCTTAGTCCCTGGAGATCCCAAGAGAACTGTACCCTCATAGGTGTCTTCCAGCCCCTCCTGAAGAGAGGTAAGGGCAGGCATTCAATTGTTTCCCCACACATCCCATTATTAGATTTGAAGGAGCACAGAGTACACATTTGTGCTTATTTGTCTGAAACTTATAGAGAGGATCTGAATGATAATTTATGTAGGCTGAGCTGTTAACATTTTTCTACTTCATGATTATTGTGCACTTCTATACAACGGGATAGAAGATTGGATAGTAAGTACTTAATGTAAATAAATATAGGTATGTCATTTTATTTGCAACAAGAATATATTTTTGAAAAGCCTCCCAATCAATGATTCCATCAGGAAATAGATCAGGGATTCCAAATAGCTCAGCAACTGCCCCTGAGAGAATCCCATCCCTGATCGTGAATCACATCCTCGTCAACCACTGAGTCCAGGCCAACCTTTCTGCCCTGAGCTAGTCCTTCCAAAGAATATTTCAGCCTAATAGTTTCTGAAGCATGCGTTTTGGTTTTGGCTTTTGGTTAAGGGTAACATGAGGAGCCTTGAGAGCTATGCATCCTTAGGGTTTTCAAGAAATATCATGTTTGATTACTCTTGATTCATACTGCTTTAGCAATACCACATAAGAATTTCCACTAAATATAAAATCTAACTAGGCAGGAAACATTAGCAGTAGGCCAAACTAGCCTAATTTTTTTTTCTTAAAATCTTGACCTATTAGAAAAAGAACACCTAAAGTAAATATGCTAAAATGCTGAGATTCATTAAATTTAGGGATGGACACACTGATTTAAAAAAAAAAATTATTGTTATGTTAATCACCATACATTACATCATTAGTTTTAGATGTAGTGTTCCATGATTCATTGTTTGTGCATAACACCCAGTGCTCCATGCAGAACGTGGACACATTGATTTTTGTAATGTCCCTTTATATCATTCCATACCTTTGAAGTATTTTGTGTTAAACTCAAAAGACTCTTGATAACAGAAGTTATGCCTTTCTGTAGACTCTGGTAAAAATCTGAGGATCAGACAGTTTAAAAAAATGCATTTATAAGCCATTAATTTCCACTCGGCAAGTCTGGAATGTGCATTTGTGATTTGCGCAAATGGGGATATTTTTAGTATCCTCACTCTACTCCATCATTTCCATTTTTCTGTTTGTTTGTTTATTTATAACTTACTCTTTTTACCTCAGGATTAATGAAACGATCACTTGGTTGACCTCCTTGTTCCATGTCTGAAGTGAAGAGGGTAAAGTAAGACTCTCTCCCACAACAGGCCTCTCCAGGGGAACAAATTTTTTCCTTAAAATATCCAAGATTCCTTATGATAGTCCATTATTTCTCAATCCACACTGAACTATCCAGAAACTGATGATATAAGTGTTCAGACTGTGTACATAAAGATGACACATTCTTGATTTTTCCTTCCTGTGTCACATGGTACTCTGTTTTCTTTGTCCAAATGTTGCGAATTAGGCAACCATGTAGGAAAGATACATACACATAACATATTCTTAACTAATCCATTTTTCAATGAGAAAGAGGGAGATACTGAAAGAGAAAGAAACTGAAGGGGAGAGAGAGACTATGTCACTCTTTATGGAGGCAAGGCACACAGACCAAAGCAGGGTTATGAGGCCCCCTAATGGACGATGTTTTTACTGCGGCTCAGGAACTTCATTGAAAGAGTCCAAGTCTTGTAGCGGCTCTGAAGTTTTCTGCTTGTGATATTTATATCATACTGCTCTACTTTTTTTGCTCTCCTTTTCCTTGATTCAAGAGTTTAATTGCCACCAAGTCCTTTTTATACTAAAGGTCAACGTTGTCAGTTAATCAGGTCTCATTACTTAATGTTCAGACTTAGCATTTTCAATATAAGAGAGAATAGTGTTTTGGAAACTGGCCGGATGCTTCTGGATGGGTTGGATACACCTTGGCCTCCTAGTCCCACTGCAGTAGCCTGGAGTAGCAAAAGTGGGTAGCTGAGCTTTTTATAGACTTATGTAATCCAGGCCCAGGGTCTCTGACCACCTGATGCTGCTTTCGGAAAGAAGAGGTGGGGTACAGTGCCAGTCCCCCCTCCTCCCTGCTGTTACCACGAGAGCTTTCGTGTTGCACTGCCTTCATAGAGAGTAGCGTTAAGTGCTCAGATTTGCTGCTTTTGAAAATACTGAAATTATGGCATCTAGAGATGTTTAAAGTTGCATCCCTCAAAGTTTATACTCAATTAAAATAAAGCTTAAATAAAGGAGATTCTTACTTGTGGCCAAAATGCACTCAGCCGCTGTACAAAGGAGGAAACTTTGAAATGATCCACTTATCATATCAAAGCAAATCAGCTTTGGAATATCTTCCCCAGTCCATGGAAAAGGAAAATAATTATCTAGTCCGACAGGTCAAGTCACTCTTTTGCACAAGACACTCCATCCCCTTCCAGACCTTCCCAAACCACCACCTCAAAACCATCACTCTTGTCCCATTTTTATTAAGAGCAGTTCCCACCAAATATGTATTAGGTGTTTATTTCCCTTACTTGTCCCTTCTCTCAAGGTCAACTCCACAAGAGAAGGGAACTCAGAGCATTGCTGTGTCCAAAACACCCAGAACGTTAGTACTTGATATATTTATTTGTGCAACAAATGAAATAAATACTGTTAGAAAAAAATGGATGAATAAATGACATTTTGTTCCCCTTTCTTCAAAACTTAAGTCAATATGATCATTAATATATACTGCTTCTCATTAGGGTATCTTAATGCATTTTATAAATGTCATAAATGGATAACCACTTTAGCTATAGATGCTATAGTTGCTCTTATGGGTTACTATTAATATTAGAGCATGGGATGATTGATGCGTTTTGTTGTTCATGAAGAAAATACAGGGCATCTCATGATCCCAACACTCTCTGGTCTTTATGCTTATCAATATAGCTGTTCTTTTTTTTTATTATTATGTTATGCTAATCACCATACATTACATCATTAGTTTTTGATGTAGAGTTCCATGATTCATTGTTTGCGTAGAACACCCAGTGCTCCATGCAGAATATAGCTGTTCTTAACTTGGGTTTTCATGTATCTCTTTGAGATCATGATTAACTCTGATTAAATCTATGGGATCCCATACCCAGAAAAATACATACATGCCTAAATTCTTTAGAAAATCTGTGCATTTGTGAATGCTTCTAAGCTTAACCCCATCCTAGGGAAGAAGTTTCTATTGTTGAGCTTTAGAAAGAGCTATGTACATATTGTCTTGCAGCATTATCAGTTAGAAAGTCTCCATCCACAACCAAACATTTGTAACACAGGACCTACTGAATTACTCATTCCTTTACTGGAGGTATTTACTTTAATTTTGATGCGGTTGATGGTGGTGGTGGTGGTGGTGTGTGTGTGTGTGTGTGTGTGTGTGTGTGTTCCTACTAGGACTCACGTAGTAAAACATACAAAAAGTAATGGGAGACCTTGGTTGGCATGTCAATTATGTCATCTCGCAGCTGTCAAAATGCAGGCAAGTCATTTAATTTCTCTCTGATTCATTTTCCTTACCTTTGAAAAGAGGAAAGTAACATACATATAATTTAGAGGACTGTCACAAAAATTCAATAAGAAGACACAGGTAAAATCTCTTTGGTGCAGCGAACCTGGCCTAGGTAAGCTCACAAGAGACAGTAACTATCAGTATTGTGTTTGGATACCAATTTTCTTTTAGCTGATGGTTTCCTCTCCCTCTATTTGGGTACCCTAAGACCAGTCTACCAGATGAACATATTTTAAAAATCGTTTTGAGTTTCCATATAGTAATACACATTGGCCTCTGAGTGTACTTTTTTGTGACTGTTTTTCTAAAAATGGAACTAATTCAGAATTTATTGTGGTTCACACAGAATGAAAGATTAAATCACTGTTGGATTACATGCAGAAATTAACCCAATTATTTTTCAAAATGGCAATATATTTGCTGTATAACATCAGTATCATCAAGCAAGAATAGAAATTACATTACTCTAAATATACACCAGATGGCTCTAGGGAGACACGGTTATTAAAAAAATAAAAGTCCTGATTGTTTACAGTTTCCCCAAGGGCAAAATCTGTGTCTCATCTGCGTCTGTAACTTATCCACAGCAGCCAATTGAGGGACACAGGACTGAACTATATTTTAATTTATGGTAAAAGCAACGACGTGCGTTCTTTTTAAGAACAAAATTCTCTGCTAATTATCTAAAAAGATTTGAAGATTTCAATGGAAACAAAGTGAATGGTGACACTGGCATTTCTAAGGTGGGAACTAAACGATGTCAAAGGATAAGAAAGAAATGAAATCTTGCTTGCAGGTGCTCAGTTTAAAGTTTAAAAACTCAGAGGGGCAAATCATGCTGCTACTCCAAATATGGTCTGAGTAAGAACTCCAGACATATTCTGTGCTTCCTCTCTCTCTCTCTTTTCTTAAGATTCTATTTAGTTATTTGACAGAGAGAGAGAGAGAGAGAGGGAGAGAGAGAGAGCACAAGCAGGGAGAGCGGCAGGCAGAGGGAGAAGCAGGCTCCCCACTGAGCAGAGAGCCCGATGAGGGACTTGATCCCTGAACCCTGGGATCAGGACGTGAGCTGAAGGCAGACGCTTAACTGAGACACCCAGGTGCCCCATATTCTTTGCTCGTTAATCTCATTTCTTTAATTAAAAAAAATAAAAATAAATAATAATTTTTTAAAGAAAGATTGTGCTCTGATTTGTGCCTGACGCTGTTCTAGCTCCTGGGGACTCAATGAAGAACAAAACAGACATGGTCTGCCCTCATGGAGGTTACGTTGTCTGTTCCCCTGCAGAGGAGGAGGTAGAAGGCAGAGAGGGATATTTGTGAGCAAAAATGAAGGATTTGTTTTCCAATTCCCTTAATGAGATTTTACTCTTATAGTCATATATAAACATGTATCTGCAACAAAATAAGTGACTTAAGCACAAATATAAATCCCTCCTTTTTTTTGTTTAAGTAAGTGCTACACCCAACATGGGGCTTAGACTCACAACCCCAAGATCAAGAGTTACATGTTCTACTGACTGAGCCAGCCAGGCAACCCATAAATCCTTCTTTTAAAATTCAACCAACCTGGGATGCCTGGGTGGCTCTGTTGGTTAAGCGTCTACCTTTGACTTGGGTCATGGTCCCAGGGTCCTGGGATCCATCCCTCCTCAGGCTCCTTGCTCAGCAGGGAGCCTGCTTTTCCCTCTTTCTGCCGCTCCCCCCTGCTTGTGTACTCTCTCTCTCTCTGACAAATAAATAAAATCTTTTAAAAAATAAAATAAAATAAAATTCAACCGATCAGCCAAACATTTAACCAAGTGACCTTGTAAAGATCCTTTGTTCTAAGTTCCCACAAACCCTTTAAATGATCACCTACTGAATTTAACCTTCTACTAAAAGGTAGGTGCTGCCATACTCATGAGCCTGAGACTTTGGAATCAGTGCTTCGGGTTGGTTTTGTTTCTTGGCTCTCAAAATTTGAGTGAGCTGCTTATGTGGTCACCATACCAATTCTGGAACAAACTGTTTAGCAGATACTAAGCCTGAGCCTGTGAGGTCCCACTCACTCCTCCCACTCTGATTTCCCAACTGGGGTGCCAGTTATATCCTGACCCATTTTGTTCTCAACCCCATAATTCTCAGATTCAGAGTTCTGAACTCCAGCTTCTGTATGAACCTAGAGTGCCTTTGGTTGGGTGATATCCTAGACCAGCAATGCCCAATAATGTAGGCATAAGCCACATGCGGCCATGGAGCACTTGACATGTGACTAGTCCAAGTGAAGATGTGCTGTGAGTATAAAATCCACACTAGATTTCTAAGATTTACTATGACAAAAAGAATATAAAACATCTCATAATACTTCTGTATAATGATTAAATGTCAAAGCAATATTATTAATATACTAGGTTAAGTAGAATCTATTAAAATTAATTTCACCTCTTCCTTTTTACTTTTTAAAACCACGCCAACTAGAAAATTTTAAATTACATATATGGCTTGCACTGTATTTCCATTTCACAGTACTGTGCTAGACTCCCTTAATGATGTTTTGGATTTCAGCTTTCCATATGGTTTAAGGCCATTTGCTTCCCTGTTAGGAACTCCCTGATTCAACTCCTGCCATGCAGGGGTTCACCTGACCTCAGCTTTTTGTCCCTACCTTGATGGTCAGGCCTTTTGCCAGATATAAGCTCAATTTCAGAACTTCTAAATCAGATGCAAATAAGAAGCAATGGACAGCACTATTTTATAACAGTTATGACAGCTCAATCCGATTCCATTATGCAGTAAACTATGTAAGACAATGCATAGATTGCAAGGAAGCAAGCGAGGTACAGATGCAATGAGCTACTGGCAATGAGCTGACAGTCCAGTGGAAGGGGCAAGTGAGCGGAGCCATGAGAGAGAAGGGGGGGCATGACTCAGTAGGAAGGAGCAGACAAGTTCCCTCGGTGCCTCGGTTCTCACACGGCACCCCAGTTCATCATCACTGCTTGTCTATATCAGAAAGTTATAATGAGCCACAGGGATTTAGAAATGAGAGAAAAAATCCAGATAGGTGGAGAAATCAGCAAAAGTCTCAAGAAAAAAAATGATAAATGAATTCATGTTTGAAGACTGAGGCAGAAAAATGAAGGATCCTATATTTTGAGTAAAGTGAAGGAGGCAGGAAGGGGAAGGATGAGTAATTGAGTTTGACTGCAGCAAAGGGGCCAAAAGCCTGGAGGGGTAGATGCAAGTTGGGGCACAGAATGTGAGAACACTGGATTCTGGGCCAGGGAGTTTTTACTTAACGTGGTAGACAATGGTGAGCCATCACAGCTATGCTTTAGGAAGAATAAGCATAATGGTGTATAGTTGCGATGAAATGAAGGCAATGCTAGAAGTGAAAGGACCAGTTAGAAAACTCTTGGAATGGTCTATGCCAGAGAGACTGTCATTCTCCCTTCTATACTCCTGGTAAATATCGCCACCTGATCATGGCATTCTTTCCCAAATGCAATCTCTGAATTCTTAACACTGTGTTTGCAGGAAGCTATACGCTGGCACATGCAAGAAAGCTTATTTTCTATTTTTTTATTTAGCCAAAGTGTTAGGGCCCTTAATCAGGATGGCATCAACACTGGCAGAGGGAAAAAATACCAAATCATCTCAGAGGTTGAATACTTACATCTGGCGTGTCATTGGAGAGGGAATATGATTGCACTAGGCATCCACGCTTGCTTGATTAGGATGGTGCTGGTGCTACTGAGAAGCTCAGCAAGACTATGATCTTCCTTTGGAAGATGATGAGTTTCACTTTCCCAGTTTCACAAGCCCAGGAAGGCTTGGAATGTGCAGGCCTGGGGCTATGGATAGAGGATGGGTCAGGAGGTCTTGACGGGAAATTCTTCCACCCAGAAGTCATAGTTGAAGACATGGGCTTAAGTTTAGAGGATGGTGTGGAAAGGTGTGAGGAGAGAATTCTAGAGCACGCTTATATTTGTGTGGCAAGAGGAAGGAGAGGGCCTAGTGTACATATGGCCACAGAAGCCCAATGAGAGCAAAGCTAATGAGGTGCCATAGACATTGAAGGAGGAGAGAATTTTAAGAAGGCCTGTGTTTTGCATCAGAGTGGTTAAAGCTGATAAAAAAAGATCATCTAACTCATTAACTGGGGATCACTAGTAATCTTTGAGAGGGTCCTCAAAGTTAGAGATGGTGCAGATGGAAGCAAGTCTGCAATGAAATGAGCTGATCATCAACAACACAGAAGCATTCTGCATAGGAAAGAACAGCAGAAGAAGGAATACAATTTCTAATGAATTGCAAGAGAGAAGGAATGCATTTTGATTTATGCAAGCTAGAGAAAACTTGAAATGGATATATTAGTAGGTGAAAAGAAAAGTTTGCCACAAAAAGAGCAAAATTACTATAACCTGGAAAAGATACCACTCATGAAACAAAACAGAGAGCTTAAGAAAAATGTGATCAAGGGCACAGGTGGGGTGAAATTAGGAGGGGCCAGAAGATGGGACTTGTGAGCCAGGAGTGAAGAAAGAGAGGGAGAATAAAAACATAGGAATATTTATCAACTCAGGGAAGGTAAATAACTTACCACCAGTCACTGCATCAGTTAGGGAGCCAAGATTCTAGCCCAGGCCTGCCTGGCTTCAAAGCCCAGGGTCATGGCCATTACCCTCAATCCTTAGGGGTTTAAAGTGCATCCTCTGTCACAGAGCCTGACAGACAGAAAGGGTTGAATGTTTGCAGGATACATAAATGAGTGAGTGACCAAATCACTTTATCAGTTACTACCGTGCAATACTTGAGATGTACAAGCTCTAAGAAAATGTGCAACATGTTTATTGGTCGCTAGAAATACCATTCTCTGATAGTTTCTCACTCTAGCACCCCAAAATGCCAGTCTTTCAGTCTGGCTCAGGGCTCCAGTCCGATTCAGGCTCTCATGTGGGAACACACATCCACGGGTCAGCCAGCACTCCAGAACACATCCAGGTTGAAGAGACTTTCTGGCAAGCACAGGCACGTGTCACACAGGCTTTCAAGGGTGCGGCGGGGAGGGGAGGAGGAGGGGAGAGATATACTAGTATACTGAGTGAAAGAATGCCTGTGATATTGAAGTATGGTCTAAAACATGAAATAGTAACTTAGAAAAAAAGACTCGATATTCACCACATCTGTGGTCTATCCTTCATCACTGTATTTACTTTGCCAGCTTATTTTAATATCAGTAACTACCCAAGTTTTCATGCCAACACCACTGTTATATAGTAGCTTGGAAAAGGAGGAGTGGTGAAAAATGAAAATTTATGACTTAAAAAGTCTTTTCAAAGCTGCTTAATTAAAACAACAGAATAAAGTCTTCTCTACAATTCTCCCATTTTCTATTTACAAAAAGTATTGGGATAAAACATCTTCTCTTAGCAAAAACAATAAAATTCACTGGCGATAAAGACATTACTTAGTATGTACCTTGTCAAGTCTAAGGAAGAGAAATTATTTGCAACATTTTTACAAGTAAAAACACAATTTACATGGAGCGGATTCTGTTTCTCTACAACCCATTCTGAATTTGGTATCTTGATGTCTTTATCTCTTTTGATCTATTTCTCTTCTTTTTTAAAAAAGATGTATTTATTTATTCAAGAGAACGAGAGTGCACATGCGGGGGGGGGGGCAGAGGGAGAGGTAGAGAGAGAATCTCAAGCAGACACCCCACTGAGCACAGAGCTGGATGAGGGGCTCGATCCCAGAACCCTGAGATTATGACCTGAGCTGAAATCAAGAGATGGTGTCCTTATTTCTCTTCTGTACCACTTGCAATTCCAATCTCCCTTTGTACAAGAAAGTGAGTTGGAAAAAAAAACCTTACCAACAGTAACACCTACATTAGTTTAATAATGCCCACTAGTATTGTTTCATTTTTAATGTATGCTAAAAAGAGACAATTCTGGGCATGATTCTCTAATATAAATAACTCTTACACCTAAGGTGGGGAGATAATAGGAAAAAGAGGCCATATCCAGTCTTCTTAAAATCTATAAAGATCACTAAATAAAATAAAATAAAATAAAATCTACAGGGATCACCACTTACTCCATCAGGGCTCAAGGCAGTCTTAACCAACTTTATTGTAACTGCTTGGCTCCTCTAGAGAACAGAGAACATACTTGTCTATTTTCTTAAGATTTTATTTATTTATTTATTTATTTGAGAGAGAGAGAGAGAGAGCATGAAATTGGGGGGAGGAGGCAGAGGGAGAAACAGACTCCCCACTGAGCAGGGAACCTGACATGGGACTCGATCCCAGAACCCTGGGATCATGACCTGAGCCAAAGGCAAACTCTTAACCAACTGAGCCACCCAGGCACCCCGAGAACATATTCGTCTATTAAAAAACACTAACATTATTACCAAGTTATTACCAATGTTCTAAATGTTTCCCTAAATTCAAGAAGAATATTCCTCTATACTTCCTTTATGTTAGGCTATTAAGGTTTATTCCTATCTGAAGTTATCTGTATCAAGAATTAAAGTGAATTGTGTGAAAGTTTTGGTCAATTAAGAAACCCCTCCCAAAAAATATTCCTTAATTACTATTTGAATAGTTCAGAAACTCAAGCAAGTCATTAGGAACCACTATTGATATCCCACATGTATCTGTAACAAATGTTTTCTATCACTCAAGGGGATCACAACCTTTTGCCAAATACTGGCTTCTTGCTGGAAACTTTTAGTCCTTGTAATCTCAAGAAAAAAATTTTACGTTTTCTCCTCAATCGGGAGCTTTTTTTTTTTATTGTTATGTTAATCCCCATACATTCCATCATTAGTTTTAGATGTAGTGTTCCATGATTCATTGTTTGTGCATAACACCCAGTGCTCCATGTAGAACGTGCCCTCTTTAATACCCATCACCAGTCTAACCCATCCCCCCAGCCCCCTCCCCTCTAGAACCCTCAGTTTGTTTTTCAGAGTCCATCGGCTCTCATGGTTCGTCTACCCCTCCGATTGCCCCCCCTTCATTCTTCCCCTCCTGCTACCTTCTTTTTTTTTTTCTTAACATATATTGCATTATTTGTTTCAGAGGTACAGATCTGTGATTCAACAGGCTTGCACAATTCACAGTCTCACCAGAGCACATACCCTCCCCAGTGTCTATCACCCAGTCACCCCATCCCTCCCACCCCACCCCCCACTCCAGCAACCCTCAGTTTGTTTCCTGCGATTAAGAATTCCTCATATCAGTGAGATCATATGATACATGTCTTTCCCTGTTTGACTTTCAATCGGGAGCTTTATCAATTGTTTGTCTTTTACTCTTCCCTTCTTTGTATAATATGAGAGAAGGGATGAATTATCCATTTTTTGGTACCTGTTACGAGTCAAGCACTGTGCTAAAACCATCTAACAGTCCTGGTAATCCCACTTCATCCCCATTTTACAGGTGAAGAAACCCACTCGGAGAGACTGAGTAACAGCTAGAGAGCAGAGGCAAGATTTGAACCCAAGGGTGGCCCCAAAGCCCAGCTCCCCCCGCTGTCCTGGGTGGCCGGCACAAAGGAGTGTGGTTCCCACTAAGCATGTCCTCCTCCCTGAGTTATAAATGAGTCACTCGCTCACTGAAAACCATAGAAATGGAATCACTGTAAGTGCACTAGTTCTTTTTTCTCTATTAAAATTTACCCCATTTAAAAATTTTATGTGAGAATCTTGACCATCTCAGAGAACTGCCACACAATCGTAAGAATAACTCATTTAAGAGTTCTTAAGATTTTATTTATTTATTTGACAGAGAGAGACACAGCGAGAGAGGGAACACAAGCAGGGGGAGTGGGAGAGGGAGAAGCAGGCTCCCTGCAGAGCAGGGAGCCCGATGCGGGACTCGATCCCAGGACCCTGGGATCATGACCTGAGCTGAAGGCAGTCGCCCAACCAACTGAGCCACCCAGGCGCCCCATTTAAGAGTTCTTAAAGAAAGCTGTGTGGCCATTATTCCCATGGAGGGCTATAGTCAATGTCTCCTAGAAATGTGAATCAAAATCAGAACTGTAGAATTAACGTGGCTGTTTTCAGAGAAATAGTTCTTCAGAGAAGGTGATCGAAGCTCCTTCTTTTGGTCTCTAGAGGGCAATAAAGTGTGAGCAATGGCTGAATCCCGGCATTCTGCCTACTTCCCAGGCATGTTCTAGTGTGCCTGGCTCATGGCCTGGTACATGAAAGGTTCAAGGAATGAATGAAAAAACAATCATAACTTTTAAAAGTAGAACAATTAAATTTAATCTTGCTTTGTCTTAACAAAAAGATGCATCAAATACAAAGTTTAAAATAAAAATGTGACAAAGGGAGAACCATTTACTATTTAGTATAGTATTGTATAGTATTTAGTATAATGTATCATTAAGTATTCATGCTCTATGTAAAATAGAACAATTTATCAGGGTTACAAAATCTTTTCAAATGCAGCAGAGTACAACAAAAAAAGATTCAGTTGATTACTTAAATTTCTCTACATACCCACATTTCATTTATATGACATAGAAATAAATCAAATATATGTATCTCAGAGGCAGTCTGTATTAGGTTTCCGTACAAGAGGATATTTTAGTTTTATAAGATTTAGATAGTGATTTTCCTCTGAAGAGCTCAAAGTGCTTTTTCCGTAACATATACATAAAAAGTACCAAACACTTCCCAAAATGCCAAAAGCAACTCAGGTAAATAGTAGAACATGGAATATGAGAATAGTGGGAAAATAAGAACAGAAATGTTGATGTAAATGGATCTAAAAGTGTCAGTGCAGAGTAAATCAATCCTTTCCGCACACAGTATCTTTAAATGCCACTGTCATGTTGTCACCCCTGAGCTAGTAAACAGATATGCCAAGTCAGATCACTCCAGTTGGGTACATGGTGACACAGGGCAAAGGATGCTAATTCCAGGGATGGAATTCCTGGGTGGCCCATCTCCCACATTGAAGGGATCATGGTCTGCTGTGGAGGACATACCTGCTGACACGTGACATCTTTTTAGAAATATGAGGGATATAAAATTAAAGACTGACCATCTCAGAGAATTGCCACACAATCATAAGAATTACTCATTTAAGATCTCTTAAAGAAAGCAGTGTGGCAGTTATCCCCATGGAGGGCTATAGTCAATGTCAGTCAATGTCTAGTCAAAGTGGTATTTGTTTATTTTCTGGGTCTGCCTTCACTTGGAGACATAAAAGTGTGACTAAATATTTAGTAGGCCATTTGAAAATTTGTAAGACAAGAGTCAGCCTCTGGAAGAAAGACTATCTGTGTAAAGATTCTGCTTCTTACACTGGAGTAGATATGAAAATTTTAACAACGTGCCATTGACTCTGTAACTGGAGATGCACATAAATATGAAATTTTCTTAACCATATCCTTTATGATTCTTTAAGATAAAAGATGTATTACACATTATGGGAAACTGAATAGCCCTGGAATTTCAAGAATATCAATGGCTTCTATTGCATTTTGCATTTTCCGAAAGAATATATATGAATGATATGTATATTTTTCTTCATCGTCTCCCAAAAATATATCAAAGCTTTAATTTAATTTCTGTACTTCTGAAATAAATTAACTTGATAGATCTAATCTTGGCTGTATGAATACACACTGAATTTAGGGCACAGACTTGTGGCTTCTTATCTCTTTTAGCAACCTAAAAATAACAATTGGATGGAATTTCTCCCCAACTTTGATGAAAAGTGCAAGCACACATTTTCCATCATTATCACAGGAAGGGGAAGTAGGTCTGAGTACTGCTAAGGATGAAATAGCATTTGATGTGAACAGTATGAGCCTTTTCATTGAGAGACATTCAAACTGGCCCTGGAATCTGACATGTATGGGTGTAGCTACACACAACAGTGTGTCAGTGGCACAAACATCGCACAAACACCACTGAATAATGTGGGGTGAGGGTGCTGATTACTTGGAGTGTAAGCAGAAAAACAGCAATCACTATGAGGCTTCAAAAAATCATTTCCATTAGAATCTGAAGAGATCAAAGACTCCGGACTTCTTTTCCAAGAGTTGAACCCTGGCAAAAGTACCATCCTACCCACAAATATACTTCTTCCTTAGTTGTTGTGATCATCAACAACGAATGCTAAAAGCAAGGGGAACAGAGAACTAAACACCAAACACAGGGAGAAATTCCCAGAAGGCGGATGACAAAGTCCTCAGGGCCCTCAGCTTGGCCTTTCTGCTCTGTCGTGAGCTCTGCAGAGATCAAGCAGGAGGCAGAGCATGGGGTCAGCTCCACCCTTGAAAGATGGGCATAGAATCACGCTGCCTGGAGGGGACAGCTGTGCAACTGGAGGCAAGTTATGTAATGTCTCAGCTTGAGTAGGTTTTTTCCCCTCACATATAAAATGGAGATATTATGACACATGGGGTTGTTTCAAGGTAATTGGCAAGTATACTCAATATGCTATTCATTGTCAAAATGAATACCTGTGTAGGTACAATATGTCAGCTCTAGAAGCACATGAAGGAAATCCCTGACATTTAAAATATGACCCATGAGATGGAGGTAGTAACTTTACAGTGAAGAAATCTGGCAAGTACTACCTCAGCCTAGTGATCAAAGTCAACATCACGATTAATGTCTTATCAATAGCAGGTACCTGTGACATGAGGTGAAGGGGCGGGCACGCCCCTCTGTAGCGTTCCTCCCACGAACCCTAACACCAGGCTAGCTATGATCAAATCACCAGACAAACTGGAATTGAAGAAATTCCACAAAATACCTGACTCATACTCTTCAACACTGTCAAGGTCATGAAAAACAAGGAAAATCTGAGAATCTCTCTGAGCCAAAAGGATCCTAAGGATACATGATGCCTAAATATAATGTAGTATCTTGGATGGACTTCTGGACCAATAAAAGGTATTAGGGGAAACCCTGTGAACCAGAATCATGTTTAGAATTTAATGAGTAATAATGGACTAATGTCAGTTCCTTATTTCTGACAAATGTACCATAGTCATATAAGATGTTAGCCACAGGGGAGTCTAGGTGTGGGGTATATATGGGAACTCTGTACTAACTTTACAAAGTTTTCATGAATCTAAAACTATGTAAAAATAAAACATTTATTTAAAAATATGCTCCATGGAAAATTTGGTGCTTGAGCTGTTGTGGCAACATAGTTGACACATTTCATAGAAGACTGGGAAGTGAGGTGATGGGACTGTCTGAGGACAAATCTAGTTCTCAATCATGCACAGGCAGACATTTTATAATTTGCTGTATTAAGGTCTTATTTCTTTATTTGACAGAGAGAGAGAGAGCACAAGCAGGGGGAGCAGGAGAAAGAGAAGCAGGCTTCCCGCTGAGCAGGGAGCCCGATGCGGAACTCGATCCCAGGACCCTGGGATCATGACCTGAGCCAAAAGCAGATGCTTAACCAACTGAGCCACCCAGGCGCCCCTAATTTGCTGTATTAAATGAGGAAGTGTACTGCTATATTCTTAAATGCTCCTAAAGCATGGTTAATTGATTGTCCCTCTAGCCACGTCTAGCTCAGTTAAGTGTTAATCAAATGGGAACAACTGTCAGTCTTGGTGGGTGGAAGCTGGATTTTGGAGCCAGGCAAAGGAGGATTCAAGTCTTGGCCTTGTAGTCCCACTAGTCACATTTAGGGTCACTCTGATTTTTGGTTTCTCTATTAAACAGGCTTACTTATGCCTGGGGAGTGTTAAACCACATACACGCAGTATCTAAGTCCTACAAATGCTCAAGAAATGTCAGTTTCCTCCCTTTCTACTTCTATTTTCAACTGCTACCATCGAACTACCTCTCCAACATCTCTGCCTGGATGTCTTCCAAATATCTCAAATTTAACAGGTTTCAAACCACACTCCTGATTCATCTTACACCCCCTTCTCACGCTCCTTCTCCTGCCAACATGTTTTTCTCCCAGACTTCCCCAGTTCAGTAAATGGCATCGCCAGCCCACCAGACACCCAGTTGCTCATGCCAGAAATGTAGAAGTCATCCTTGTTTCCTTCCTTTCTCTCACTCTCGCCCTCCCCACCCATCCCTTCAGCAAGTCTTGCCCTCTCCACCTATGAGATAGTTGTCAGGTCTGTCCACCTCTCTCCATCAGCCTTGCCACCAAGCCTATTCCAAGGCATTAGTGCCGTGAACGGGTCTTCTCACTTCTGCCCATCACAGTCAAGTACAGTTTTAAAAGCATTCACTGGGGCATGTCATTTCCATTCTTAACAGATTTCAAGGACTTCTCACAATTTTTAGAATAAAGTCAAATCCCTACAGCATGGCACACCACTCTTTTTTTTTTGTTTGTTTTTAATGATTTTCTTTATTTATTGGAGAGAGAGAGAGAGAGAAATGGAGATACCAAGAAAGAGCAGGAGCAGGGAGGAGAGGGAGAAGCAGGCTTCCCACGGAGCAGGGAGCCCGATGTGGGGCTCGATCCCGGGACCCTGGGATCATGACCTGAGCCGAAGGCAGACGCTTAACCAACTGAGCCCCCCAGGCGCCCCATGACACACCACTCTTCCATCCAGGGCCATACAGACTTTTCTCAGTTCCCTCTTTTGGGAATGCTATTTCCCTAGCATGTCCCATAACTGGCTACTTCCCAACCTTTAGGGATTGATGGCTTCTCTCTCTCATCATCCTTTCTCATAATATTTTCAAGGGCTGTTTTTCCTCTCTCATCATTCCTTATTCATTTTCTTCATAGCAGCTCACATTTTGCAATGCTTTCTCTCTTTGTTTGCTGTCTGTCTCACCTCACAATTTTGTTAGATTTCAGAGGGAAGAGAATAAGTCTTTTTGTTCATGAAACAAACCCAGTGTCTAGAAAACTCCCTGGCATATAGTGGGTACCCAATTTATTGAATGAATGAATCAGTAAATAAGGTATCTTTCAATTCTCTGGAAAAGCCCCATAAAAATGTAGACTCGTAGCATGATCCTAATTTTATTAAGTAAATCATATGATAAATACATAGAAATAAGACAAAATTCACCAAAATGTTTATGGCTATTACCTTTTACTGATGGAGGTAGAGGTTACTTTAATTTTTTCATATTTCTATATTTTCCAATTTCTCTACCATGAATATTACCTTGATGCTACAGAAGAAATTTTATTTTATGCTAAAATACAGAACAGTGAATTCATGACAAAAAGAATAAGGTGCTCTCTAGGTAAGTAAACCTTTGTGTGTGTGTGTATGCTGCCATCTAAGGAGGTTCTTGTTATTTTATTCTGTTAAAAATACATGGTTTCTACAGGCTGAAGTCATTGTTTTAATTTTAGCACCGACCAGCTCTGTGTTCGACAAACAGAAACCTCATAGAGTTTCCCTGGATGGGACACAGAGATGGCAATCATAATGCCTGCCCTACCTTTGTCTTTGGGGAACTATAAAATACCATAAAAATTTAGTTGTCATGATCCTCCTCAAGTCCCATCTGTATGCTACCAGAACCTTCCAGAAGAGATGCACATATTCTGTTTATAAAATATATTAATATATGGAAACACGAAAGCCGGTTTTCTCCGTAACCAGAGTGGCTGTTCTAACAGGTCCTACTGTACACTTGAGCAAGATGCTGTTTCTCTAAATAAAGATGACAAAAAATATTGGGATAATAGTGACACTGCTGTCATACAAATTCAGAAAGAAAAAGAGGCCTGGTGACTCAAACATTGTATTTGACAGGATGATTCAGAGTGGAAACAGAAGGAAGGTGAGTGAGTCAAACTCTAGAGGTCTGAGTATAAATATGTATTCCGTCCAATTCACTCATTCAACCAACAAATATTTAGTGAGCTTCAACTATGCACTAGACACTTTCCTAGACCCTACATATACAGCAGTGGGGGGAAAAAAAAGGACAAACATAATACCTTTATGAACAAGATAACTGAATGAATGATAGAGAAGTGATAAATGGGGACATATAAAACAAGCAAAGGAGATGGAGAGTTGCAACCCAGAATAGGAAGTTGTGATTTAAATAGAGCCGTCAGAGAGGGCCAAAAAGTCAAAAAGGCAACTTACCAAAGAGCATTTGAATTGGGCAAGGGGGCAACCTATGTGGATATCTGGGGAAAAGTAGTCCAAGTAGAGAGAACAGCAAGTTCAAAGGACCAGGCAGGCATATTTGGGGACTATTAAAGAAACCAGTGTGGCCAGAGCAGAGCGAGCTGGGGAAGAAGGGAAGAGAAAAAAGTCGGGAGGAAACAGGAGACTGGCTTCCATAGGGCCCTATAGCCACTGCTCCAACTTTGGCTTTTACTTTGAATGAAACAGAGAGCCGAGGGGTGACATGATCTGACTTGTGTTTTGACAATATCACTCTATTACACTCTGACTACTGTCTTGAGAACAAGCTCTAGGGGCAAAGGTGAGGATGGAGGCATGGAAAACCATTAGGAGACTATTGCCTCCTGGCCAGAAGTGTTATCGGCTTAGACCAGAGTGGTAGTAGTATGGGTAAAGGGGGCAAGATTTAGGATATATTTTGAAGGTAGAACCAAAAGAATTTGCTGTAGGCCTGGCCAAGATGAATCAAATATGACTTGAAGGTTTTTGGCTTGAGTAACTGGAAGGATAGAGTGGCCACAAATTGGCATGGGGAGAAGATCAGGAGATCCCTCATAGATATCCAAGTGGAGCTATCAGGTAAGCAGGTGGATACACCAGTTGGGAATTTAAGGGAGAGGTTCAGAGCAGAAGGAAATTTTACTAGTCTCACTGGATTAATCATATTTCAAGCCACAAGACTGACTGAGATCCCAAAGGCATGCAAGTAAATAAAGAAACAATCCAAGTTTTGAGCTCTGGATGTGAGAAGGAACAAGAAAAAAAAAAGTTAGAACAGCCAGAGAAGTAGAAGGAAGGCCAAGAGAATGGTTATTCTGGAAGCTAAGTGCAAAAAGAATCTAGGGAGGATTATTGGTCAATAGGTCAAATGCTACTGCCAGGTCACAGAATAGGCAACTGGCCATAGGGCTTAACAATATGGAAACCACTGGTAAGAGACCTTGACAAGGATAGTTTTAGTGGAATGGTGAGGGTGAAAGCCTAACTAAAATGAGATTAAGAGAGAAAGAGATGAGTGAAAATGGAAATAGTGATAGAGAACATGTTTGGAAGATTTGATATCAGAGAGTCCAGAGAAGTAGACAGTAGGAAGAGTGGGCAATGGTTATTTCTAAGTAGTTCTCCTGAAAGAAAAGCAGAAAAATGGCCTGGGGTTACAAAAAAGACATCAAGGAAGATAGAGCTGGTGCTGACAAGTCCAGTGTGAGAAAGCTTTGTCCAAACTGGTGAGGAGGTACAAGAAAGGATGTGGTACCCTAATACAGAGTTAAACAAAATTGATAAATGGTGTGTGGTTGGAGAATAGGAAAATGCCCCAGAGGAAGAGAGTATTAGACATGAGTGTGTATTCCAGATTAGTGACTTTCATCAACATACAAAAATCAATTGATGTGATATACCACATTAACAGATAGAAGGATGAAAACCACACAATTATCACAATAGATGCAGAAAAAGCACTTGACAAAATTCAACACCTCTTCATCATAAAGACTCTCAACAAACTAGGTATAGAAGGAAATTAGATTAGTAAATTTCAGCCTTTTAATTAGAATTTAATACAAACTATATTCCCAGCCACTTGCATGAGAATACATGTAATTTTAACATCTATTGCCTACAATTTATGACAAAAGGCTACATGAGTTCAGTAATCCTCTTATTTGAACTTGTGTTTTATGAACTAATCATAATACTGTTTGACAAAAAAGTATGCATATATGTTTGAAACATTGTGTATTATCTTTCCAGTCCGCAGATGACATCTGATATGCATATGGCTCTACTGATCCCTCTTAACAATAACTCCTCTCTAGATTTTAGGGAAGATGGATTTGATGGTACATCTCTCTTCAGTCTTGTTCATATGTTCATATATTCATATTTACTGAGCACCTATATGTGCCAGGACACTATTCATCTCTGTTTTCCCCTTTGGATTCTATGTTCCTGTCAGGTGAGGGCACTTCCTCAAGTATGCCATGATCTCTCTGGCTTCCAGATCTTTCCTCACATTGTTCTTTGCCCCAAGGGGCCCTTTCTCCTCATTTCTCCCAGTCAGCTTCCAACTGTCATTCTGAACTCCATGGAGATATCACTATCTCTAGAAAGTTTCATTTAGGATGACAGTATTTGCCCTTGGCATGAAGACAAATGCATGTGTAAACCAACAAGAGGCTCTGGGCTCCATCAGCTACTCCTTCGAAAGCCCTGGAGTTAGTTCTGGTCCTTCTATTCACATGTGCCCATTACCAACTTTTCTAGAGTTTGAGATCCAGACCATATTAAGTGTTAAGATCTGGAAGACATTACAAAGACAATGTGGAATACTGTAAGTGCTTTAGATGAATGTAAAGCAGATGGGAGGTCAAAAGGTACAGATTCCCAGTTACAAAATAAATAAGTCCTAGAGATATAATGTACAGCCTGGCAACTAGAATTAATAATACTGTACTGTATATTTGAAAGTTGCTAAGAGAGTCTTAGAAGTTCTCATCACAAGAAAAAAAAATTGTAACTGTGTGGTGATGGATAACCAGACTTATTGTGGTGATCATTTCACAATATATACAAATAATGAATCATGTTATACACCTGGAACTAATATAATGTTGTATGTCAATTATATTTCAAGAAAAATAGATAGATAGATAGATACATACATACATACATAAAGCAGATAAGGGATTAGAGAAGGCTTGGGGGGGAAACAGATTTGTCCTGGAAGCTGACAATTTTTTTGTGCTTTGATGTGAAATTAAATGAGATGATACATTTGAAACACTTTGCAAAGCACTGGCAACTAGTATGGATGTCATGAATGGCAGCTTTCTGATGATGATGCCAACCAGGACTTACTGGCATGAGAGGCAGTGGTGAATTTAAATACCAAAAGGCCCCTTAGAAAGATCGAAGGAAGGATTGATAATCAGAGATGAATATAAAAAATAGACAGGATCTGTAAGCACAGAAGGATTGTTTAGATTTGCACATAAACGGGGCGGAACAAGATGGCGGAGGAGTAGGAGACCTGGATTTCATCTCCTCTCAGGAATTCAGCTGGATAGGGATCAAACCATTCTGAACACCTACAAACTCAACAGGAGATCAAAGAAAAGAAGAGCAACAACTCTCTCATTAGAAAAGCGACCACTTTCTGGAAGGTAGGACGTGCGGAGAAGTGAATCTGAGGCGATATTCGGGAGGATAGACGGTGGGGGAGGGGCCTCCGTCGGCCGCTTCTGGCAAGTGATAGAACCACGGAGCACAAAATCGGAACTTTTAAAAGTCTGCTCCGCTGAGGGACGTCACTCTGGTGGCTAAGCGGGGGCTGGAACCCTCCGGGACAGTGTGGTCTCAGGACCTTCGGGGTCACAGAAAGACCGGGGGTGCCTGAGTGTGGCAGAGCTCCCAGGTAATGGAGCAGGGAAGCCGGCTGCAGAGGCGGAGCCCAGGTGCGGGCTCTCAGCTCGGGGTTGCCATAAACCGTGATCCGCGGCACAGTTGGGCCACTGCTCCTCCAGCAGGGACCCAACAAGCAGCAGATCCGGGGAGACTCACCTTCCTCCCCCGGGAGGAGCCATGCGGGAGCACACTGCGGGGATCTGCTGGGTTTGGAGACTCCACCCGGGGTCGGGTGCCAGAGATAGAAACGCGCGGTCATAGGCCGAGTGAGCACGGAGTGCGGCCGGAGACCGGGGAGACGGAAGTGACTGACGGCTTTTCTCTGGGGGCTCACTGAGGAGCGGGGCCCTGAGTTCTCGGCTCCTCCAGGGCAGAGATTGGGAGGCCACCATTTTCACTCTCCGCCTCCAAAGCTGTACGGAAAGCTTGCAGGGAACAAAAGCTCTGGAGAGCAACCCGAGCAGGTTACTTAGCCCGGACTGGGCAAGGGCGGGGCAATTCCGCTTCCAGCAAAGACATTTGGAAACCATGGCAACAGGCCCCTCCCCCGGAAGATCAGCAAGAACAGCCAGCCAAGACCAAGTTTACCGATCAATGAGAATGGCAGAACTCCAGCGCTAGGGGAATACTGCACATAGAATTCATGGCTTTTTTACCATGATTCTTTAGTTTTTCAAAGTTAATTGTTTTTTTTAACTGTCTTTTTTCTTTTTTTTTTCTTCTTTTTTTTGAATTTTTCTTTTTCCCTTTTTCAACCAATATCTTATCAATCCCTTTTTTAAAAAAAACTTTTTATTTTTCATTTTTAGAGTCATATTCTATCCCTTCATAGTAGTTACCTGTATTTTTGGCATATATATATATAACTTGTTCTCTCTTTAAAATTTTGAGATAGTTTCTTCTAACAGATTAAAATACACCCTAAATCTCTAGTATATAGTTTGTTCTACTCCCCTGCCTGATCACATTCTCTCCCTTTTTTTTTCTTTTTTCTTTTTTTAAATCCTCTTCTTTCTTTTTTCAAACAACTTCTTATCAATTCCTTTTATAAAATTTTTTATAATTTCCATCTTTACAGTCATATTCCATCCCTTCATCATATCAACCCTTATTTTTGTACATATATAAGTTTTTCTTTCTTTAAAATTTTGGGAGGCACTTTCTTCTAAAAGACCAAAATACACCCCAAATCTAGTGTGTGGCACTGATCATATTTGATCACATTCTGGTTTTTTGGTTGTTGTTGTTTTGTTTGTTTTTGTTTTTATCTTTATCTTTTTCTTTTTTTTCTTTTTCTTTTTTCTCTCTTTCCCTTTCTTTTCCCACTGCTTCAGGTCTTTTCTGATTTGTTTAGAGTATATTTTCTGGGGACGTTGTTACTCTGCTAGCATTTTGTTCTCTCATTAATCTATTCTCCTCTGCACAAAATGACAAGACGGAAAAAATCACCTCAACAAAAAGAACAAGAGGTAGTACCGACTGCCAGGGACCTACTCAATACGGATTAGAACGATGTCAGATCTAGAGTTCAGAATCATCACTTTAAAGATACTAGCTGGGCTTGAAAAAAATATGGAAGTTATTAGAGAAACCCTTTCTGGAGAAGTAAAAGAACTAAAATCCAACCAAGTCGAAATCAAAAAGGCTATTAATGAGGTGTAATCAAAAATGGGGGCGCTAACTGCTAGGATAAATGAGGCAGAAGAGAGAATCAGTGATACAGAAGACCAAATGTTGGAAAATAAAGAAGCTGAGAAAAAGAGGATAAACAACTACCAGATCACGAGGGCAGAATTCGAGAGATAAGCGATACCATAAGACGAAACAACATTAGAATAATTGGGATCCCAGAAGAAGAAGAAAGAGAGAGAGGGGCAGAAGGTATAATGGAGCAAATTATAGCAGAGAACTTCCCTAATTTGGGGAAGGAAACAGGCATCAAAATCCAGGAAGCACAGAGAACCCGTCTCAAAATCAATAAAAATAGGTCAACACCCTGACATCTAATAGTAAAACTTATGAGTCTCATAGACAAAGAGAAAATCCTGAAAGCAGCTCGGGAGAAGAGATATGTAACCTACAATGGTAGAAACATTAGATTGGCCAGAGACCTATCCACAGAGACCTGGCAGGCCAGAAAGGACTGGCAGGATATATTCAGAGCATTAATGAGAAAAATATGCAGCCAAGAATACTATATCCAGCTAGGCTGTCATTGAAAATTGAAGGAGAGATAAAAAGCTTCCAGGCCAAACAAAAACTAAAGGAATTTGTAAACATGAAACCAGCCCTACAAGAAATCGTGAAAGGGGTCCTCTAAGCAAAGAGAGAGCCTAAAAGCAACATAGACCAGAAAGGAACACGGACAATATACGGTAACAGTCACCTTACAGGCAATACAATGGCACTAAATTCCTATCTTTCAATAGTTACCCTGAATGTAAATGGACTAAATGCCCCAATCAAAAGACACAGGCTATCAGACTGGATTAAAAAACAAGACCCATTGATATGCTGTCTGCAAGAGACTCATTTTAGAACCAAAGACATCCCCAGATTGAAAGTGAGGGAGTGGAAAACCATTTACCATGCTAATGGACACCAAAAGAAAGCTGGGGTGGCAATCCTTATATCAGACAAATTAGATTTTAAACCAAAGACTGTAATAAGAGATGAGAAAGGACACTATATCCTACTTAAAGGGTCTATCCAACAAGAAGATCTAACAATTGTAAATATCTATGCCCCTAACATGGGAGCAGCCAATTATATAAGGCAATTAATAACAAAAGCAAAGAAACACATCGACAACAATACAATAACAGTGGGGGACTTTAACACCCCCCTCACTGAAATGGGCAGATCATCTAAGCAAAAGATCAACAAGGAAATAAAGACTTTAAATGACACACTGGACCAAATGGACTTCATAGATATATTCAGAACATTCCACCCCAAAGCAATGGAATACACATTCTTCTCTAGTGCCCATGGAACATTCTCTAGAATAGATCACATCCTAGGTCATAAATCAGGTCTCAACCGGTACCAAAAGATTGGGATCATTCCCTGCCTATTTTCAGACCACAATGCTTTGAAACTAGAACTCAATCACAAGAGGAAAGTCGGAAAGAACTCAAATACATGGAGGCTAAAGAGCATCCTACTGAGGAATGAATGGGTCAACCAGGAAATTAAAGAAGAATTTAAAAAATACATGGAAACCAATGAAAATGAAAACACAACTATTCAAAATCTTTGGGATACAGCAAAGGCAGTCCTAAGAGGAAAGTATATAGCAATACAAGTCTTTCTCAAGAAACAAGAAAGGTCTCAAGTACACAACCTAACCCTACACCTAAAGGAGCTGGAGAAAGAACAGCAAATAAAGCCTAAACGTAGCAGGAGAAGAGAAATCATAAAAATCAGAGCAGAAATCAATGAAATAGAAACTAAAAGAACAGTAGAACAGATCAACGAAACTAGGAGCTGGTTCTTTGAAAGAATTAACAAGATTGATAAACCCCTGGCCAGACTTATCAAAAAGAAAAGAGAAAGGACCCAAATCAACAAAACCATGAATGAAAGAGGAGAGATCACAACCAACACCAAAGAAATACAAACAATTATAAGAACATATTATGAGCAACTCTATGCCAGCAAATTAGATAACCTGGAAGAAATGGATGCATTCCTAGAGATGTATCAACTACCAAAACTGAACCAGGAAGAAAGAGAAAACCTGAACAGACCTATAACCACTAAGGAAATTGAAGCAGTCATCAAAAATCTCCCAACAAACAAAAGCCCAGGGCCAGATGGCTTCCCAGGGCAATTCTACCAAACATTTCAAGAAGAATTAATACCTATTCTTCTGAAACTGTTCCAAAAAATAGAAATGGAAGGAAAACCTCCAAACTCATTTTATGAGGCCAGCATTACCTTGATCCCAAAACCAGACAAAGACCCCATCAAAAAGGAGAATTACAGACCAATATCCCTGATGAACATGGATGCAAAAATTCTCACCAAAATACTAGCCAATAGGATCCAACAGTACATTAAAAGGATTATTCACCACGACCAAGTGGGATTTATCCCTGGGCTGCAAGGTTGGTTCAACATCCACAAATCAATCAACGTGATACAATACATCAACAAAAGAAGGAACAAGAATCATATGATCCTCTCAATAGATGCAGAAAAAGCTTTTGACAAAGTACAGCATCCTTTCTTGATCAAAACTCTTCAGAGTATAGGCATAGAGGGTACATACCTCAATATCATAAAAGCCATCTATGAAAAACCTACAGCGAATATCATTCTCAATGGGGAAAAACTGAGAGCTTTCCCCCTAAGGTCAGGAACGCGGCAGGGATGTCCACTATCACCACTGCTATTCAACATAGTATTAGAAGTCCTAGCCACAGCAATCAGACAACAAAAAGAAATAAAAGGCATCCAAATCGGCAAAGAAGAAGTCAAACTCTCACTCTTTGCAGATGATAGGATACTTTATGTGGAAAACCCCAAAGACTCCACCCCAAAACTGCTAGAACTCATACAGGAATTCAGTAAAGTGGCAGGATATAAAATCAATGCACAGAAATCAGTGGCATTCCTATACACCAACAACAAGACAGAAGAAAGAGAAATTAAGGAGTCGATCCCATTTACAATTGCACCCAAAACCTTAAGATAACTAGGAATAAGTCTAACCAAAGAGACAAAGGATCTGTACTCAGAAAACTATAAAATACTCATGAAAGAAATTGAGGAAGTCACAAAGCAATGGAAAAACGTTCCATGCTCATGGATTGGAAGAACAAATATTGTGAAGATGTCAATGCTACCTAGAGCAATCTACACATTCAATGCAATCCCCATCAAAATACCATCCACTTTTTTCAAAGAAATGGAACAAATAATCCTAAAATTTGTATGGAACCAGAAAAGACCCCATATAGCCAGAGGAATGTTGAAAAAGAAAAGCAAAGCTGGTGGCATCACAATTCCGGACTTCCAGCTCTATTACAAAGCTGTCATCATCAAGACAGTATGGTACTGGCACAAAAACAGACACATAGATCAATGGAACAGAATAGAGAGCCCAGAAATGGATCCTCAACTCTATGGTCAACTCATCTTTGACAAAGCAGGAAAGAATGTCCAATGGAGAAAAGACAGTCTCTTCAACAAATGGTGTTGGGAAAATTGGATAGCCACATGCAGAAGAAGGAAACTGGACCATTTCCTTACACCACACACAAAAATAGACTCCAAATGGTTGAAAGACCTCAATGTGAGACAGGAGTCCATCAAAATCCTAAAGGAGAACACAGGCAGCAATTTCTTCGACCTCAGCCAAAGCAACTTCTTCCTAGAAACATCGCCAAAGGCAAGGGAAGCAAGGGCAAAAATGAACTATTGGGACTTCATCAAGATAAAAAGCTTTTGCAAAGCAAAGGATACAGTCAACAAAACCAAAAGACAACCGACAGAATGGGAGAAGATATTTGCAAATGACATATCAGATAAAGGGCTAGTATCCAAAATCTATAAAGAACTCATCAAACTCAACACCCAAAGAACAAAGAATCCAATCAAGAAATGGGCAGAAGACATGAACAGACATTTTTCCAAAGAAGACATCCAAATGGCCAACAGACACATGAAAAAGTGCTCAATATCGCTCGGCATCAGGGAAATCCAAATCAAAACCTCAATGAGATACCACCTCACACCAGTCAGAATGGCTAAAATTAACAAGTCAGGAAACGACAGATGTTGGCAGGGATGCGGAGAAAGGGGAACCCTCCTACACTGTTGGTGGGAAGGCAAGCTGGTGCAGCCACTCTGGAAAACAGTATGGAGGTTCCTCAAAAAGCTGAAAATAGAGCTACCATACAATCCAGCAATTGCACTACTGGGTATTTACCCCAAAGATACAAAAGTAGGGATGCGAAAGGGTACGTGCACCCCGATGTTTATAGCAGCAATGTCCACAATAGCCAAACTGTGGAAAGAGCCAAGATGTCCATCGACAGATGAATGGATAAAGAAGAAGTGGTATATATATACAATGGAATATTATGCAGCCATCAAAAGGAATGAGATCTTGCCATTTGCAACGACGTGGATGGAATTGGAGGGTATTATGTTGAGCAAAATAAGTCAAACAGAGAAAGACATGTATCATATGACCTCACTGATATGAGGAATTCTTAATCGCAGGAAACAAACTGAGGGTTGCTGGAGTGGGGGGTGGGGTGGGAGAGATGGGGTGACTGGGTGATAGACACTGGGGAGGGTATGTGCTCTGGTAAGCGCTGTGAATTGTGCAAGACTGTTGAATCTCAGATCTGTACCTCTGAAACAAATAATGCAATATATGTTAAGAAAAAAAAAAGAAGAAGAAGAAGAAGAAGAAGGTAGCAGGAGGGGAAGAATGAAAGGGGGGAAATCGGAGGGGTAGACGAACCATGAGAGACGATGGACTCTGAAAAACAAACTGAGGGTTCTAGAGGGGAGGGGGGTGGGAGGATGGGTTAGCCTGGTGGTGGGTATTGAGGAGGGCACATTCTGCATGGAGCACTGGGTGTTATGCACAAACAATGAATCATGGAACACTTCATCTAAAACTAATGATGTAATGTATGGGGATTAACATAAGAATAAAAATAAATAAATAAATAAAAATAAAATACTAGAAAAAAAAAAAGATTTGCACACAAACGTGCTAAGAATACTAAGGGTAGTTTGTTAGTTTGAGCCCAAGGAAGTAGCCTAGTAAGGAGGCAAACACTTGCTGTTTAAAGCCAATGATTGAATCTTAAGTGAAACAGAGAAATAAACAATGGAACTATTCAATCCCAACTCTACATCTATTTCCTGAGAGAGATATGAGAATAGAAAGAGTAGAATTTGCCTTTATATAAGAACACAGATTCAGGCAGGCTAAGAGGACTTGGCCTTTGCCTTGGTCAGGAGTGGTAGTGGGGGTTGGGGATAGGATTTTTTTTTTTTTAAATAAATGAGTTTCTAGTCGCACCATTTCCTTCAAGGCTCTATTTTTCTGGTCCTTTTATGTCCATATGCCTATAGCCAACCTTTTTAGAGTTTGGAATCCAAGCCATACAGGTACCATCATCAGATCTAAAGGTCTGGAAGACTTTTCTCCCACTTCCACCAGCCAGCCAAAGCCAATATCCTCTCTCCAAGAAAGAAGGATTTGTTATATACTTCACTCATATTTTGAATAACTTCTGCATAGAAACATTATTACACAACCCATGGCTTTTAGGTGGAACAGGTCTATTGGATTTTATTTCATTTGTGCTATTGGTTAGTCATTTGCAAGCTGGACTAGAAGAGTTAACTCCTTGTACAGTGTTTCTATGGTAAAATGGAAAAATATATTCTGAGTTCCAAAAAACTGACTTCATTATTCTTTCAGTGACTTAATTAATAAACATGCCTTGAAACCCTTCTATAGGCCAGGCTCTGTGACTCAAAAATGAAGGAAGACACAGTATCCTCAAGAAATTACCAACCATACCTTTTACTGTCTCATTCTGAAACAATTATAATATATTATATGATATAATACATGCCATCTAAACATCCTATGGGAATGGAGGAGATAGAGTGATCATTGTTGCCTGGGGTGTTAGGGAAGGTTTCAAAAGACACTTTCAAGCTAAGTTTTTAATAGGCAGCAGAAAAACCTAAAGAGCATTTTAGGCATACCATTGAGATGAGAACCCATTGAGAATTGGGTGTTTTATTCCTCTTAGACTCCTCCTGTATAAAGCCTGATACATAGTAGGTGTTCAGTAAATCATTGCTGAGTTAAAAAATGGATGACAATGTAAAATACGTGATTTAGGATAGATATAAAATAGATGGAGGGTAGGGAAGATGAGGGAAAAATAGCTATTTGTGCTTTTAAGTTTGGGTACAGTTTTCTTAGGAAAAACTGGATGGGTTAAGTCTGACTATGACTTCTAGGTACAGAGAATAACAGTGATGAAAACAAGAAAGCATGAATGGTGTGTGGGGACAATGAGAAATCTAATGGGGCCAGAATTTAATGTATGCAAACAGGGATGCATTATTATTTTCATGGCCTTAGGCACTTTTGCATTTGTGGACCCATTCCTCCATTAGAAACCATATTAAAAATTATATTTTACAGCTGTGTTGGTATAAAGCTAAATATATTCAGTCTGAATTCATGATTATTATTACCATTATATTCATTTTTTCTTCTAATTTTATAATTCATTAAAATTATAATATTGTCATGAACCCCAAAGAGCATTTTGGGCCCTAGGTACTGTGCTATCATACCTGGTAGATAAGTTGGCCCTATGGATAAACCAAGCAGGAGGAGATAGGTCTGGAAAGACAGGTGAAGGCTGAATGAGGAGAGCCTCACAGGCTATGCTAAGGCAGGTGAAGGTTAACGAGTAGGGGAAAGACATGGTTAGAATCCTTATAAGAAAGAATAGAAATAAAAATGTTCAGAAAGAGATGGGAGGCTCTTAAAACCAAAGACTAACCAGGATATGATTGCAACCATCTAGGAAAGATGGAGAAGACCCTTAGCTGGTAGAAAGCATGAGGATGATGAACTGAAGCAGCTATAAGAACTGAAGCCAGACTGAATGGGGGGGGGGTGGCAGAAAAGAACTGTCATTTCCAACCTGGGTGACCAGAAGAACAGCAAGGCCAGGAGAAGAAGGGCAGGAGGGGAAGTGGATTTGGTAGAGACGGGCTACGAGGGTGAAGGGTATGAATATCTTTTCATGATCAGAAACACTATTAAACATAAAGTTACCTCAAAAATTACAATTTCTGGACTAGAGGGTGCTATGCTAAGTGAAATAAGCCACACAGAGAAAGATAAATACCATATAATTTCATTTATTTGTGGAATCTAAAAAATATGAACAAACAAAACAGAAAGAGACTCATAAACACAGACAACAAATTGGTTGTAGCCACAGGGGAGTGGGGTGGGAGAATGGGCGAATAGGGGAAGGGGATTCAAAGGTACAAACTTCTAGTTATAAAATAAATGAGTCATGGGAATGCAACATGCAGCACAGGGAATAGAGACAATAATATTGTAACAACTTTGTATGGAGACAGGTGGTAGTTAGATTTATAGTGGCGATCACTTCCCAATGTATATAAGTTGTCAAATCACTATGTTGTACCCCTGAAATTAAGATAATTTTGCATGTCAACTACAAAAAAAGAAAAGATGCTCTCTTTAACTCTCTGCTGCTACTTTGACCTCACTACCACTCTTTTTATAAAAGGCAGGTACAACTAAAGAAAACATTAGCTGTGTGCCTACCAAACACAAACCTTTATTCTCAAAACATAAATTTTACTATGAAATCAATACCCACCTATCTGGCGTAGCAAATAATTATAGAGAGAAAAAGAAGATCAATCAGACATAAACATAACCAAAACATATGCCTTCAGTTCACAAATAGATATTTTAATATATACCTTAGGCGAGAATAAAGCAAGCTAAGTATCTAGGGATTTTAGCTAAACTGTGCAAAATAATAATTATTCCATAAATGATCATATTTAATTTTAACTGGCCAGGAGCCAAACTCATTTTTTTTCTTTTCTGCATTAATTATCCTTAGCATTATTAAAATGTTTCTGAGCAAAGCAACATTTTTACTGAGTAAATACTATAGAAACTCAGTAATTAGAATAATTGAGGATCATCTGAAGGGGTCATAGTTTAGCATTTTTTAATATTTTAGAAAAATATGATTTTATTGCTTTCAAATACAAAGAGTAATTCATACTGTGCTAACAAGGAATTGCCCAGTAGAAGGTTTTTATCAAAGATACATCTAATGGATAAATATATACTTTTTGTAAACATTAAGCTTTAAAAAGGCTTACATTATTTATTTCCATTATGGAGATGCCTGTTAGGACAAAGTAAGTTTAGCATAATGATATATAAATAATGACTCAATGGGATCTTTATGAATGAAGTTTTACTTTATGCCTATGCCTCTTCCAAACCACATTAACAATTTGAGCTATGAAATGTCTTTTGCTTTTCACACAGGTCTATAGCAATTTGGTGCCTCATTTCGGGGGAAGGCATTTATTAAACCACACTCAACACGTGGACCAGTGTGGAAGTAGGGTTGAGGGCTGAGGAGTAGGGGTGGAGGAGATGGGACACAATAGGCTTTTCTGACATCAAAATTTCATGAAGTCCTGACGGGCAGGATGAATATATAAAATCTATACAGAACTCATCAAACTCAACACCCAAAAAACAAAAAATCAGCCAAGAAATGGGCAGAAGACATGAACAGACATTTCTCCAAAGAAGACATACAAATGGCCAATAGACACATGAAAAAATGCTCAACATCACTCATCATCAGGGAAATACAAATCAAAATTACAATGAGATACTACCTCACACTGGTTAGAATGGCTAAAATGAACAACTCAGGAAACAACAGATGTCAGCGAGGATGCGGAGAAAGGGGAACCCTCTTACACTGTTGGTGGGAATGCAGATTGGTGCAGCCACTCTGGAAAACAATATGAAGGTTCTTTAAAAAGTTAAAAACAGAACTACCCTATGACCCAGCAATTGCACTACTAGGGATTTATCCAAAGGATACAAAAATAGTGATTCGAAGGGGCACATGCACCCCAATGTTTATGGAAGCAATGTCCACCATAGCCAAAATATGGAAAGATTCCAGATGTCCATCAACAGATGAATAGATAAAAAAAAATGTGGGGTGTATACACACACACGCACACACACAAATCACACAATGGAATATTACTCAGCAATCAAAAAGAATGAAATCTTGCCATTGCAATGACATGGATGGAACTAGAGGGTATTATGCTAAGCAAAATAAGTCAGTCAAAGAAAAACAAATACCATATGATTTCACTTGTATGTGGAATTTAAGAAACAAAACATGAACATAGGAGAAGGGAAGGAAAAATAAAGTAAGATAAAAACAGAGGGAGGTAAACCATAAGAGACTCTTAACTACAGAAAACAAACTGAGTGTTGCTGGAGGGGAAGTGGGTGGGGGGATGGAGTAATTGGGTGATGGGCACTTGATGTAATGAGCACTGGGTGTTATATGCAACTGATGAATCACTAAATCCTACCCCTGAAACTAAATTTAATTTAAATTTAAAAAGCTAAGGGGAAAGCAAAATAAAAGTCACAAATTGACTTGAATTTAATCCATGAATTTAATCTTTCTTCAGAGCCTATTGACTTTTAACTTAGCTTTACTTCTAACAAGCTTATTTATCAAATTTCTTACCCCAGGGCAGTTTAGAAGCAGCAAATGAGTAGTTTATAGGAACAGATTTATGTACTTTAAAAAGATCAGAAATGTAGAAAAAGCTTTATGCATGAAGATGTTCATAATGAGGTATTTGCAACAGTAAAATATTGGGGGAAATTCAACAGAAAAATACTGGAAAATAAATCACAGAACAGCAATATGACAGAATGTTGTACATTTATTAAAATAATTATATGGTAATAGTCTTATGTCCTATGTTATTAAATGAAAAAGTAGGATATAAGATTGTCAGTATAGTAAACTCTCAACTGTATCCAGGGTCCAACAGTAGAAATGTGATAATACATGCACTTTATACCCATTTATGGTCATAGTATTAAAATGAGAAAATCTATAAGCAAATGAGGAAATAATTAGAGGGATGGCCCCTTATGTCCTAGATAGCCTACTGTATGGGAAGATCTGAGAAGTTTATGTACACTACAAAGAAAGATGTAATGAAGCTCGAGAACTTGAATTAAATATAAAATACACTTTAAAGTCTGACAGCATGAGTCTGCTCCTGACTGAATTTTATTTATTTTTTGTCACTGATAAATTCTATTACAATAATAAACAATGCAGTTGTTTAACTGAGTCATTCTTACATCAGCATTGCTTTCTGGGAAGAACCATAGTTTCAGAAAGGGAGAAGCTCCATCTGCTCCATGCCCTTTGTCAACTGACAGGAGCTCTGAGGAATCTCTTCAGCCTGCTGGGTAAAGTGCTCTTTCTTCCCTTTTACTGGCGCATGAGGGCAATCTCAGATAGATGGAACACACACAGACAAAAAGGCAAGAGGGAATTGTTAGAGTTTGAGTAGTGATTATATCTGGGAGATGGGATTTCAAGTGCTACCTATTTTCTTCTTTTCAAAATATGTTACTTTTACAAGTAGAATAGAAGGCGATTTTAAACACATTCTAGGGGAAAAGTTGGTAAATGTTAGAGTCAGGAAGTGAGGTGTTCCTTTAGGTAGGCACAAGAAAGGAAGCTTGATGATTGAGAGGGAGACAAAAAAATAATATGAGCACCAAAAATCATAGAAATATGGGACAATGTAATATAGGGAAAGTAGCTTTATGTAAATATATCAACCTTGAGACTATCATTTATTCAACTGTCATTTACTGTGCACCTACTAAGTGTTGGGTGCCTCACTGTATTTGATTCAATACAATAACGGATATATATATTGGTAACCATAAGTCCATGTGCACAAAAAATCAAGTGGTGTTTAGCAATTCTATTTATGAGAGTAAAGGTTTCCCTTCCCAATAATTTGGTGGATATGATGCTCAGAGAAATCGTCCTAGTACAGCAAACCTGAAAATACTAGACAAATACAAGTGAAAAAAAAAGTTTTTTTCATTGTTTGGCTGACTGGCCTAAAAAAAAGAGAATTTCCCAGAAAGCAAATACTTTAGAAAGCACAACTAAGAGGAGTAAGTGAGGGCTAGGCTTGCGAGCTCCGCGGAGGAGCTGGAGGTTGGGCTGCAGTTATCTCCGCGTCAGCTCCCAGTCCCTGGCCCCTCAGCAGCATGGTGTGCAGGGCGACGCTGAAGCGGCCCATGGAGTTCCAGGCGGCTCTGCTGAGCCCTGGTTCCCGGAAGTGGCGGTGCTGCGCCCCTCTGCCCAGCCCCACTCTGGGCCTCAGGCCCCCGGACGCCAAGCTTCCACTGTTTGTCCAGTCGCAGACCCCACCGCCGACTCTGCAGCAGCCCGCCCCGCCCGGCAGCAAGCGGCGCCTTCCAACACCGGAACAAATTTTTCTGAACATAAAATAAGAATATAGTCATTATCAAAGGTGGAGACATTTAGAAGTTGTTCTTAATCAGAGTGAAGCTTGTACTTGGGAAAGTCAGCCTCATTCCTCAGCACTCACAGCACCTACTTCTCCAGGTTCCTCCTGAATAAAGAAGGACCAGCCCACCTTTACCCTCTGAGAAGTTGGAATAATATGTGAGCGTCTCTTAAAAGACTATGAAGATAAAATTCGGGAAGAGTATGAGCAAATCCTCGATACCAAACTAGCAGAATATGAATCTTTTGTGAAATTCACACATGATCAGATTATGCAACCATATGGGACAAGGCCAACAAGCTACGTATCCTGAAGCTTTCTTGCGTATTTGGTACCAGGTTTGACCTCAAGAGATGGCTGCTGTACACTTTTTGCAACTGGTTTGATATCACATTTCAGCACCAACTTTGCATCCTGAGAACACTTAAATGTTTCTGCAGGTCCATTTTATACAACTTGAAAGACCTTAAAACTTTCTGGTTGCCACAAGCATATTTTTTTCTGCTCATCCAATAAACAGCTATGCCCTACTGCAATAGATTTTCCAAACAAAAATACCTGGAGCAGCAGTTTAGCAAAATATGCCCTCAGTGGCACTCAACAAATGGAGTTTCCCCAAGCAGAGTTCTATAAGAAATGAAATGGAACAAATAATCCTAAAATTTGTATGGAACCAGAAAAGACCCCACATAGCCAGAGGAATGTTGAAAAAGAAAAGCAAAGCTGGTAGCATCACAGTTCCGGACTTCAAGCTCTATTACAAAGCTGTCATCATCAAGACAGTATAGTACTGTCACAAAAATAGACACATACATCAATGGAACAGAATAGAGAGCCCAGAAATGGACCCTCAGCTCTATGGTCAACTAATCTTCAACAGAGCAGGAGAGACTATCCAATGGAAAAAAGACAGTCTGTTCAACAGATGGTGTTGGGAAAATTGGACAGCCACATGCAGAAGAATGAAACTGGACCATTTCCTTACACCACACGCAAAAATAGACTCAAAATGGATGAAAGACCTAAATGTGAGACAGGAATCCATCAAAATCCTAAAGGAGAACACAGGCAGCAATTTCTTCGACCTCAGCCACAGCAACTTCTTCCTAGAAACATGGCCAAAGGCAAGGGAAGCAAGGGCAAAAATGAACTATTGGGACTTCATCAAGATAAAAAGCTTTTGCACAGCAAAAGAAACAGTCAACAAAACCAAAAAACAACCGACAGAATGGGAGAAGCTATTTGAAATGACAGATCAAAAGCGCTAGTATCCAAAATCTATAAAGAACTTATCAAACTCAACACCCAAAGAACAATGATCCAATCAAGAAATGGGCAGAAGACATGAACAGACATTTTTCCAAAGAAGACATCCAAATGGCCAACAGACACATGAAAAAGTGTTCAACATCGTTCGGCATCATAGAAATCCAAACCAAAACCTCAATGAGATACCACCTCACACCAGTCAGAATGGCTAAAATTAACAAGTCAGGAAATGACAGATGTTGGCGGGGATGCGGAGAAAGGGGAACCCTCCTACACTGTTGGTGGAAATGCAAGCTGGTGCAGCCACTCTGGAAAACAGTATGGAGGTTCCTCAAAAAGTTGAAAATAGAGCTACCGTAAAACCTAGCAATTGCACTACTGGGTATTTACCCCAAAGATACAAATGTAGTGATCGAAGGGGTATATGCACCCCAATGTTTATAGCAGCAACGTCCACAATAGCCAAACTATGGAAAGAACCAAGATGCCCATCAACAGATGAATGGATAAAGAAGATGTGGTATATATAAACCATGGAATATTATGCAGCCATCAAAAAGAATGAAATCTCGCCATTTGCAACGACGTGGATGGAACAGGAGGGTATTATGCTGAGTGAAATAAGTCAGTCAGAGAAAGACATGTATCATATGATCTCACTGATATGAGGAATTCTTAATCTCAGGAAACAAACTGAGGGTTGCTGGAGTGGGGGGGTGGGAGGGATGGGGTGGTTGGGTGATGGACACTGGGGAGGGTATGTGCTATGGTGAGCACTGTGAATTGTGTAAGACTGATGAATCACAGACCTGTACCTCTGAAACAAATAATACATTATATGTTAAAAAAAAAAAAAAGAAGATAGTAGGAAGGGAAAAATGAAGGGGGGGAAATCGGAATGGGAGACAAACCATGAGACACTATGGACTCTGAGAAACAAACTGAGGGTTCTAGAGGGGAGGGGGGGAGGGGGATGGGTTAGCCTGGTGATGGGTATTGAAGAGGGTACGTACTGCACGGAGCACTGGGTGTTATACGCAAACAATGAATCATGGACACTACATCAAAAACTAATGATATAATGTATGGTGATTAACCTAACATAATGAAAAAAGGGGGGAAAGTGAGTTTTGAAGCTGGTATTTACTGTTTAGGTATCTGCTAGTAGCCTGAGGTTCTGTGTGTGTGTGTGTGTGTTGTTGTTGTTGTTGTTGTTTATTTGAGCTGTTCATTCTGGTAACAGAAGGCCAAACTATAGGCCCAAGGAAAATAAACTGGAGAACTGGAGAATCTCATATAAGTCCAGGGTCCCCAGATGGCTACTTGCTCAACAGATGAACCAGGAAAAAACTCTGACTTCTGAGGAGTGGGTGGGTTATGTTCAAAACTCAGCCCTGGCTCTGGAAGATTGGGAAAAAGAAAAAGGAGACCATAGTTTTTACTCATATTGGTTTGGAAGCTGGATTAATAAGAATCTATGTGGTTAAAAAATTAACCCAAAAAAATCCTGGGTTAGTAATGCTCCTAGATGCCTAGTAGAAGCAAACATAAAACCACTATGGAGGAACACACTTTAAACCTAGGCTTCAAAAATTTACCACAGAAAAATTTAAAAGAAAATTAACTCACAATGGGAAAAAAAAATGACTGAATCCATGAGGAAATAAGCTACCATGGATGAGAGTCAGCAGAAGCAACATACATAGAATTTGAGCTAGATGAGCTGCATATATTAGAATTTTCAGGTACAAAGTATAATAGCATGTTTAATATACTTAAAAGAATAAACTAAAATTCTTGGAGGTATTAAGTAACAAGACATTTCAAAATTGAACAAGCATATATGAAAAATAACCAAATAGGACTTCTGGAGATAAAGTGAATAACTATTTAAAGTTACAACTCAGACTATAGATAAAAGAGCAGAATTAATGAACTGAAATAGAGATAAATGTATATTAAATCAAATGCTGCAAAAAGAAAGAAAAACATGGTAAAGAAACATGGAGAATAAAGTGAAAAGTTCTGACCTATATACTCACAGTTCTTAAAGGATATCAGGGGAAGAGGTAAGTTTTGATGATATATTGGCTGGAAATTTTCCAGAACTGATGAAAGACAATGATCCTCAAATACAGAAAGTACAAAAAAAACTTCACAAAGAATGAATAAAAATGAAATCTATACCTAGATACATCACAGAGGGACTACAAAGCAACAATGACAAAGAGAAAACAAAAGTGGAAAGAAAAGAGGTCAATTAAAATGGCAGCTGTATTCTCAATAGTTACAATGGGAGATTATACATTGTAGTATATTTTGGAGAGTACAAAGAGAAAATAACAGTTAACCCACAACTCTCTATCAAGGAAAACTACTTTTTAGGAATTGGGGTGTATCATAAACCTTTGCAGGCAAACTCATAAGGAAAGTATTTATTTCCTGTACCTATTCAATACATGAAATTCTAAACTATTTCATGGAAAATGAAAATGATTCCAGAATTAAGGTTTAAGATGAAGGAAGAAAGAGGGAGAAAAAATGGTACATGAGCATGCTGAAACAAACGCTGACTGCAGTATATACAATGCCAATAATAATTAATTAATGGAGTAAAAATAAAATCAAGATAGACTAGGACTGAGGACAAAAACAGAAAACAATTTCGAAGAGGATGCTTGGGGGTAATTCATTTCAAATGGCCTTGTTTGTGAGGTGATTAAAGATATTTAGTAACTCTCAACACTGGGAACTGAAATATGCATGTTACAATTTTCAACTACAAAATGAAGAGAAACTTTAAGTTCCAAACTGTTGAAGGAAGCTACAGTTTGGGGCACCTGGCTGGCTCAGTTGGTGGAGAGTGCAACTCTTCATCTCAGGATTGTGAGTTTGTTTTATTTAAAAATAAAAAATCTTGAAGGAAGACACAGAATGAAGCAAATAAGAAGATAAAGCATGAGAAAAAGATAATATAAAGTAATAGGAAAAGAGAAATTATAAAATATAAATGAATGAAAATGATAATAATAATAATATAAAGAGGTTAATAGCTTAAGAAAGTTGATCAGACTAGATAAAATAAAAAAGCAAAAACAAAATTATATATAAGAGACACATTTAACACATAAGGAAACAAAATGTTGAAAGTTAAAGGATGTGAAAGTTTAACAGGAAAATACTACTAAAAGAAATCATAGATAGCTATTTTAATGGGAAATAAAGTAGACTTCAAGGTAAAATTATTACTAGTGGTAAAGAGGGTAGAGAATACTTAGACAAGTCTTAAGATACAATTTTAAACTTGTATGCATTTAATAATATGGCCCAAAATATAAAAAGAAAACACTGAACAAAATTTGAAAAAGGAAATTACAAATTTTTCATCATGATAGGAGATTCTTCCCTGAATGAACGAATTGATAGACAAAAATAAAACAAGGGTATAAATATAGAAACAATACCAATTATAAAATAATATTAATCTAAAGGCCATATATAGAACACTGCACCAACAACTAGATAACAGACATAACTGACCCTGTACTAGAACACTAACAAAAAGATAAATATATTTGGAAATTTATAAACTTCTAAATAAGAAGTAATGAAAATCAGAGAATACTTAGAATCAAATGATAATAAAAAAACATCACATATCAGGGCACTTGGGCTCAGTCCGTTAAGCATCTGCGTCCGGCTCAGGTCATGATCTCAGGGTCCTGGGATCAAGCCACATTTTAGGTTCCCTGCCCAATGGGGAGTCTGCTTTTCTCTCTCCCTCTGCCACCCACCCCCACTTGGGCATGCTCTCTCTCAAATAAATAAATACAATTTTTAAAAAAATCGCATATCAAAACATGTAGGATGTAACAAAAAATTATTAAAGAGAAATCTATAGACAACTCTGATATTAAAAAAGATAAACCTAGGGGCACCTGGGTGGCTCAGCCATTAAGCGTCTGCCTTCAGCTCAGGTCATGATCCCAGGACCCTGGGATCGAGCCCCACGTCGGGCTCCCTGCTCGGTGGGAAGCCTGCTTCTCCCTCTCCCACTACCCCTGCTTGTGTTCCCTCTCTTGCTGTCTCTCTCTCTCTGTCAAATAAACAAATCTTTTTTTAAAAAAAAGATAAACCTAAAAGCAAATGCACAAAGCATTCAGCTTACTGTAGTATAGTGAAATAAAAATAAGGAAAATATGCAAATTAGGTTAAAATATGTGACAGATAAATAAGACATATGAACACACATCTAGTAGGAACCCTAGAATAAGAGAATAGAATGAGGAAGACAACATTTGAACACATAATGGCTGATATTTCCCCAGAATTGAAAAAATTATGGAATCCTCGTATTGAAGAAACACACAAATCTTCAAAAGATTAAATAAATTTACAGCTGTTCACATTGTTGTGTACAGCAACAGCTAGAATTGTGTCCAATTTGGGAAGTTCAAAAACAAAGTACAACTAAAAAAACTAAACAGTGATGAGGCTAAAACTAAGGCACTCTAAGGCTTTTTTAAGAAGAGGGCATGGTATTTACTAAATTAGATTTTCTTTGAAGAGGTATACATGCCTAAAATGAAAGAGAAACTACTGAAAGGTTGAAGTAGAACATATTGCTGAAAAACATTTAGCAGGCAAAGATGGGTAAGGAAAAGTTGATCAACACAATAACAGATAAGAAAGAAAATGCATAAAAAATAGGAAGTACAAAATAAGATGGAAAAAATAAATCAAAATGTTAGTATTCACAAATGTAACCCAACTAATTTCACCACTTTAAGAATAGAGGATTCTCCTATTTGATTTAAAAACAACAGTAAAATAATCCAATATGGTGTCTAGAAATGAGACACATAGGGACACTAAATGGTGAAAGAGTATTGAAAATTATATCTTATTAACTGAAAACTGAAAAGCTGGTATAGCTATATAAATATCAGACAGTATAGAGTTTAAGGAAAACAACTATCAGGATAATGAGAGTCACTACTTAGTAGTAAAAAGAACAGTCTATCATGAAGATAAAAAATTCTGAACCTCTGAACATCATGAAGATAAAAAATTCTGAATTTACACTTAAAAACAAACAAAAAACCACAAAGCAAATTCTGAATTTAGAGGAAAAGAGTCTTAGAAAAAGAAATCAATAAATCCATCATCATAAGGGAAAATATTATCAGACCTTAACCAAAAACTGATTGATCAAGCAGATGAAATATTAGTAAAGTTATAGAAGATTTCATCTTGACAAATAGTGATATGAAACATTTTAACCTAACAAATGCTCAGAAGACAGCTACTTAATGGGAAAATGTTAAAAGCATTCCCATTAAAATAATAAAGGAGGCCAATATGGTTGGTGGCCCTAACCAATGAAATGAAAATGAACTACAAAACTAAAGACTGAAAAGGAAGATACAAAGCTGTCCTTATTTTCAGTCATCATGCTTATCCTTATAGAAAATCTAAGCAATATATAGAAACAAAAAACTAACAGAGTTTAACAGGATTGCTAGATATAAGGTCAGTATAGCCAAAATATCAACTGTGGTCCTATTTACCATCAAACAATAAAATTTTATTTTTTTTATTTTTATTTTTATTTTTTTTAAAGATTTTATTTATTTATTTGAGAGAGAGAATGAGAGACAGAGAGCACGAGAGGGAAGAGGGCAGAGGGAGAAGCAGACCCCCTGCTGAGCAGGGAGCCCGATGCGGGACTCGATCCCAGGACTCCAGGATCATGACCTGAGCCGAAGGCAGTCGCTTAACCAACTGAGCCACCCAGGTGCCCCAAACAATAAAATTTTAAAAACATATTTTTATAATAAAATTACAAGTTACAAAGAACCTTGGCATAAAACTAACAAGATATTCAAAATCATTATGGGAAAAATTAAGAAACTTTAATAAAAGATATAACATTATTTTAACTAGCAGGATATATATGCTAAGTTAATAGATAGGAGGATAAAATATCATGAAGATATAAATTATCCATATCTTCATCTATAAAGCCAATGCCATACTAATTTCAGCAGGGTTTTTTTAAAAAGCCAAATCTAATCCATATTGAACAGTGAAGTGATGAGACAAGTTTGAGAAATGATAATATAGCAGGATTCAATAAACCTATAGCAAATTAGAGAAATGTAATATTGACACAAATATAAACCAACAGAGTAATGAAACTAAATAGAGTAATGAAACTAAATGGAGAATATATCTGGTTTTTGACAGATATAGCATTATAAATCAATATGGACAAGAAGATAGAAAATTTGGTAATCCATATTAGAAAAGAGAAAATTAGATCTTTATATCAAATTATTCATTAAATAAATTCCAGATTAATCGAACATCTAATGTAAAACCACTACTTTAAAGTGTTAGAAGAAAATTTTTGGACTATATGTTTACAAACTAAAGAAAGAAAGAAAAGGATTTTTTTAAGTAAGACATAAAAGCACAAATCAGAATAGAAAAGACTGACAAATTGAATGCATCAAAATTAAAAATATTTATATAACCAAATGCTACAAAGGCAAAAATAAAAAATAAGCCACAGCCTAAAAGAAGATATCTCCATATGTAGACAAATGATTGGTTTCCAGAATATATAAAGAGTGCATGCAAATAAATACGATAAAGACAATCAACCTAATAGAAAATAGGCAAGATTCAAACTAGCAATCAACAGAAAAGGAAATCAAAATGGTAAATAAATATATATAAAGGTTACCAACATCAATTATAATCAAAGAAAGTCTTCATAGCTGTACATTTCATATCATTCGATAACTTTTTCTAAATGGCAGGAAGGATGAACTTCATCATAAAAAATTAACAAGTGCTCATTATATTTGTGACCGAAAAACGTTTACAATAAAAATTAGTGGGCTAAATAGCATGGACTTAATATCTGAAATTAACTTACATGAAATGCCTTTCTCAAGATGATGCCAGATAAATTATGTATGTGATTATAAGAGAGGTACTGATATTTGGTAGGACTTACTGTATTTTCTGTAGAGTTGGATATGTCAGAAAAAAATGAGGAAATAGCTTTTATGATTTGGATCTTCAGCCTATGATTCACTTTATGAACATGACTGTTAGCTGTAACTAGAGAGATTTAAATTAAAAAAGCATTTGTTTTCCACTTACACTAAGCAAGCACTTTGAAAATGTCAAGAGTCAAGATTAAACTTTCTTATTTTTTAATATTTCTTCAAATTATCTTCCTTCTCCCACTTTAATTATAATAGCTGATTCTGATTTAACTTGTTGGCTGCTAAAAAGAACTTCAAATTCTAGCCATTAGCAATTATGCCCCCCTGAAGTTGCAGTTCTTCATATTTCTCAGCACTGTACGTTCTTAGGATACAAGAAAGAAAAACCTTCCCGTGTCTAAATCAAGAGAAGTTTTTCTTGTGGTGAAGAATTCAGCCAACAGCCGCATTTTTCTGGAAATCCCACCTTTTCTAGTGAGGCCATCATCCATTTTGGCTAAGATCATGGGGCACAATGACCAAAGGGTCAGGTACAAATGGCTTTTGGAATTAATAGGAGAGATGATGGGGCAAGAAAGAGAGAGTTGAATGCATATGAACCAAAACTACACTTCAGACATCCCCAGTCATGTCTATGATTGTCCACACATCTCGTTAGAGATACATGGTGGTGAGAAGAGGAGAGTGGAGATCAACTAGCTAAGTCTTTTGAAAAGAGCAAGACTTTCAGATTCTAGGAAGTAGGAAATCCAAGATCCTAAGATGTCTAGAGCAAGAGACGGTGGGGAGGAGAGTAAAGGTGGTACCATCCCTCAGAGCTTCAAGAAGCATTTGCATGAGAGCCATCCAGGATGAGTCATGGTGATGTCATAGAAACAACACATGAGCAAAACAATGAACTTCTCTGAGGCTGTTTCCTCATCTAAATCTCACAGGACTGTGACGAGGAACACATGGTATAAAGATACAATACGTAAAAGCACCTTAATAACTAGCATTACTGTGGAGCACAGTGACTAACTTTCTAATAGGGAAAAAAAATCAGGCAATGTGACATGAATGCCTCTCAGGACAGATTTCCTACTAGCCCCTTCTGTATTCCTTTAGGGCCCAGATTAAATGCCATTTCTCTAGAGAACCCTCCCTGGTCACCTACCTAGAGTAAGTATCTGTTGGATTTTTATTGGTTTTCCTCATAGCCCTATCTCAAATCTCAACAACCTAATGAGGTGGCATTAATAGTACTCCCATTTTATTTTATTTTTTTTAAAAGATTTTATTTGTCAGAGAGAGAGATCACAAGCAGGGGGGAGTGGCAGGCAGAGGGAGAGGGAGAAGCAGGCTTCCCGCTGAGCAGGGAGCCTGATGTGGGGCTCGATCCCAGGACGCTGGGATCATGACCTGAGCTGAAGACAGACACTTAACCTACTGAGCCACCCAGGCGTCCCAGTACTCCCATTTTAGAGATGAGAAGGTGGAGTCCAAGAAAAATTTAGGCCACCCACCCAGCTAATAGGGGATAAAGCCAAGTATGAACAAAGCCATCGTGGTCCCAGCATCCTTGCTCTTAACTCCCGTGCCACATAATCTAAAATTTCAATGATAAAAAATGAAATTAACAAAGACAAAAATGTTAATATCTGGATTCATCATTCACCAAGAGGGTGGGGTAGAAGAGAGTGATAAAAGACTAAAGGAAAAAGCAAGAGAATTATGAAATGTTTGTCTTCTTGAAAAAATAAATAAATAAAAGGAGGGCAGGAAGGATTACCACCTGAGGGCATAAGTAATGTGTTACTGCCGCGTGCCCAAATCAGTCTGGGGAAGTACTGGCTTGTTCTGCCTTCACTCTCGTAGCTTAGGGGCTTACCTGTCAGAAAGAGCTTGATGTTGCCGCCAACCTCCTAACGGGGTAGTGTTTGCTCCCCTCATACCTCATGCCCAAATTCTTCTCTTGTTGATACTCTTACATGTGTTTCTTTTGGAGGCATCCAATGCAAATGTAAAAGAATTAGTCTTGATGAAAGCCATCCAATCAACAGCTATAACCTGGCAGAATTTCTACTTCCAGTCATACCTGCAAATTGCTTAAAATGAAATACTACGACTACACCTCATGTTCTGCTTCAACCTCAGATTAAAGTCAACCTTTCCCTCCAAATCGGGACACACTTGAGGGTGTGTAAGGAGTCCTGAAAAGGAACAACAAAAGTTGGATCTCATTTTTTCACTTAGCACAAGCGGAGTACATATATACATTTTTTTTTTTTTTGACGCAGTTGTATTGAGGATCCTTTTATTAAAAAGAGACATACCTTGGTTCAAGTAATCAATGAAATGCATGGAAAAAATTTATTTAAAAATAAATTAGGATGTCTTTCCAGGAGTAGTCTTATTACAAGAGGAGCTATCACAGGACTTCACCACAGGATCTTTCCCAGTATCTATGAAGGTTTGCAATCCTAACTCTGTCCTCATGAATGACTCTCTCAGGAATAAGAGGATTCACAACCCTGAACATCCAATGAGTTGACAAAACTGACCTGCATCTCACTCTTGCAGCAGCTGACCTGACTGACACGGACAAATCAGAATTCTCGGTGGGGACAAGCAGGTGCTGGTGCCCCTGCCTTGGGGTCCTGCCCAGAAGCTCCCTCTGCAGGTCAACCCTAGCACCTGCAAGAGCAGGAGCAAGGGAAACACATGGGGACTTCTCACACCACAAATCTACTTAAAAGGTTATAAATCAAGCTAATAAACCATTAAATAAAATATTCTACCTTCCCACCTTGATGAATAAACCTCCATGACAGTAAAATTGAAAAAGGGTAAAGCTATGGGTTTTTCATGAATGATAATCAGTGAGACATCAAAGATGGCTAATGTTAATTATTACTGTGTATGTCTCAGGGTTCTGTTGATAGACCAGCAATGTTTAGATGAGTCATAAAATAAACACATAAATATTTCATAGATATTATGTCTATTCCATAACATTTAATTTTCCTCGCCTTCATTTTGTAAAATAATGGTTATTATAGTTGAGATTTTCACATAGATTTTCTTAGATTGACAACAATGCTGAATTGGATAATCTCTTATAGTTCTTATAATTTGTCATTAATTTTAATTTAGATAAACTTCTTTTTGTTGAGGGAATAACCACTCAAACTGTCAATAAAATTCTTAAAGAAAAACAAATTTAAAAGTGGCTCCTTAGTTTTATATATTACTTTAATGTTCAAATGCTTGATGTTTAATTACTTTAACGGCATCATATAATTTTTTTTCTCTGTAGAAAACAGAACAATATTTTGATCTCACCATTCAAGCCACCATCTATCTCATATTTAACTTTCACTATCCCTTAAAGCAATATCTATACCTATAAAGCATTTAGGTTTTCTTCTTTCAAATTTTTCAAGGCAGAGTTATTATATAGAAAACCAAAACCAGCAGTATGTTGTTCAATTTGTTAAAATCTCTCAGTCCAGACTATTCCTTGATCCATGGTAGCCAGAAAATAATGTCTCTAGAAATTACTTTCAGGGTTAGATATATATAAATCTTCCTCTCTACAATGTTCATGACATTTTTCATGGAATGTCACTTTTCTTGTGTTGCTTCTAAGTTGCTTATTTAGTAAAACCGTTTTCTGTGTTTTAAAATAGTTTAAAGTTGTTTCAAATAAAATAAACAAACTTTGATATTTCTGGGTTTTTATGAAATAAAAGTTTTGTGAACATCATTAATAGCCAGCAACAGTTCACATCAAATGGCCATGGATAGCACAAATTCAAAATACATTTCTGCAAAAGACCATGACTCACTTCATTTATGGATCTTTTGTGATGTCACATAACTGTTCTAATGTATTTTTTAAATTAATCTAAATATTTTAATAACACTGAATTGGCATTTCCACCATCAGGTGTCCAAAATTGGCTATGAGGTGAACTCTGGTATCACCAAAATTTTGTTCCATCAAGGTGTTCTATATTGGAACAGAACCAAAAAACATAATGTTTGAATTGTTCAAAAGGATGTTATTGCTATGAGCACATTAGAAGCTACACCCCCTAATAACAAATACCTTAAGTGATTTCCAATAAGATACCTGAAAATAAACCACACTTGATTTTGGAATATCTTTTATAAAAACATGTTGCATAACTACGCATAATGTGATTTTTCATTTAAAAAAGGGAAAAATTTAAATCTACTTCATCAGTATGATTCTCGGTTGATAGATGAACATAGTAGAGAAATATGGTTGTTAGAGAAGAAGGAAATATGGGGTGATGATTTGACAATGAGAATTTAGCCTATAGATCACTAAGAGCTAAGTGTGTGTTTCAAAACATTATCTAAATATATTACATAAATGAAATTTTTAAAATTACAATTAAATTTCTTTGGACCCAGAGTCTGTCTTTTACGTCTTTCAGGTACAACCGGTTTCCTCTCTAACTTCCAGCAGAGACAGAGTGAAGAGTGTGTTTTGCTTATTAGAATCCCCAAAAAAGTGGACACAGAATACCCTCATTTTCTAGTTACGGATATGGAGGAGCAGAACATAAAAAGACACCCATATGCTTTATTATCAAATCGATGGACCCAAGAGTTCCATTCTGTTTCCTTTTCTGCAAGCATCTTAGAGCAGAAGCTTCAGTGCGGGCTGAGTGCCCAGGGAAAGTAACACTAGAGGGCGCTAGCAGTTTGCTACTTAAAGACTTTCCAGCCAGCAACACCCAGTTTCTGTCTGACAGACATCCACTCGAATTCAGTCCCTGAAAATGTCCCTTACCATCACGGCTCCGGCGAAACAAGATCATGAACCTGTAAATGTGTTTTGGCTGAAGTCAAAAGGAGAGAGAAGAAACCTGGCTGGCCCAGGCAGTCTCAGAGTTGATCATCTAACCAGGTGGAAAAGATATTAAGTAGATTCCAATGATAGCTTTGGGGCAAGAACCAAGCTTGTAGTTGACAGTTTCTTTTGTTTAATGCATGCAAATTAATGAATTTTTGGTGTGGTGAGTGTGTGTGTGAGAGTTTCTGCCAAAATATCACTCACTCACTTACCCTTAAAAACATTTGCAAATGGTCACATACTGCATTATTTAAAGTCAGGCTGAGTTGATGTTTTGAGCTACTGTTAGCATAAATATACAGGATTCCATTAAAATAATCTCTCTAAGGTCAGGGAATGTGCATTTAGGACCGTCAGCTACAAATTTTATTAAAAAGGCAATATTAAAGTATGACTTTCAGATGTCATTCTGTCCTAAATCATTTTAGCTTTATGACTAATGTGAAAAAAAAATTGGGGGGGGGCGGTAGGGGGAATGTTGAAGCATGTCTCACTTGGTTTCAGCATTCATTGTCTGACTGAGGGGCATCATCCATATGACAAAGCTGAAACTCACTCCACAGCCAGAGTTTGTCTTGCCTTTAGATGGGAGACAATTCAAACTCTAACTACATATTATAGAAACTGTATAATTTAGTAGATTCTGGGACTTTTGATCTCTACACATTTTTTTAAAAGACTAACATCAATTTGCATATGTATTTTCTCTTGTATACGGAATTACAAAGACTGTACTAAGCGATTAGATGAGATTGGGCGCATTCAGGGTGGGATGGCCGTAGACTGTACTAAGCTATTAGAGTAACAACTTTTTAAATTACATTTCAGCCTGATCAATCCATTCTTCGTCAAGACCAGCAGGATGAATCTGCTATTTGACAAAACCGATGAGTAAAATATTACTTCCATGAAGGGTTTTTTTTTTTGGTTGGTTAACATGAGCTAGTCATAAATACAATTGCCAAGCATTATCTATGCTCATTTTAAAATCATAGGCACAGTTGGAAGTTAGCCATGTCACACAAGAAACCTTGGTCCAGGAGGTCGAATCATGGCTTCAACACATAGAAATGCCATCATAGAAGGGTGAAAATTATTATTGACAATTTTTTAATTCTTGCCCTAAGCCCTACTTGTCCTGCCCAATATCAGACTGATGTGATCTATGTATCATTCATTCATTTGCTCAACAATATCCATGGTCACCCCATTAAGAGCTGAATAGTGGTACAGCCCACTTCTATTTTTAAGCTCCCACATCTATTTTCAAAAATGAAGAAACGAGAAGAGAATAATGCCCAAACTGGTACATTTTAAGTCTTTACATTTTAGAAGTGAAAAATGTGAAAACATAATACAATACGCCTGTGCTATTTGTAGATAATGATGGAATACATGAAAAAAATTAATTTATAGCACATTATAGGCCATATGACCTAGTAAAAAAACAAAGATCTACAGATACAAACGAGCATCTTTTAGTTCTCTTAGTGTATTTCTGAGGCTGTATATAGAACTTCCTAGTTGAGGATGATATCTTTTGAAGCTCTTTGATCATGTGAGTGTTGGACCAAGAGGCCTTCATCCCACCCCACTCTCCCATGATAGTAGGAGATAGATTTGATTCTTGCCCTCAGGAATCTTAAATTCTTAGCAGGGAGACAACTTGCCCACAGACATTTAGGTACAAAATTAAGGTGGTCCTGAGGGCCATAGCTATTATAATAGGGCAGAACAAGCATCAGAGAGGGACCCCCAAGTCTTGCTGGGAGAGTCTTCTGGGCTGGAACTCCAAGGATGGAGTAGGAATTGTCCAGAGGAATAACAGGTAGAGAGGGTACGGGAGACCGGAAAGGCATGTCCAAACGCACAAGCATTTGAATAAACATGGAACACTTGGGAACTAAAGCTAAGTTTAGATATTTGGTCTCAGGGTATAGAACTGTGACATATACTTGAATGTTTGGTTTGGAAATCCAGGCTGGACCTTCACAGAAAAAGGATTAAGAGATTCTCAATCCCTGAACCAGAGGACAGAGTTCAGGATAGGATTCTAAAGGCGTTTCTGTTTCATTTGCCACTTTTTAATAAGACATTGTACGACAGAGATACTAAAGCTAAGTAAATAAAACTTCTGGTTTTAGAGCAGTACTTTTCAAATTTTAGATGGCTGCCCATTTGGCTTATGAAGTCAATCAAGCGGGTCATGAGACTGGCATCTTTAGAATGAAATAAAACAGGAAAGAAAAACAAAACAAAAAATAGCTGAAGAATATCCCTTGTATTAAGGGTGTTACTTTATGAAATAACTATTTTAGTTTTTGCATACGGAGGGCAGAAGGAACAATGTGTTTCTTACTATGTGGGTGGTCATGATCACAAATTTTTTGAATAAACGCTGACCCAGAAGTTAACAACAACAACAACAACAACAACAAAAAAGCTACACAATTAGAAAGTTGAAGACATTTTAAGAATAAAGAAATATTGGTGACATCAACAATTCACTGCTTGGGAGAAAAGGAGATAAAAGATGAATTGAAGAGGATTTAAAAATGGGGGACCATCAAATAGTATTGATTTAAGTAGTCTGTGAAGCTGGGATGTTGCCCTCTCTGTCTCTGCACAGCTGGCTCTGGGTAATCCTAAACATGGCTCCGATATCCTTCCTCAGACCTCCCTTGTTGCTCCTCTTGTTATAATTTTTCACCTTTCACCTTGCACCTTTCCTTTATAGCACTTACCACAGTGTGTAATTAGATATTTATTTGTGTCTCTCTGTTTCTCTGTTTCAAAATGGTTTTAAACTCTATGGTGGCAGGTTTTTCTTCTGTAGTTAATTGTGACATAATGCCTGGCCAGGCACTCGATTCATATTTAAGGAACAGAGTATCAGGAGAAATTGGGAAAGAATTTACGAAGGACATGAAGACTCCCGAGTGTCCTGTCTAGTGTACCCTTCTGGGTTATCTGAGCAGTTCATGGAGTTATTTTCAATTCTGCAAATTGTATAAAATGGACAGTAATGCAAATTATTTTTATCCACAGAAATGCAAATGGTTTTGGTGAATATGCAATTGAGTATTACCCAATGGATACTGATGAATTTTGCATCTATTAATAAATTCATCTCAGCATTCCTGGTTGCCTCTTTGTGTATATTCTTTGGGTTCTCTCTCTTTTTTTAAATATTTTATTTATTTGAGGTAGAGAGAGAGAGCATGAGTGGGGGTGGGGGTGGTAAGGGCAGAGGAAGAGGGAGAAGCAGACTCCCTGCTGAGCAGAGAGCCCAACTGCGGGCTCAATCCCAGGACCCTGAGCTCATGACCTGAGCTGAAGGCAGACACTTAACCAACTGAGACACCCAGCCACCCCAAAACAGAATTTGTTTTGAAGAGAGACATAAACATAAATATAACATGTGGAATCCAATATGTGTTCCTTCCATATATTCTGTACTGGAAAGGCATTTCCATATTTAAGATCCACAGCCTAGAGAAGCTGATACGGGTTCAGAGAGATGATTAGGAGCAGTTATAATTTTTCCACCGTCTACATGCAAGTTGGTAGATATCCTATGTAGTTCCCCTCAAAACTACCAACTAACAAAAATAACTAATTATCCATTATGCTATGTCACTCAAATAGAGCAAAGGGGGAGGTAAGAGAGAGAAAAGTCAGTATTATCTGGCAAAAAGCAACCAGAAGTGTGTTTATTTTTTATTTTTTTATTTTTTAAAGATTTTATTTATTTATTTGACAGAGAGAGACACAGCGAGAGAGGGAACACAAGCAGGGGGAGTGGGAGAGGGAGAAGCAGGCTCCCCGCAGAGCAGGGAGCCCGATGCGGGACTCGATCCCAGGACCCCGGGATCATGACCTGAGCCGAAGGCAGCCGCCTAACCAACTGAGCCACCCGGGCGCCCCAGAAGTGTGTTTAAATGAACAAGGGTATCTTTCAATAAGAACATTTACCAAAAAAAAAAAAAAAAAAAAGAACAGTTATATCAGCAAAGCTAAAACTCACTTTCTTAAAGATCACCAACCTATTGATTAGAATGGATTAAAATAATTAAATTGAATTCAGGTTCTTTATTTAGATGCAAGAATTAAGTTAATTGGGGCTTCCCTATATCTTTATAAAATTAAGTTCTATTTACTAAATCTGGACACAGAGTTTGAGCAGAGTTTGGTTTTGTTTCCATGGTCTTAATATTTATAAAAGTCTCAAATGAATGCTCTCATAACTCTGATAACAGGTACTGATTCTATAACAAAAAGGCCTGACACTACACATTTCAGCAGTAACATAAAATGCATAAATGTGCCATATTCAGCAGAACAACTGAGAAGTTTCTCATGACGATGTACGTACTGCATAATAATAAACCCAAGTGGTTTCTTTCAGTCATCACAATCAAGTCTGTCTGGTATGAATTTTATATGACTTTCCATCACAAGGATTTTTTCCAACTGTAGAGCAAACAACAAACATTTCAAAAAGGATAAAAAGGAACGTGTACAATGTTGCTACAAGTTTGTACAATGCAGATTTGAATCTGCAGCGCGTGTGCACACACACACACGTGCACAAACACCTTGGAATAATATAAGCCTAAATTAGAAGCAGTAAGTAATTCTTCCCTTTGTACAGCGTGTCACAATTCACAAAACATCTTTGAATACATTATCTTCCTAACACCCTTGTAAGGTTATTCATTTTTTTTTTAGAGATTTTATTTATTCATTTGTCAGAGAGAGAGAGAGCACAAGCAGGGGGAGAGGCAGGCAGAGGGAGAAGCAGACTCCCCGCTGAGCAGGGAGCCCGATGCGGGACTCCATCCCAGGATCCTGAGATCATGATCTGAGCCGAAGGCAGCCGATCAACTGACTGAGTCACCCAGACATCCCAGGTCATTCATTTTTATCATCCCCATTTAATGGATGAGGAAATCAAGGTCCGTTTGTGGCCAAAGACACAAAGTTAAACATCAGTCAAGTTCTTCTGTTTCTAATTTTCGTGTTTCATCCTCTGAACATAACTTATCCAGGTGACATAAAAATTATTATGATATGTTATTCATTTATTGTAATGAAAACAATTCCTACTGCCTGGTTTCAAGTCCCAACTCCACCATTTACTGATCTTAGTCAAGTTACTGAACCTCTCTGTGCCTGTTTCAACGGTCTAAATTTGGGCTAATAATATCACCTCTCTCCTAGCACTGTCATAAGGATTAAGACATTTGTGAAGCCCTTAAAACAGTGTCTGGCGCACAGTAAATTAAATTCTTCAAATTTCAGCTTCGCAAAGTAACACATTGGCCCTGAGGGCTGACTGCCTGGACACTTGGTAAAGGCCCACGTACCTGACGATCCATGGGCTGCAGATGCGCAGGCGCCCCCTCCCCCCCCCATTTCAGTGAAATGAGCTTCCAGCACCGATGTCCACCAGTCCTGCTGCCAAGGGGCTGGGAGCTCCCTTCTCTACATTTTGTTAAGCAATTTCCCTGCCACTTGGAACTCATAGCCTCTTTCTAACCGAAGTAATAATCATATCTTATATTTAAAGAAGTTTTATATTTTATATTTCCATTTATTGTAAATAATAGCAACTGTCACTTACTGAGCATCTCTTAGATGTATAACACTGTGCTAAGTGCTTTCCGTTTTTGTACTCCTTGCCAAGTTCATAAATGGGATGCTGAGGAGTTAATTTACCCAAAGACACACAGCAAGTTGCAAAACCAACCTTTAGCTGGTTCACAGGTGCCGTCTGATTCAGAAACCTATGACATCATACAGTGCTTCCTCCTGGGGCCAAATCATGTGATATTTATTTATCCTACCTCATATTATCCTGAAACAGAACCAAATTATCCTATTTTGTTTTATACTTGGTATGGTTTCAGAATGGCCTGAGACTCCTTATGCAAATATTTAAACTGAACAGAAATTTTCAAAGAGGATGAAAATCAGAAAAGAGAATGCAGAGCTGAGACCAGATAAAAAAATTCACATATGAAACCCATGCTATCAGGGTATGAATGCAACTTCTCATCAGACTATGAATGCAACTTCTCATCAGCATTAAGGAGGTTAACTTCTTAACCTCTACTGTGGGAGAATCATGCAGTATTCAGATTATGCAGGGCATATGTAGGCACACACTAGTTACTCTTGAACAGAGTGGTATTGAACTATCTAATCACAATTTGGCCACTAGCTGGGTCATTTTAGGCCAGTTACTGAATGCGAGGCTTAGTTTTTACATCTGTAAAGTAGTACTTAAGTCACACGCAGTGACCAAGAACACTGAATGAGCTACTGTCCTGTATACTGTGACAAATAACCTAGCAAGAATCCAATAATTGATAGCTATGTGATTATGACAATATTCTTGCAATCTTTTTATTTCTTTTATTCCTCTCCTCTTCTTCTTTTTCCTCTCTCCCCCTTCCCATCTTCTCCCTTTCCCTTCCTTTTGTTTCCTGGCTAATTACCTCCAGGATTAATTTCCATTCCATCCAGGTCAAGAGATTTCTAGATACTTCAGGGATAAACTCCAAATTACTATCTTAGATATCCAAGTATCAGCTAAGGAAAAGATAGGGTACAAAATAAGTAAATATGACTTCTGTTTTTAAGGAATTCATATTCTTTTTTTTTTATTCTTATGTTAATCCCCATACATTACATCATGAGTTTTAGATGAAGTGTTCCATGATTCATTGTTTGTGCATAACACCCAGTGCTCCATGCAGAACGTGCCCTCCTCAGTACCCACCACCAGGCTAACCCATCCTCCCACCCCCCTCCCCTCTAGAACCCTGTTTGTTTTTCAGAATCCATCGTCTCTCATGGTTCGTCTACCCCTCCGATTTCCCCCGCTTCATTCTTCCCCTCCCGCTACCTTCTTCTTCTTTTTTTTTTTCTTAACATATATTGCATTATTTGTTTCAGAGGTACAGATCTGAGATTCAACAGTCTTGCACAATTCACAGCGCTTACCAGAGCACATACCCTCCCCAGTGTCTATCACCCAGTCACCCCATCCTTCCCACCCCACCCCCCACTCCAGCAACCCTCAGTTTGTTTCCTGAGATTAAGGGAATTCATATTCTTAACAAAGAATAGACAAATATATTTTTAATGTCTACAGGGTGGGGATATGAGAATGCATAAAGCAGGTTAAAGGGAAGCACTGGTAAGCAGATCATTCTGACACTATATGGTGAATGCAGGACTAGAAGTGTACACATTGTTTTAGGAGCATGGAGATGAAAGGGACAACATGAAATAATTAGAAAATATAATATTTGAACTTGATGAAACCAAAGAGAGCAAAGAAGAGGTTGTTTTACTGAGAGCTTCACTAAAGGGAAGCAGCTTGAGAAAGGAGGAGAAAGGAAATTGAGATAGGAAAAAAAGAGGATAATACAGGACTCAGCCAGCAAACACAGTCCAGGACACCCAGCAAACTTGGCTCCGTGTCAATCACCTGCACAGCTCTGAGAAAGTAAATTGAATAGTATACCCGGCAAATGCCTCAAATCAAAGAAGGCAGGAGTCAAGGACAAAAAGTATATCAGCCTCTAACGGACACCTTCCTGGCCTGAGGTTCCAACTTTTGGCTTCTGCAATGAAAGATGATCCTTAGTGAGCAATAAGATATCACAAACCTAATGCTGGGATGTTTCCATGTAAAAATCTGAGAACTTGGCTTTTGTGAAGAAGCCTCCTGATCCCAAATCTCACGGGACTTACAATTTCAGAAGAAGATGCTAGTATTTACTTGCTCTGGAAAATGTGAATGAATTCACAGGACAGAAGAATATGGAGTATGGGGAGAGAGCAGACTTTGGAACCAGAGAGATCTTTATCTGTTTTTCCCTATGGGACCTTCACCAGGTTTCCTGACCTCTCTCTGCCCCAGATACCTCAAAGGTGACATAAGAATTAAGCCCCTAAATTTAACCAAGGAGGTGAAAGACCTGTACTCTAAGAACTTTAAGACTTTTGATGAAAGAAATTGAAGATGACACAAATAAAAGGAGAGAGATTACTGTGCTCATGAATTGGAAGAATATTGTTGAATATTGCTGAATATTGTCCATACCACCCAAAACAATCTATAGATTCAATGCAATTGCCAACAAAATACCTATGGTATTTTTCACACAACCAGAACAAAGAGTTCTAAAATTTGTATGGAACCACAAAAGACCCCAAAGAGCCAAAGAAATTGTGAGAAAGAAGAACAAAGCTGGAGGCATCACACTTCCTGATTTCAAACTATACTACAAAGCTATAGTTATCAAAACAGTATAGTACTAGCGTGAAAACAGACACATAGATTAGTGGAACAGCATTGGGAACCCAGAAATAGATCCACATATGTATGGTCAATCTATGACAAAGGAGGCAAGAATGGGGATCTATTTTTTATAATTTTTAATAAATGGTGCTGGGAAAACGGGATACCTACATGCAAAAGACTTTTGCTACATGGGCCACTTTCTTATACTTTGCATTTTGGGAAGGAATGCAAATTGGTAAATTCAATTACAAAAAAAAATAAAAATAAAAATAGAACTACCATACAATCCAGAAATTCTACTTCTGGGTATTTATCCAAAGCAAACAAAAACACCAATTCAAAGAGATATATGCATACCTATGTTCATTGAAGCATTATTTATAATAGTCTATATATGGAAGCAACCTAAGTATCCATCAATGGATGCACTGATAAAGAAGATGTGGTATATGTACACAATGGAACATTACTCAGCCATAAAAAAAGATTGACATCTTGCCATTTGTGACAACATGGATGGATCTGGAGGTTATTATGCTAAGTGAAATAAGCCTGAAAAGACAAATACCATATGATTTCACTTATATGTGGAATCTAAAAAAACAAAACAAATAAGCAAAACAGAAACAGACTCATAGATGTAAGAAACAAACTGTTAGTTACCAGAGGCAGGTCAGGGTGGGGAGGGGGGCAGGCAAACTAAGGGATTAAGAGGTACAAACTTCCACTTACAAAATAAATTAAGTCATGGGGATGTAATGTACAGCATAAGGAACATAGTCAATAATATTATAATAAATTTAATAATAATTTTGAAAATAATTAAGCCCAGTAATTGTAAAACATGTAATAGAGATTAAATATAAGTGATACTGGAACATTTTTTTGAGGCTAACTCAAAACAGAATGAGAGGACATAAATCCATTATTGTATTTATTTAAAAGTAATAACAATGAAAGATAAGTTTGTTTTGGAAACACAAATTCTGGGAACTGTAAAATCATATCCTAAGAAATTACTGTGTATTTTCATTTTCACCTTTCTTAGTTCTGAGATCAATTAAACTGGTAAATCGTATTTCTAAGAGTACTATAGTGTATATAATTATAACTGATGCTTAAAGTCTTTTGATGACTTTTTAATTGTTTTAAAAGAGTAAAATCAGTGTTTATATAGCACCCTAGGCAATAATTCTGTCAGATCTTATTAACAAAACAACACTGAGCTTGATCTCTTTTTGGAAGAGAGCCCTGTGACGAGATGCAAGGTGTGTCCACAACTCATGTTGGTGGTTCCACTGTGGATTTGGTTCCACTCTCCTCCTTATCTGTGGGAACCTTATGAAATGATTTTGGTATTATGATGCTTGTCGCATTTTGTCTGTTGTAATGCCCAATTCCAGTATCAACCCAATCACACTCATTACCCCAGTGCTACAATATATAGTGGATAAAAATGAACAGAGATGTTCTCACCAGCTTATTCTAGAACAAACAAACAAGTCTGAACAGACGGTGCCTCTCAAGTACTGTGTTAGAGTTATCATCCGGGACAGTCAGATTGCTGGCTTTGGAGACCCCTTGCTTTACCATAGATTCTCTTTGGTTTGCCAATAGATTCTCCTCCCGTGTAAATTTCTGGTTAAACCCAAACACATCATGCTCTGCAATAGAAGACTTCTGGCAAATCAATCTTTAGATGTTCAGACGGGTCTATCTGGAAGCAGTATGATATGATCGTTAAGTAAGGAGGCTTGGGAGTTTTACAAATCTGTGTACATCTGCTTGCTAGGCATAGAAGTCACTGGACTTCTCAATTTTCTCAAGTGCGTATTTTATCCACTACAGAGCATTGTTTAAGGAATACATGACAAAATTCCGAACAGCAGTTAGCCTGCAGGAGACACTAAATAGCATTATTAATATTGCTATGCGTTCTTATTAAAAGATTCAGAGATGATATTTAGCATCCAGCTCAAGATGATAGGACCTCAGATTCTCCTGTTTACATCTATAGAATAATTCAGTAAGTTCAGTTTTTCCTCTTTCCTCCCTCCCCCACAAAATCACTTCTCAGTGTTTCTTTTGGTTATGTGGAAGCCATGGAGGACAAAGAGGTCTTCTTTTCTTCTCAGTGCTATTTCTAACATATAAATGTAGGGCAAAGACTCTTTTTTGACCAGATTCTTTCACTGAGAATGTTTGTGAAGCTTGAGCCAAATCTGAGACACACTTGCATTAACCACCTCTAATCTTGTGGCCTACTTCATTCTCATTTCCCCTAGACTAACCTTTCAGGAAGTCTGTACTTTCCCTGCCCTTGATTTTCTCTTATATTTTTCTATCTTCTTATAGGTGAACTTGTGAGTTGCCTCATATCTTTTTTTAAATATATACGTGCATAAAGATATAATCAGGTATGTTTTATTCTCTTGAGGGCTTAGCTCTAGGACCTTATGTTTTATGAATTCCAGTGCTGAAATTTCTGTCCTAGTCTAGTGTTTATTCTGAGCCTAGGCTTTTTGGTATGGTTACCTGCCTGCATTTACAAACTCTTCAATTAATAGACCCTACATTCTTTAATTATCACTTAATAGACTTAATGTTTTTGTCAAATCAACTTTCTGTCCTGAAAGGAACCTGGAGAAAGCACCAACAGCATCACTTGATACAGCCTGGAACTCATGTCCAGGAAGAAGTGTTGGCAGGTGAATGCAGTCCCTCCCTCATTCTCTCAGCATCCCCCGAGAGGCATCCTAGGGATGAGGTGCAGCTGGATGCACTAGGAGTGCTAGATTTTAACAGTAAGCCTCCAGCAAAGTTCACTGTCCTTTCTTTATAGAGCAAGAGTGGGCATGGCCTTGTGGGTTTCATGGACAGCTTGGAAACAAAGTCTGAACTCAGGTAGAACCTGGTTAGGGGTGAGCTGGGAAAGGATGCTACCTGCCACCTGGAGATCTTGGCAGTTGAGAGCTTGGTATCCCATGAAAATTGAGTTTGTGTATAACCACTGCTAATGGGAGGCAGCATTCCTTGTTCCACTTAGCTAATTTTTAGGTACTCTAGAAGAAGCTTTTGGGGTCATTTATCCAACAATATGTTTATTTCTCTTATCCATCCATCCATCCATCCATCTACCCACCCACTCAACCCACTCAACCAACTCAACAAAAAATTGAATGTTTACTCTGTGCCAAGCACTGGTAACAAAACAGATGAACAAACAGACAAAACAAAACTAGACAAGATATGATCCTGGCCTCCAAGGAGTGCAGTTAGTCTTAAAGAGAGAAGCATATACACAAATGAATAAGGGGACAAAAGTGTTGCAAGTGCTAATTTGCAATGTGTTCAAGTTATGGTGGAGACATGGTGGTATGGAAGAGGACTCATCCATTCCATTGGCAGTCAGGAAAGCTTTTGTCTGGCTCCTGACAAAGGAGAGAGTATCTTCACATTGGGCATGAAGACAGGTTTGGGAGACAGAATAACATTCTGGTGGACAGATGCGCTTAAAGCAATAGATGAAGTCCAATGATGAGACCAATGTGAAAGATAAGTAAAATATTTCAGGGATCATCATTTGTAGGACTGTGTACTAGTTCCACTGAAGACTGAGTGGATATATTGAAAGGATATTGACATTAACTGAGTTCTATATGAAGTCCCAAACACTAGTTTAAGTATTTAACATACATTGCCTTCAAAACAGTTCTTTTACCTTTATATAGCTTTATCTTTTATGTCCAATTAAATTAAAGAAACCAAGAAAAGAGTTTAATTAAATTTCTCCTGGTCAAACAGGTTTAATATCTTAGAAGTAAAATCTTAAGCCAGTTCTAGCTGAATCAACACTAACATTTTTCCTCTATAACGTCAGGTTGGTCTGGAAAGTGCATGAATTTCATCTATTTATTTATAACCTACTTATTTCATCTATCATAACAATCACTATCACAATCCTGAGTAATATGGTCACAGCAAGTCATACTGAATGAATTTCTTATAAAATAGCCTATTTAGGAAGTGTATCAATTTTATACATGAAATTTGAAAAGAAAACATCCACTTTTGATTAATTACTACATGTCAGATATTACTAAGTGCTTCATCTATATTTTCCACAGCAAATTCTTGAAACAAAACAATGATATGGATATTATTAATCTTATTTCACAGATGGAGAAGCTAAAGGTAAGTACATTTTATAATATAACCAGAAACATAAAGACAATACGGTGCAGAGCCAAGATTCATACGGAGATCTTCAAGATCCCAAGCCCCATGTGCTTACATATTATATATAAGAACAAGACTGAAGTAGGGTAAAATTGTATTCTTCCCATTACTTAAAGTTTTCATACATACAAAATTATACTTACTTAAAGTTTTCATACATCAAGACCTGGCTAGTCCCTTAAATTCTTGTTCTTACCTCGATAAAACAAGATGAAAGGTTTTGAGTCCATTTTTCCTTCTAAGGACATAATATTGTATAGTCTTTAGTAGGGAAAGAAGGGGCAGAGAAAAAGTGAAAGAGGAATGTTCTTAGGAACCTTCCAAAAATGTTTGGCAAAATCCAAGTTGACTCTTATTATTAATGTGAGAATATCAGGAGAATACATTAAAGCAGCTAAAAAATGAATAATGATGAAAGCAACTTAGCATAACGAAGCATGTTCCCCTTAATCAGAGATAACTCAACATTATCCAACACAGTAGACACACTGGAAGGTACATGCCTAAATCATCAAATTTATTGCTTAAGGAGATTCCCAAATGGATACAGCCAAGCATTTCCTTTAAAAAGCCAATGTGCTGAATTCATTCCTGGACCAAATTTGACTCTCTGTGGGAAATCAATTTCTTTTCTGAAACTCCATAACACCATTTGATAAACTGTCTATGCTTTCAGTTAAAAAAAACCTGACATCTTAAGCTCAAGTATACCAAGCAACACAGATAAATTTTCAGAGGGACATAATCAGGATTTTCTCCAGATTGAATATTTCAGAGCCATAATAAGCTTCTCAGTGTTGCAAAAGGTCAGCAGAGGTGAGGACTAGAAGTCCAGCATCAGATGGTATAAATTTGTTTCTAATTCATGCAAATTATGTAGTTCTGAGAGTCACCATGTTTATTTCTGGAAAATATGAAAAGCACATTGAAAGAGGACATCATGGGGGCGCCTGGGTGGCTCAGTCGTTAAGCGTCTGCCTTCAGCTCAGGTCATGATCCCAGGGTCCTGGGATCGAGCCCCGCATCGGGCTCCCTGCTCCATGGGAAGTCTGCTTCTCCCTCTCCCACTCCCCCTGCTTGTGTTCCCTCTCTCACTGTGCCTCTCTCTGTCAAATAAATAAAAAATCTAAAAAAAAAAAAAAAAAATTCCATAGAAAGAGGACATCATGACTGTTCCTCCTTAATTAGTTTTTCTGTCTTATCTACCTTCTGTTTCTATTGCTAGGATCACATGAAGAAGAGGAAAAAGAGGTGATTATTGAACCTATTACTTTTCAGCTTAAACATAACTCATTTGGAAACTGTGCCCTGAGGCAATACTCTATTAATTTGTTGCATTGTTTCCCTGATGAGTAAAAGCATGAGAGGTCTAATACATTACCTGAATAAACAATTACTAGCATACCATTCAAAGTCAAATGATGTGTACAATAACCCATGTTTGGTACTTCTAAGTTAAGTGGCAATACAGACCAACAAAGGACTTGTTTTCCTTGGTATAACTTTTAGAGGTTTTGGATCATTATCTCTTAGGGTAGATGCCTTCCCAGCATAAAATTACCATGTATTATAATATATGAATACTAACCAATATTTCAATGATACTCTGTAGACTTTTTAAAGGGAGCAATTAAAGAGATGTTGACCATTGAAGAAATTGAAGATAAACATACACTTATGTTTTGTAATAAGATTTAGCGAAAGCATCTCTAAATCACTCATGCAGGTATTTTCCATAATCTCAGATTTCTGCATCCCTGCCCTACCTGGTTGTTTTCTCTAAAATTTTACCAAGGAATCTCTAAGGTGGCCCATCTACTCTCGTGGGCTTCAATGGCTGGGTTTCTACAACTGAGCTTGAATACATCTATTCCATTAATATCTCTGAGCTTTTCCAGAAATCTAATTTCAGGAACTCATCTTTTATAATGAGGCAAAGAATAAAACATACATGTGCACATGCACACACCTCAAAATACAAATAAGCTCACATTATTTCTTAAGCTACTCAAATCAGTAGCTCATCTACTTCCCAGCCAAATGGATTTGTCTTGGAAGGGGGTATGTGAAAGGAAGAATGCAAATCTGGAGAATTCTAACTTGACACAAGATGTAACGGAACTAAAACTCTATGCTGTAGGTGAATGGCAAAGTCCCTGGGATTTCAGTTTTGTTACAAAACTTGGACCCAGAGCAGGTTATATTTAATGTCCTAAAATACACAAATGTATCTGACTGGTCCTAAATAGAAAATGGAAAGTGATACAGGAATTGCTTTTTTCTCCTGAAGTTCAAAAAGGTGGTTTCACTTTTCATGGGACAATAGGAATCGGCTCAAATAGTTTCCAAGAATAAAAAGAGAAATGTATGGAGAAAATCACCCTAGATGGACATTTAACTCAAAGTTTGTTAAACATCTTACCAAGTGAACATATGACTTCCATTTTAACAAAGAAAATAGAAATAGCCTTAAAGGACATTGAGATAAACAAGTTTTCAAGTGTGAAGCTAATGTCTTATGCCCATTACAAATAAGACTTATGGCTCATAAATTGTTTTACAGTGATGGATTTAACGATCAAATAAAGACAACAATTATTAGCTGTTTTGAAATTATAAGGCCAAAGGAAACACCCCTGAAAGACACATCTCTGTGCAAAGGCATCATTACTTCTTCAGAACCAGTTTTTCAACTTTCAACCACATCCCTAGTCATAGTGACACCTGGACTCAGACAAGTTGTGTTTGTTCCCAATCCTGCTACTTACTAGCCTGTCACTTAGCCCTTCGACCCTAGTTGCTCATCCCTAAAGTGAGGTGGTGGTGACCTGTTTTTCAGGTTGTCGGGAGGATGAAATGAAATGCAGGCTGGCATATGGAGGGCGCTCCCAGAGGCAGTCTTGATCTTTAACCACCGAAGGCAAGGCTCTACATAGGAATAGCCCTGGAGACCTCACCACTTGGCACTTGAATGCTGTCTGTTCCACAGAAAGAAGGAGACACAAGCTCCTGGAGGGTAGAGCCACTCCAGTGGTGAAGCACTGGTGAACTCAAGTATGTGGACTATATATTTTATTCGTTGATGGACATTGGTGGCTAAAACTCCATCTCTCCAAAAATCAACAACATAAAAAATACAAGTAATAACAGCTAACTTTTATTGAGTGCTTACTATATGCCAGGCATCATATTGTTTGTATGTATTATTTAATTTAATCCTCACAATTTATAGGTACTATTATTTTAAAAGGATTAACGGGTTATAAGTATTCCATGAATTCTTTTTTTTTTTTAAGATTTTATTTATTTATTCATGAGAGACAGAGAGAGAGAGAGAGAGAGGCAGAGGGAGAAGCAGGCTCCCAAGGAGCAGGAAGCCCAATGCGGGACTCGATCCCAGGACCCTGGGATCATGACCTGAGCCGAAGGCAGACGCTTAACCATCTGAGCCACCCAGGCGCCCTATTCCATGAATTCTTAACTTGGACATTATGAAGAGGTAGCGATGTCAGTAACTCCTGAGAAGATTAGGTTTATGTGTCACCCACTTCTTAGCATCAAGCATTTGAATCAGATGACTCCCTCATTGAGGGAATCATAGAAAATGCGGACTTGGCACGAAGTAAACAGAATACAAACTGGAGAATCCGGATATAAGGCAAGTGTGAGTGAGCAGCACGGAAAGCGGGGGGGTGGGGTGGAGGAGGGAAGAGTGAAGCAGCAGATTAGAGAAGCATTGTTTTTCCTTTGCCATTTGGCTCAGGTGCTGGGGCTACAGCAACATTACTTGTGCACAGTCCCTGACACCTGGGGCATGAGGTATGTACACTGTCAGGACTGACTGAAAAACATGGAGAAGAAAGAGGATGGGGATGGTGACCTCTGTGGCAGAAAGCAAGATTATTGCTCTTCAGAACTCTGAGATCCCCTTGAACTCAATGCTGCTTAGACTTTCATCAGGCCCCATCCACTTGGGGTCGGGGTAGGGGAAGGGGATAGTTGGGGTTGGGTGGGAAAGCAAGACAGGCCAACCTTATTACCAGCCCCAGTAGGGGGATCCGTAGAGGGGACCATGAGGTAGGTGGGGTCAGAGGGAGAGAATAGTACCTTAGAGGGTGCACTTGTTGATTTTGCTAAATTTCTATTCTGTTCACCTCCTTCTATGATAACTATTTGCTCCCCTGCCGACATTTTGAATGTCTCCTCTAGGATGCCTTCTGCCTTATAATATGTTGAAATCTCTTATTGGAAAAATCATCTGACGCTGCCACTCCTTTTCTGTGACAGGGTTTATTTCACTTTTTTCCTTGGCCTAAGGAGGAGCCTAAGGTCATCATTTCAGTACCTAAGTTCAAATGAATAGTCTTCTTTTTTCTTCCCAAACACCTCACTTCGTAGCACCTTTTTTTTTTTCCAATTACAATTTAATTACTTCACCCATTATCCTCTTCACTAGGTTTATCAATCACATTTTTTTCTAGCCAAATCCAATAGCTCTTCTCCGCTGTGATTATGGCTGTTGTTATGATCCATAGCAATAAGTAGCTAATTGTAGAATACTATTCAATGCAGTGTATTGAGTAAAGGGAACAAGTAGGGAATTATGAAGCATACTCTCCATCCTCACAGAAAAAAGATAGTAAAAGCTAAGTGAGTGCAAATAATTTTAATAGAGCGATTGAAACAGTAAGGGGTTGGTGGAAAAGGAGAGTGATATTTAGTCCTCCTCACAAAACCCCCAGGGTTATGGCACAGAGAGAGCTGCTTTTCAAATCCCATACTGGGAGTCTCAGTCAATGGTAAAAAAAATTGTGTTCGTTGTTACAGAAGAGGCTGTCCAAACAGACCTGCTCCTTCTTTTGATGTGTGTGGCAAAGTGTAACTCTGAGTTTTCCTTTCATTTATCTTTTCACCCTTCTATTTTTTTTGAGCCTCTTCCTTTTAGTTCCTCCCAACAACATTTGGACATCTGAAATCTAGTAGGAAAATAAAAGGAACAGGAGTGGGTGTAGGAGTGGAGGAGGACCTTCGTCCAAGGCCAAGAAATCTCTCCCAGCAGCTCCATTGCTGGCGAAGGCACATCACCCCTCCTGGGGGTCAGCAAACTGGAACTGCTCATCACTATTCCTTCCATTCTTCATAGTCTAGGTCCCCATGTCCTCTTGCTTTGTCTGCCATGACACTGATTCTGTGAGTCTTCTGCAATATCCTCACCCACCTGAGACAGGTCATTGTGAATTCCTAGTTATCTGTCTTCATCTCACAACTCACAAGATCAGCTTCTAAAAATCATTTTCAACAACTGAAAAAAAATTCACCTTATAATGAATGGATAAATCTACACTAACTCTTGAGGTTCGAATACAGTCTTGAGGATAGCTTGAATCTGCTGGGAATGTGCTCTGAGAAAAATAGAAAACCCCAACTACAGCAGCTTTATTTATTTTGCCCAACAAGAAACCCTGGAAAAGGCAATCCAGATCTGGCACAATGACTCCCTGGCCACTGATCTTATTCTTCCTTAATTTCTTTGACACATGTGGTCTAAATATTCATTACATCTTTCCTTTCCATGGCTGGGTAATTCCTGTGCATATCACATCTAAAATTAAAATAGGAATTATAGAAAGCAGGAATTTAGTGTTTATGTTTAGCACAGTGCTTGAGGTCAACGCTGCTTAAGAAATTTATGCTGAATAAATGAAACCTCTTAGGAACAGGGGTACATAAATGGTCTAAGTTGGCCAAGCTTTTTCTACATTTCTTTAAAACCATGCAGTGAGTACTTTTCTTTGTTTTCATATTTTCTTCTGTATCAATTCTTCTTCAACACAGTCCTCTAAATGCATTTTTAGCCTAGTAAACACGTAGCGCTGAACATTTGCTAAGTGATCCATAAATTATACAAGTGAAAGGATTTTAAAAATGTCTTCTCCAAGGACCATAGGTCACTATCATTTACCATAGAAGAGCTTTGGAGAATACTATAGCTTCCAAAATCTTATCTCTTTTCTCCAAAAAAAATTATAAAAATCAAGTCACGAAGGATCAGAAAGCTCCATACTCTCCACATTAGACACACATGATAGGATGAATTTCTAGGCACCGCCCCCCATCATATGTTTGAGTTGTATAACACTTGACCTGTTAATAATCATAATTCAGACAGTCAACTTGATACCACTTTAGTGCACTCGAGGAAACTGAAATATAAACAGTTCTTGCTCACATCAGAGCAACTCAATTTAGAATCTAGTCTTCCAAGTCGTGGACTTTTTCTTTCTTTTCTTTTCTTTCTTTTTTTAAGATTTTATTTATTTATTTGAGAGAGAGAGAGCACGCACAAGTATGGGTGGGGCGGGGAGGAGCAAAGGGAGAGGGACAAGCAGACTCTGCGCTGAGCACGGAATCCCACTTGGGGCTTGAGCTCACAACCGTGAGAGCATGACCTGAGCCTAAATCGAGAGTTGGACCATTCACCAACTGAGCCACCCAGGTACCCCCAAGTGGTGGCCTTTTCAATAACAAAGTGTGAGGAAACAGGTCTTATAGAAACACTGTTATAGATTTATTAAAATATAGAAGGATGAAATAGAATAAGTCATTGTAAGAGTAGAAAGGGCAGCAACCAAGAACCCAAGTATTCCTATTAGAAATGTTAAACAGACTTAATTAAACACAAAGACAGCAAGATGAGAAAACAAAATGACCATGAAAAGTACACCATTTTCAGTAAAGACAAACTGTCAACATTAAACATCACGACTCTAATACCCAGTTTCCCTCATCACAAGTGGATCTTAATTGCATTTATCATGGGGTCAGTGGTGCAATTATGACTCAAATAACAAAGTTTCCATTGCAAAATCCTAAGGATCTGTTTTATAACTGTCTTCTTTCAAAGCCTCCCTTCAAATGTGGTATTATAACTTCAAGAAATGGAGAGGGAATATGGGTATAATAAAATATTTCAAGAAAGACAAGTCTCTGGAATAATAATCTTCACAAAGCCCTCTAAGAATGGATGCCAGTTACCACAATTATTTGCAGTCTTAAGTGACATCTTAATAAGCAGGCCTGGAAATTCATGGGAGCTGGTTCTCTGTGTTGGCAATTGCATTTGAAGCTGGTAATTAGATTCAACGAAGAGGTCTTCCTGCCAAGGCCGGAGCCTTTAAAAACTTTTCTGAACTCAGGGTTGTGATGTACAGCTAAGAGGCCCTGTCCTGTAGCAGGTAACAGGCCACTTTCTCCAGGCTGTGAGCTGAACCTGCCAGCCCCCCTTACTGAGGTTTGTATCTCCAGGGATTAAGGAAAAGAGTGGGCCAGGCTGGGTGCTCTCGGTTGGCAGAGATGACACTGGTCTTCAAGCCACATTGTCTGGGCTTCCGAGGAAAAGCAGGCCTGTCCTCCTCAGCCTGGATGGAAGGAGAGGGCCTGAGAACAGCAGGGACTCTGGACCTCTGAGGCACAGCCACAGAAGCTCCTACTGGCAATTTTCTGAGGGTCATGTGAGGGAGGGACAAGCATAGAAGCTGATTTCTTTTCCCCCTCATCCCCATCTGTCAGGCCAGATGAGCGCCTGGCAGGCAGCCACCCAGGCAAAATATGAAGGCATATTCATAAGCATTCCTCACTGAACCCAGTCCTCAACTGCCACCTTCCAGCAGAAAGATATGATCTAAATATTTCTTTTGGAGTCCTTTCCTGTTCCCTTTACCACTGTAAAAACTATTATAAGAGGATAATTTTCATCTGCTTATTTGTAACATCAGCCCAGATTTCATGTGGAAATCTGGATTATTTTGACACCTGCAGGCAGGTTAACAAAACGCATGGGCTCGTTTGCCTTGGGGCTAAGTGAGAGCACAACCCACTACCCTGGAATGACAAAGACACAGCGCCACCTGTGGTAGATGGTCAGAACCAGTCTTCCCAGTCTTCCCCGTCTTCCATTTAGGAACACTAATGAGAAGAACGAGCAGTTTGCTAAAACCAGAGAGATGGGTTGGGGAAAACCAAATAAGATAAATTCATTAAAGAAACTAACATGAAATAAAAATTCTTTGGGTCAAATTTCAAATAACAACTGTAATTCTTCAGCAGTATCCTCATGATTTATTTATTTATTTTTTATTATTATGTTATGTTAATCACCATACATTACATCATTAGTTTTTGATGTAGTGTTCCATGGGCTCAAATCTAGGGAATGCTGTCGCAGACTCAGGGCCAGCAATTAATTCTTGTCTTGTAAATAGCTGAATTCTCTCCCTGTTTGGGAACAATCAATAAAAGCCTGGCTTGAAATCTGGCCGAAATAGCCACCCTAATGAACAAAATAAAGGACAAAAATCAGACAGGAATAATAACATCACTCTGTGTGAAGTGCAAGAGTGTGCGGTTCGCAATGACAGCTCCTAATCTCCCCGGTGAAAAGTGACTTCCATGGAATAAAGTCAGCTTAGATGGATTTTCCATTTAAATGGTTCAAGGATTAAAAGGAGTCGGTGGGACAAGTGTAACTCATTCATATAACGTTCCACTTAAAATACACATACACATCATGATATCCTTATGAAAATAAGCTGTCTTCTTATTCACTGGAATTTAAAAGCAAAAGCTGACACTAAACCATTTTGATTAATACATGACAGAGTTGGAAGACTATGCTGCACTTCATTTTCCTGAACTTCTGAGCTTCTGTGACTATGATATCACGTTAGGCAATTTGCAGCGCTGGATCCCCTCAGAGGTTACTTATACAAAAACAGACATTTCATTTGAAACCTGACCAGGCTCATTCCTATTCTAGCTAAATTCATTATGACAACCTTTAATTGGGCACACTGCCAAAATGCAGCCAGTTTAATAGGGTTGTTTAAATATAACACATAGACTAATATGCTTATTTGACATAGTCGTTGAGAGTGATTTATTGAATAATACTTGATAGAGAGAGGGTACAAAACCTTTCAAAGGGTGGTTCTCGGAAAGCTTAAAAGCCCACCAAATAGCCTGCTTAAAAAAAGAAGCTTGAGAAGTTAAGAAAATTCATATCTTGCCAAACAGTTCTATAATAGAGTAGAAGCCATGTATAATTCTGAGGATTTAAAGAGTTACATCCTAACAGAAATTAGTTGATATCAGGCTTTTACTCTGTACAGTCGTAGGGAGCTGTGTACGTGGGGAATGAGAAAGATATATCTATATATATCATATCTATAACTTGTTTTATTGATTTAAAAGAATAAAATTAGAAGAAAAAAGACATCCAATCCTGCCCTTTGATGTTACATAAAAAAGACTTCTTCGGTTTGCAGGACTAGGTTCGATAGAAAGACTTGTATTTGGTTGACAGTTTTCTTAAGAAAAATATTATCTAGACATCACCTCACCTACTTAGAGCAAGCTGAAGTCAATGGGGAAGTCTGATGCTTTGTAAATTACAATAGCAAAATTTACCTAATAATTATGCTTTGTAAGTTAATGAAATATTAAATCAATCTTCAATATGGCCATTCACAGCCATGTCAAGAGCCATTTCCTCCAGGATCTCCATCAGAACAATGTTCTTGTGCCACTCACCCACCGCCTCTGTTAAAGGCAATACACAGCCCAGCCTGGCCACTGTGGAGTGGAACTAATTCCTTCCTCTTAACGCCTGTCTCCAATTAGCTGGGAGGAAATAGAATTGATTTACTTAAGAGACAGCTTTTCCTACTTTTTCAAACCTATTACCATTCTCATCCAAGCAACACTCAGCTGCTAATTGTCTTGGGAAGCTGTACTGTGCAGGGGTAAAGGGCACAAAGTTGCTAACATAGTGACGTAAGCAAGTTACTTAACCTTCCTATGCCTCAGTTTCCTTCCTTGTCAAATAGAGTTCCTTTCTGCTTTATACTCTTATTGCAAAGAATAAGTGCAAAAAGCATGTTAACAGCACATAGGCTGCCTGGCTCATAGCAGCATCCAATGAATTAATCATCATCGTGTAATAGGCAAATAAACAGATAAATAATTATAAAACAATGTCATAAAGCAACCCTAAAGGGTAGGTAAAAGATACAGTGAAAGCGCCAAGGAGGGTTAACCCATGAATCGCCTCTATAATATCCCTGACAATTTGTCACCAGAGTCCACTAGGACAGCTTTGGCAAAAAAAAAAAAAAAAGAACACACACTTCATGGGGCAGATCTAATTATTGCAATATTTTTCCCTTGAAAATGAGTCTTTAAATTTTCCAAAACTTGCCTGCCACTGACTTTCACCCATTCATCCCCTTTCTCCTCCAAGGTTAAATTCATCTTCATGTTTTCATGGCCAATGAGAAATGAACAGAAAGACCCCATAGGCTTCAAGTTCCCCAGAAGTGTAATTCTACTACAGACACAACGCCCATGCCAACCAGTCCCCAGTGCCTGTTCATGCCTAGGGTTGAGAGAGAACCTGAAGGATGTTCTCTCAGTAGCCAAGAATAACACAAGAAGAGACTTCTACAAGAGGGGTGGGGGAGTGAGGGATGGCAGAAGAGATAGGAGTGCCAGCTATTGACCATCCCCGGTAAACAAGTTATGAGCTCTCCTGGGTCTTTTCAATTTTTTGTTGGGATCATATTGTGTTCACCCCGTGCCCCCCTGTACCTGGCTGTAAGAACTTATAATTGAATGGCTTTATCCTACATTATACACACTCTACAGTAACCATAAAAATGTCGTGTTCTTTCATGTCAGTAAAAAGCAATAGATATCTCAGAAATGTATAAATGGCATTTAAACAAATTTATTGAAGTACAGCATGAACACACTGCTTGATTATGTACAATATATTCTTATGTCTTTCATAATGACAAACAAGATAAATTATTTCTATGAGCTAAGCAAATGAGCTCCATGTCAGCTGTAGAATGATGGCTCATTTTCCATCCTTCCTCCCTTTTTCATTTCCTTTCATCCATGTTTCTTATTTTATATTTATTGGATAATTTTAAATTACAAAGTTACTCTTCGATCCTCATTACAAGTGAAAAAAACTCCAGATATATAAAAAAAGAAGTCAGAAAGTTCCAACTTTTCTCATGTACTAGCCTCTTCTTTCATGTTTCTCTGTTTATATAAATGTACACAGATATTTAAATTTATTTTTATTTTTGGTCCAACACAGGGGTCATATCATAAACATTTTTGTGTAAACTTATTATTTTGTTTATTATATTTAGATATTTAAACACTTCAGATCTTTAAAGAATTTTAAAAATGAATAATCCCCAATATGAACATATGGACAGGTCATGTTTAAATTTTGTTCTTTGTTTAGAATCTAATAGTTTTTCAGAGAGTAACCATCTTTTACATGTGAGTTAATTAGCTTCGGGGCTCCAGAGACAAGGATAAAGATCATGTTTGTACCATTTTCTATGAGGAATGGACTCCACTCATAGTAGTTACTAGAAAGATGTGACAAGGGTTGCCTTGTTTACCTACAACTCTGCATGGGCAGAGAGCAGTTCGCTAGGTCTGCGAGGGAGTTGAAACATCACTCCAGATGTGAGTCCCTAAGTAGGAACATGACACAGCTGCTGATGAAAAGGCAGTGTGGTGACTCAGAAGCAGCTTTCCTCTTGGGAGAGGACTACTTCTGCTTCTAAGTAAGTGATATCCTTCCATCAAGGTACTCCAGTGTTAGAATGGGATTTAGTCAAAAGTCTGGTCCACTATAGCCAAACTGTGGAAAGAGCCAAGATGTCCATCAACAGATAAATGGATAAAGAAGATGTGGCTTATATATACAATAGAATATTATGCAGCTATCAAAAGGAATGAAATCTTGCCATTTGCAATGACGTGGATGGAACTAGAGGGTATTAAGCTGAGTGAAATAAGTCAATCAGAGAAAGACATGTATCATATGACCTCACTGATATGAGGAATTCTAAATCTCAGGAAACAAACCGAGGGTTGCTGGAGTGGTGGGGGTGGGAGGGAGGGGTGGCTGGATGATAGACACTGGGGAGGGTATGTGCTATGGTGAGCGCTGTGAATTGTGTAAGACTGTTGAATCACAGACCTGTACCTCTGAAACAAATAATACACTATATGTTAAAAAAAAAAAAAAGAAGAAGAAGATAGCAGGAAGGGAGGAATGAAGAGGGGGAAATCGGAGGGGGAGATGAACCATGAGAGACTATGGACTCTGAGAAACAAACTGAGGGTTCTAGAGGGGATGGGGGTGGGGGGATGGGTTAGCCTGGTGATGGGTATTAAAGAGGGCACGTACTGAATGGAGCACTGGGTGTTATACGCAAACAATGAATCATGGAACACTACATCAAAAACTAATGATATAATGTATGGTGATTAACATAACATAATAAAAAAAAAAAAAGTCTGGTCTCAGTCTCGGTTCCACCGTTCACCAGTTATGGGACACTGGGCAACACTGTCGTTCAATAATCCATAATGTTGGGGGGGGGCATGCACATGAGCACATTACAAAGCAATAAGAATTACTGTTGACATGACATGTTGATGATACCTACCTCCCAGGATAACTAAGAAGATCAAATGATCATCTGCCATGAAAAGTGCTTTTATAAACTGAAATGTAATCCCACATCCAAATTATATAAAGAGATTCTTCTCAAAACGTTTCATCTTATGGGCTTCATAAACCTTTTAGACAGGTTCTTCTTTCTTTCTTTCTTTTTTAATTGACACCATTTACAAAATTACTGCAACAAAATTTTCCTACAAAAACTCTGTCAAAGGGGTGGATGGTATATAATCTACTTTTATGCAGAGATTATTATCCCCATTTTACAGCTGGTTACACTAAATCCCAGACAGATACATGACTGTTATGTGTTTGAGCTGGAACCAGCCTCCAATTTCTGCACAATCCAGGGCATTTCCAACATTTACTCACACCACCTCTTCCTACTCCAAACCACATGAGATGTAGAGAAGACCATGAAAAATAAACCTCAAGTGGATTTATGGCATGGTTATATAAATATGCCTCAAGTTAGGGCCTTATAAGTAAGTATTAGATAGTAGTTTTTTCCCTTACTATCTCTTTCCATAGACAAAGGAACCCTCCCTCTCATATCCTATATGCCAAAGGGAAGACCAACCTGTGGTCCACCACCATAATCAGCATTCTTTATTGTTTCTAATTCCAGCTTGGAAACAGAGGCCACGCTGTCCACAGGCAACATGGAAATAAGTGCTACTCGAATTTTAAGCTCAAGTATTTATTTGTAACTTAAAATGCTCACTTCATATTCTATGAGCATTCTGGCATATCATATTGTGAGAAAGGCACATGTAACTCTTTGTAAGTATTTTGTTATTTTCTGATCTCTTTGCATTAATCCTAGGATAAATATCAAATTCTCAAATAATTCCAGGATCCGTGGTCAAACACATCCAATGCTATGTCAATGATTATGAAATTTGTTTCACCACTGTATTACATAGATCTCTACCTTCTCGAACAGAATGTATTTTACATGATACACTGTTGCTTGTGGACTCACAGCCCACACTATGAATGCCATTTAGAGATTATACCGGTGTATGAGGCTACTAGTTTCTATGCTATATTGGTTCAGACAGCAATGTGATTTTGGAGGGCTCATATCTTTTGTTCTTATATTTTGTAAGTTTAATGTTCTCGTATCTTTTGTCTCCTTGCTTGTCAGTTGTCTCTTCTCTTATTACCTATCAATATCTCAGTCAAGTAGCAATATCTCTCTTTTATAGTTTAAGTATAAAAACTCTCTTTTATAGTTTTGCTGCATAACAAACTACCACAAAATTAAATGCTACACACAACACAAATTTATTATCTCATGGTTCCTATGCATCAGGGGTCTGAGCATAGCTTAGCTGGGTCTTCTGCAAGGCTACAAAGTGCCAACCAGGGCTGGGTTCTCAGCTGGAGGCTCACTTGGGAAAGGGTTCACTTCAGAGCTTTTTAAGTTGTTAGAAGAATTCACTTCCTGTGTCTGTAAGACTCACGGTAGCTTGTCTCTTCAAACCCAACAGGAAGGAGAGCAAACCTCTCAAGTAAGTCTTTTAGCAAGATAGAGTCGTATGTAACATAATCACAGGAATGACATCCTGTCACATGTGCCATATTCTGTTGGTCAGAAGCAAGTCACTGGTCCTGCCCAAACTCAAGGGAAAGGAATTATATGAGGTCATAAACACCCAGGAGGTGGGGGTCATGGGGGCTACCCTAGAACCTGTCAGCCATAGCAATACCAGTTAATCCACTAGGAATCAAATGCAAAGTTAAAGTAACACAGCCATAATGAGAGGCCAGAAGGGCCGTTGTGAGTTAACTGTAACAACTTTTATGACTTCCATTTTAATTACTTTCTGAATCTTGAGCATGTTCTGGACACCCCGGCTATTCAATATGTGATTTTTACATATATGGATGAGTTCTCAAGCCAGAAATGGTGACTTTCAAGAAATACCACTGCTACCTCCTATATTCTTTCTTCTCAAGATAGGTTGTAAAAATGCTGGCCAGTTCACTGTCATTATTACATGAAAACAGTTTGTTACTGAGTAGGCTGAGTCTGTTTCTGTCTGACTCCTGCTCAGTTACTAAAGACTGCCTAACCCCCACAGTAGGTCAGGGCCAGGCATTTGCTGTGGTGAAAGTCCCCTAACAGGAGGCCAAGTGAAAGTGAATGTCCTCCTTCTCCTGTGACTCCTGGAAAACAGGAAGGTTAGCCTCTGAAGTCTTGTGCTGTTCGACTGCCTATAGAATATTTTGTTATTGGTAATTAAAAAAAATCCATATGAAAGTTCTCTGTAGAAAATACTTGAACAATCTTAGATTAACTTGAACAAAATTGCTACCACTTCCAGTATACCCAGCAGTCTGGAACTTGTTTAAATTAGCTTTTTCCTCCGGGTTAAAAGGTCAGATCTCTGTACCTTCTTTTGTACCATGAAGTAGAGATCATTGGCATCATTTTTAGTGTGCGCAACTATTTTTTTAGAGGGGGGAGGGGAGAGAGAGAAGAGGGGCAGAGGGAGAGGGAGAGAGAGAATCTCAAGCAGGCTCCACACCCAACACAGAGCCTGACGTGGGGCTCGATCTCATGACCCTGAGATCATGACTTGAGCCACAATCAAGTCAGACGCTCAACTGACTGAGCCACTCAGGCATCCCATGCATAACTATTTTAAACCAAAGTTGTTATTAGACTTTAAACTCCTTTTGAGCAGTTATTCAGAGGACAAGAAACGTAGGTAGCAAGTAGAATGACCTTTAGAATTCGTTCAAAGAAAATCAAATGCCTGCCACTTCTGCCAGCATCCATTACATTGAGGAATTATTCATTGGATGATGAATAATCTCTCCCTGTTGTAGACACCCCTGGGAACACAAGGCAACAGGGCAAGTTTATGACTAAATCCTATCTGAAAAACAGTATCTCTTATTTTAAATCACAATTAAATTGTTTTTTTCCCACCTAGTCAAGGTATTTAATTAGCTTGTGCTGGTTACAGCTATGTAAAACATAATTCTATAGTGCAAATTCAAAATAATAGAAAGTTTCATAGTACAGGAGTCTTTAAAACTGTACCCGGGGCAATGAAATTATGCACAAAATCAACCAATCTGTAAATAAGGCACGCTTATTCATTTTTGTATAGTTTACTGAGTGTTCCACATAAGTTATTGTGGTAGAATAATTATTTGAGATATTAATTGATTTTTCTTCATTTTCTCCACAAGATACAGGGTCACCATTAATCCCAAGTGAGAGATTATCAGACCAGGCTGGAGAACAAAGGTGTGGAATTACTGAGTTCTAAATTCAAATGCTGATGCTCAGGTTAAAAGTCAAATATTTGATAGTAGATATGATTTAGCTTATTATTTTTTTCCCCATGCACCCTTCCTCCAACTAACTCCATATGATGAGAACCTTCTATAGAAGCTAAGAAGGTAGAGTATGGAGAGAATTCAAGATAGACGTGTCTGGAAATTGTCTGCCCTTCTTGACCACCAGAAAGTCTTGCTTGGGAAAGAGGGTAGCATGTACCCCCACTTTAATTTTTAAGTTTGGGGATCTTAGAAAAGACATTGCCCACTTTGTCTCAGTGGAAAGGGCATATCAGGCTTCAGAGAAAAGTCCTCATGCCACCCTGTGGCCAGAGTAGAAATGGTGATGGATCTAGGAATGAAAGACACTCCAAACTCTCAGGTCCACACCCTCAATTCTGGTGTCCCTTAGATCTAGAGTAGCATCTAAAATACCCTATGGATTCCAGAGGGTCTCAGGGATTGTCAGAGAAAGAGGACATGATGGCCAAAATGTTCATCACTGATAATGCTTGGTGAGATGGACAGGGCTGGGCAGTTCTCACAGTGAATTTGACAGATGAGGCTCCTTCTTGGAGGGTAGTTAGTAGCAAGGATCCAGAGCTCGATCAGCAATGGCAGGAGATCTAAGCTGCCTTTCCCTTCACCTCAAGTCTTTTGAGTGGCCACAAACCTCATCTATGCCAAGAACAAGTAGGATGAGTAAGACCCTGAGTAAGGAGCCAGATTACAACCACACTCGTTTCCCCTCTTTTCTGCAGTGGCCTGTGTATATGCTTCCCAGAGAATGGGGGTGAGGTGATGGGCATAGACAACAGAGACAATCCTGGACCCAAATCACTAACTTGTACTAAATTTACCTTCTACATCAGGACCAATGTAGTGGAGGGCGGTATAAAACACAAAATAAAATGAAATTTGATTACAAAAAGCAACCAAAGTCACTCTTTTGCAAACCTGAGTGTGTGACTGTCCCATTTATACCCACCGCATCCACATTTTCGTAGGCAAAATTATAAATTCTGAAATACACATGTTCAAAAATAGTTTTCAAAATGTATAATAGTGGTTCTATTTCTTTGGAGATAATGGGTATTCACTAAGCTTTAAGAAGCCAGGTAAGATTCTTACTGTCTTCCCATTAAAACTATCCTTTCACTGTATGTCTATTGAGATCACATGTCCCTATGTGTGATTTTGATATTGCAATGAAGAGATTTAGGCAGGGATGATTGGGTGGCTCAGTTGGTTAAGGGTCTGTCTTTGGCTCAGGTCATGATCCCAGGGTCCTGGGATAGGGTCCTGTATCAGGCTCTCTGCTTAGCGGGGAGCCTGCTTCTCCCTCCGCCTGATGCTCCCCTTGCTTGTGTGCTGTCTCTCTCTCTCTCTCTTTGACAAATACATAAATAAAATCTTTTTTAAAAAGAGATCTGGACAATTTCTGTCCTAATGTTTGCCCTAACATAAAGTAAAATGGTGATGTAGAATCAGATATTCTATAAGTACACAAAACATCCTATATCATAGGTATAAGGCAGCACCCATCTAAAGAGGAAACTCTGTCAAATTTAGACTTCTATAAATGTGTAAATTTCTCCAAGTTTGAGTATGTATTGCACGTATCATGTACCCTGATTACATACAGAAGAGCTCCATGTACATACATTTTGAAGGAGAGAATTTCTGTTCCAAGGTAGGGACTGCCCAAGCTTTGAACTGCCTCAAAAATAAACTCTTCAGGTTTTCATACATTGTTTAATTATAGAAATAAGAGTACAATAAACATCCAGACCCCAAATGGTCAGAAAACTGAAAACAACTTCGATTTTTTATAAAGCTGCTTTGCCTTTCAAAAGCAAGCCATACACTTACAAGGACCATATGGGATCATATGGAAGAAAAGAAAAATTAAAGAAATTTGTCTTATTGCATCACATTAGGTTTGACAAAGGAAATGTGTGCTTTAAATATCTAATTAAAAACAAGCCTGGTCTAGTAGGTCACCTTCTTCAGCTGTGTGTGTGTGTCTTGATAATTGACCTCATATTCCTAATTAGTTCAGGAGAGCACTGAGTATGAAAATGCATGGGGCAGTCCTGAGACAGAAGATATCCCGTGCTAATTCATAAAATACCTTGGATAACTATAATCAAATTTAATTTTAAATATATATTATAAAAAATCACAAAATCCATAAAAGAAGGGGACTTCTCCCTTAAAATAGGAGGGATCACTTTTGATAGTAGGAGAAGGCCTCGAAGGGTTTTGTAGCAGTTAGGAGCATGAACCATGGAGCCAGACTATTGGATTTGAAACCAGGTTCTACTATGTACCAAGGGTGTGACCTTGACAGGTTAGTTAACCAAGATGTGCCTCAGTTTTCCCATAAGGATTATCCTGATATTATCTGGAGTTTTCACCATTTTAATTATTGCATATATGACACATTTAGCCACTATCTGATAGACCAATGTTTGCTGTTGCCATACTCATCACTGTCACCATCACCACTAGCTGCTCCAAAGTTCAACCAGTTCTGCATGTCCCTTATACTCCAGCATCAGGTAGAAGGTACCAGTGTGGGGGGCGGTTCCCCTTCTGTCAAAGAGAACCACTGAGCCATGTTGGCATAGCCTTTGCTCTTTCTTTGGAGCTACCCTCCTTACGCTCTGGGAAATAAAGATTTTTGCGTCTGTATCCATTCCTCTTAGACTGAAATTTTACAGGCCACAGAGTTGTTTTTTGTTTTTTTTTAAATTGAGATGTGATTCATATACCATGAAATCCACCCTTCTGAAGTAGACACTTCAGTGGCTCTTAGGATACTATACAACCATCACCACTAGCTAATTCCAGAACAATTTCATTACCCCCGCCCCAAATCTTGAAGCCACTGCGAAATGAATAAATCAGGGATTTAGTTCCATTATCATCCCACCCAGTGTATTGCTGTGGGAAAGACCACTGGCTTCTCACTCCAAAATTTATTTTCCCTTCCTCCTTAAACTAGGTATATAGCCACCCAGTATGAAGACTGCATGACCCTGAATCCCCTGCCCCTAGGCAGGGCTATGTAGCTAAGTTCATGCCAGTGAGCTATTCAGAGGAAATAGGAAATAGCAGCTTCTGGAAAAGCCTTTGGGAGCCAGATGGTATATACCTTTTTCTCCACTAGCACCTTATTGTCTATTCCTTTCTCCATCTTATTGCCTGGAATATGAGTGGCTGGAGCTCTGGGAGCCATTTTTGGATCACAAGGTGTCTTCAAGAACAGGAGGCAGAAGCTAAGATGATTTAGGAGAAAATGGAATGAGCCTGGGTCCCTAGCACCTTTGTTCATACTGGCCCTGAAATTTCTATCCTTGGAAAATTTCTTTTACATAGAAGAGAAACAAGTATCTATGCTTATACCACGATTTGGGGATATTCCAGTCACATGCAGTGGATCATATATTAAATGACACGATCTTTTAGCCAAATTCCCATCGGTGGCATAAATTTTGAGTTGCCAAGAAGGTAAGGCACTTGAAAAGCTAAGACCATTTTTTCTGCCCTTAAGATTTCTATCAAATTGGAGTTCAGCACAGAACACCATCATTTCCAGCAATTTATTTAACACAGCTTGGAAGCTATATTCTCCACACACTCACTCATTCATACGGTGAGGCTAATATGTAATACATGAAGATCGATTGTCTCTGTAGAAATCTGGAACACTAACCAGCAATGGTAATAGGTCATACTTTCAAACCAATCTACTTAAATTGTACTTTCAAACTGGAGGCAAGCAGCCATCTGAACATACATCCATTCAAAGCCATTAAAGAGCAATGGAGGGCGCCTGGGTGGCTCAGTTGGTTAAGCGACTGCCTTCGGCTCAGGTCATGATCCTGGAGTCCCGGGATCGAGTCCCGCATCGGGCTCCCTGCTCGGCGGGGAGTCTGCTTCTCCCTCTGACCCTCCTCCCTCTCATGCTGTCTCTCATTCTCTCTGTCTCAAATAAATAAATAAAATCTTTAAAAAAAAAAAAAAAAAAAAAGAGCAATGGAGTGTGCAAAGCAATAACTCTACAAGGGAATCTAATTCAAACTAAAAGAAAGTCCACCTGAAATTTAGTGTGTTCAGCAGCTCCTTTGAACCTGTTTCATATATAATCAAGTCCAACCCTTTAAAAAAAAAAAAGGCAAAATAAATCAAGTGCTATTTCTGAAGACTTTCCTATTAAAAGGATGAGGTATTCTAAAATGATATTCATAACTACTCTGCCATTACCCTCGTGATCTTCCCCCAAAACAAAAACATTTCAACAGTTAGAATTAAAGTGTTGATAGTGTCAACTCCTAGAGAGTAAGGACTGCTTAACTCACCTTTATGTTCCCTGGTAGCACCTAGACTAGTATGTTAAATAGAGCAGGTGTTCAGTAAATAGTTGTTGAGATGAATCTGTATTCTTTAAATGTGTATTACTTTCATCATTAAAGTGACAAATCAGTTTTGTGACCTTGAGAAAGTTACTTTTCTTTTTCATTTCTTCACCTGTTAGGAGGGGATAGCACTCTCTTCCGAAGATTAATGAGGTACGTATGCAAAGTGCTTTAGACGGCACCTGGTAGAGAAGGCGTAGACAATAAATGATGGTATTCTCATTATCGTTATTTTTATTATCATTATGTCATTATTATTATTACTCCGCTTTAGATTCTATTCTGTGTGCTGGGCAAACCAAGTATTGTAAAACATAGTCCTTGCTTAAAAGATTTGCAGGGCAGATGGTCTATACGTATGAAAAAATAAATGGAGATGCAAAGTTGGAGGGATGCTACAACCAATGGACAATATTCTTGGGATGGGATCCCAGAATTAACTCCTAGTCTGAATTTTCTGATTGCTTTGTGCCCCACTGCACCTCTAGCCAAACTTCCACTTGCCTTTCCCCTTCCCGCTGTCCCTCCACCATACTTTATCCACTGAGATTTCACGATTTTCTGCTTCTTTTCCTAGACTTGCACTAATATTCCCCTCTGGGCAGATCATTCCTGCAGATTAAGATCCTGACAATGGACTGTCCTGAGGCCTGAGCCAAGGACTCTCCACATCTGTGTAGGGTCCTCTGGTCAGCCTGAGATCGTGAATGCTGTAGGTATTTGGAGACACAAGCCCATCCTGAGAGCCAGTTTCCTGGAGCAAGTGAGACTTGAGTTGGGTTACTAAAGAAAGGCCTAGAGAAGAGGGGAAAAAGGACATACCAGGCAGAAGAGGCTCTATGAGCAAAGCACTGAGCTGATAGTTGCATATGGCAACAAAGTGTGGTCTCAGCAAGCTGCAGTGAAGAAAATCTTAAATGGATGTTGTCAGAAACAAGGTTAAAGTTAAGTAGGGAACACACTAAGAGGTTGTGTCATTAAACTGTGTTTGAGGAACTCAACTTTCCTGAAACATATAATTGGCTTTGACATATAAGTACTCATTACATGAAGGGCAAAGTGGAGCTTTTGAAATATTATGTTGGTAAAGGTACATGTAGAATGCACAGGCAGACCTTGGGTATTTGTGGACAACTGGGAAGGAAGATGAATCTATTATAGGTAGGAAGACCTGACTCTAGAAACACAAAACTTGTTCTGACATAAAAGATAATTGGAGTGGTAATCAAAAAAATCACCAAAAAACAACTGTAAGAATTTGAAAATATCACCAAAAAGCAACTGTAAGGAATTTGAAGTTTCCATTAAATATCTAATTTGAAACACAGTATTCTAGAGCAGCAAAGCTATCCAGAGTATATTTTATCTTAAAGGTCAGGAAAACGAGGTTCAGGAAGATATATGACTTGCCTCAAGTCTCAGAGCCATTTGGAAATTAAGCCTCAACCCAACAACACAAACCTTCCTCAGTTTTTAGGCTTTGTAAGTGACACTTTTACATCAAAGCCCACATTTTTAGTTTTGGTAAAATAATTTAATTGCAGATAAAGATCTTTTCATTTAGCAGAAGTTACATGGGTATATTTAAGTAATATAAATAAGAGATCTTTATTTTTTTTTAGCATTCCTTTTGCTCTTTGTCAATATCAAGTTGAAATCAAACTTAATAAAGTAACACAAAGGAAAACTAAAATGTGCTCCTTTCAAAACTTTTCATTGAGCAATAATGCTGTTATTTTTTAAGCCAAACAAAAACATGACCATGACCTTCTTCTTACTTAAAAGTTACTACTAACAAAGGTAAAATGGTATACAGAATTTTAAAATCAACATTTAGACATCATATCTATTCAATAATATCATGCAGTAAATAATGCCCTTTTAATGTTTTGCTTCAATTGGTCAACCCAGTTATAATCTCAGTGTAAAGACCCAAATTTCTACCTACTCTGCAATAGCACCTACTTAAAAAAAATCATGTCTATCCAATTACAAGATTATATAAACTCTGAGAGGATGTGCGGCATCAAAGGGTCATTTTGCCCCTGCCTACAACCCACAGTATTCTGTCATATTTTCTTAAATTCAAGTGACAGAATTTGGACTCTCAGTTACAAGATTCCATTAGGCTGTCCTCTGACCTCTCCGATTCTACTCAGCACCTTCCTACGCAGATGTCTGGTGCCAAGTGACCCTGTCCAGCTGCTGGTGGAGCCGGCCACTAACCCCCTCTAGCTGCCTTCAACTACTGATGGACAGCACATCCACACACGAGTAGGTCATCAATGGTCTGTTAGAGACAGGCATTGAAACTCCTCATACAGGCTGACAGTTTGAGCACTACCTTAGAAGCTGCTAAGGAACTCCTTTGAAAGTTGTCTTTTCATGAGATGAATTAGCTCTTTATATTAAGGAAGCAATAAATTATTCTTTGGTGCCCCAAGTGATTTTCTGCAGAGCAATTTAAATCACAGTCCTTAGTTAGTTTATGCTTATTAGCGAAGTTCCAAAGTAAAGCAGCAAGGAGTCAGCTCCTCACATTTATAACTTTTGCTTAAGATATTCGATATTCATTTCAAAGTACTCTGGCTTACTTTCGGATACCTGGAAGTGGAGACTATCTCAGGAATTTGAATGCTCTTTTAAAGGAACAACATTGGAGTGAATGAGGAAGAATTTATTTAATACTGACAAGTTCCTTTGGGAAGGATCTCACAGTGTGAAACCTGAAAATGTACTCGAACAGAGTCCTCAAATTCACACATATTACTTATATATTTCTAACTGAAGTTAAATTTTTTTAACAGAATTATGTTTTATTTGAGAGGTTGTTTGGTCTTAAAAATCTGCTTGCATGAGAGTTGGGATTTATAATGCTTCACATTTTATTACTTCCAGTGTCTTTTAGATAATTGATCTTGATATCTATTTGTTGTTTGGAGTAAATGACAGAATCCTAGCAAATGGTGGTTATCTCATAAACAACAGATAGGAACTGTATAAGCTGTAAGGAAATTAGAAATTGAAACAGAAAAAAAAAACTTTCCCCCCAAGGATAATGGTTTTTTTCAGTTAATTCCAAAGGTCAAGTGTAAAGAAGTAGTCCCTCTTCTTAAATACTGAGATTCATCATCCTGACATTATTTACTAGAGTTGCAGTTCATGAACTGATAGGAGGTCCCATGATCTTGTATTCTGTTGTCATACATTTGACTACTCCTTAATTATACTGTAAGGCAAAAATGTGAATGGTGTATATGTTAAATCTTGGGCACTGAGCTTTGTCACATTATGTTTCAATGACTTGCCAGTTCAACCACTGCTAATAAAAACAGGATTCATTTTGTGCTGATTTTTGCCAGACATTATCCTGAAGGTTTTATTATGCATGTATTTAAAAATATTCCAATCATAAAAAGTGCAGGGCATAATAAACTTTTTTGCAACCACTAGCCATTTAAACATACACTAATATCTTATCATGTTATTTTTTGAAAAATAAAATATTATAGATATGGTTAAAGTGTACCACGCACATGTTCCCAACCTGATCCCCTTCTTTTCTCCCTATGCAGAGAGTAACCAACATTACAAAGTTGGAGCAAATTTTTCCCACCCTTGTTTTTATACATAATCATTTTCTCTAAACATTATCTAATAAATATTTATGTGATACTAAAATTAATATAAATTGTATATTATAAAGGAGTATCATTTCCCCTCAACATTATATTTTTGAGATTGACCCAATGCACATAGATCTCATTATTTATTTTAACTGCTTTTATAGTGTTTTATTTTATGAATAAACCACAAGTAGTTCATCCATTTACCTTCTAATGAATATTTAAGGTTTTCTTTCAATTTTAGGCTATAACATTCAATACTTCCTTGAACATCTGTGTAAGTGTTTCTCTAGGGTAGATTTCTAAAGTGAAATTGGTGGGATTTAGAATATGCATATACTCAAGTTGCTCTTTAAAGTGGCTCTATGGATTTGTACTCCAACAGCAATATAGAAGTGTTTCTTACTACTTTCTTCCTTGCTGATACTGCCTTTGTCAGTTCTTTTCATTTTTTGCCAATATGATAGGCATCAAATGCTGTATTTTTGTTGTTTTAATTTGTAAATCCCTGATGACTAGTAACATTGAAAATAGATCTTTAATGAGTATTAACATGCCATTAGTAAACTGTTCATCTTTGAGTCATTCACTGATATTCCATTCAGGTTTTTATCTTTTTCAGACTTTTGTTCTTACGGTTTTTTTTTTAAGACTTAAGACTTTATTTATTTATTTGAGAGAGAGAGAGCATAAGCAGGGGGAGCAGGCAGAGGGAGAGGGAGAAGCAGGCTCCCCGCCCAGCAGGGAGCCCGATGCGGGGCTCGATCCCAGGACCCTGGGATCATGACCTGAGCCTAAGGCGGACGCTTAACCGACTGAGCCACCCAGGTGCCCCTGTTCTTATAGTTTTATTACAATTATGAGTGGTATCTTTCAAAAATTACATTTCCAATTGGTCATTACTACTGCTAAATGGAGCTATTATTGCCTATCTTAAGTTGTTCTGAGAAATTTGTATAAACTCCTTAAAGTGCTTGATGCATATGTGGCCTTCCCCAAGCTTCCACTGCCTTCACAGAAATATAGAAATGATGTAGAGTACTAGTTTAGAATACCAAACAATAACCAGAAAATGTGAAGTTATATAAAATATTCATATGCTGAAGTTAAAGTATTTTTTTTTCAATAGTTCATGACCGGTAAAGTCAGGATGCATTAGGTAAGTCTTGCAAACATAGGCAAATAAAATATTTAAAACCCTCACAGGGTGACATATTATATATACTTTGTAGGGTGTTCTGATTTTTTTCTCGGTGATCTCATATTATATAACTTGAAGTAGCAAATGTACTAGAAACCAAATCTAGTCTTCCTGTCTCAGTATATTTTCCCACAGAATAGCCAATTCAAGTTACACCTATAAGCGTGCTGCAAAAATTACAGATTGAATTGGAACGCACTTCCACTTTTAAAATACCTGGCTCCTTCAATATCACGGCACATTTCTTCCCCGCGTAAAATTAGGTAAGAAAAAACGCACTGGTCACTAATCAATAAGGCTTTATGAAGCTGTGTGCCACTTTGAGTGTGTGTGTTTGCAATTAAAAGTTAATTCCTGCTTCTCCTTATTCCACAAACATTGAGGCGGGGACAGATAGATCCAACTGCAGTTTTGGGAAAAAACTCTGTCTAGAGGGTGCGGAATCAGTGTAGGTAGGAAGATGCTAGTGAGAGGTCAACAAAGTGAGTCATTGCTCACATTCAGTAACTTAAATGCTCTTGACACATGGCTATTTCCTTGTGTTTTAAGTCCACTAAATACTCAAAAAATAGTAGCCGGACATTGCTGCTATAAACATCGGGGTGCACATACCGCTATGACCTCACTGATATGAGGAATTCTTAATCTCAGGAAACAAACTGAGGGTTGCTGGAGTGGGGGGTGGGGTGGGAGAGATGGGGTGACTGGGTGATAGACACTGGGGAGGGTATGGGCTCTGGTAAGTGCTGTGAATTGTGCAAGACTGTTGAATCACAGACCTGTACCTCTGAAACAAATAATACATTATATGTTAAAAAAAAAAAAAAAGAAGAAGATAGCAGGAGGGGAAGAATGAAGGGGGGGAAATCAGAGGGGGAGACGAACCATGAGAGACGATGGACTCTGAAAAATGTAATAGTATGTAACAATAATGTTCGTGACACCCCTCAGAGGGGAGGGAGTGGGGCGATGGGTCAGCCTGGTGATGGGTATTAAAGAGGGCGCGTTCTGCATGGAGCACTGGGTGTTATATGCAAACATTGAATCATGGAACACTACATCAAAAACTAATGATGTGATGTATGGGGATTAACATAACAATAAAAAATTTTTTAAAAATTTAAAAAAATAGTAGGGGGTTAGAAGTACAATTAAGCAAATTAAGTTATTATCTTCAGATGTTAGCAGTTAAATCCCACTGTTTCCTCTCCCTTGGCAGGTTGGGGAGGAGGTTGGTGAACACCTTGAGAACATATGGAAATGGTTATATTCCATTTTATGTGTTTATGTGTTGGTTGAACTCATTTTTCAGTTCATAGAAATAATACTTGTCCCCACCAGTTCCCCTACCCCAACTGAGGAAGAAAAAAATAATTTACTTTAAAGCAGAACCATTTTTAATCAATTGCATTTTTTATTTCAGTTGAGCTTCAGAGAATTACTGACTTGACCTTAAAAAAAACTCCCTTTTCACACTTGATTATTAAAAAATAGGCCTTTTTGAGGATCCCCTCCTGACAGCTCTCCTCTATTTTCCCAGTCATTAAAGGAACACTCTACCCTCGACTGCAATAACTTATGATTTATTTTATAATAAATTATTATTAAATAAGAAATTACTTAATGACTTTCATTTTCTATGATGGTAAAAGAGTGGCTTAAATAACTGCTTTGTGAACCACAAAGCTACAAGCAGATGAGGTTTGCACTAAATTACATACTGAAGGAAATCTCATTTTGTAGTGAATTTCATGTTAATTATCATCCTAATTTTGTATCCAGCTGACAACCAAAGCCAACATGACCTGTTTCTCGACTATTCCAATAATGAGTAACAGATTTTGACAAACATCCTATTTCTGCAAACAGTGCAAATCACCTACATGCAGAGTTTCAGACAAGGATTAGAAGTTTAGTGGCCCTGCTGTAGATTGTAGACAAATGGCTCATTTACACTGCTTTTCGAAGTGTGGGCAGTGGAATTAGCCCTCGGAGAGAAAGCTAACTAGAAAGTTTTCCTAATGCAATGTAAAAGGCAATTTGTGCCAAAAGGCCTTAGTTGAGGAAGTGTCACTTTAAGGTCAAAAATGACCAAAATAAGCTTTTAGGCAAAAGAGTTCCACAAATCAGTTAAGTCAGGCTGTTCTGGTTTTCAAAAATTATTTGAAAGAATAAAGAAAGGGCATGGGAGAAAAAAAATTAAAGACTTAAAATGAGGATAGCAATAATTTTACCCAACAGTGTGACAAGGTGTTTCTTATACTTAATGCCACTTCTGTCCAAAATGTTAAACATATTGGGGATAAATTTGTTACTTCCACAACTATAAATTTTCAATCCCCCTGCATTCATATTCTTTATTATAAACCTATATACTGGTTTGAAAGAGCATCATGGAAGATAATCCCAAATGTTCTTTCATCATCGCATTAAAAACTGAAGTCATTCATGCCATTTTAACAAGAATACTTTGCATTTAGAAGGATTTTCACATTTATTTTTTTTTAAGACTTTATTTCTTACTTATTTTAGAGATAACGAGAGAGAGAGAGAGCAGGGGGAGGGGACAAACAGATTCCATACTGAGCACAGAGCCTGACTCAGGGCTCGATCCCAGGACCCTGAGATCATGACCTGAATTGAAATCAAGAGTTGGACAATTAACCAACTGAGCCACCCAGGCGCCCCGGATTTTCACATTTATAAGGCCCTTTTCATGCATAGCCTGTGATGGAAGTCTCACCATGTTTTCAATATAAAAATGCTAACAACAGGGCAATAGAGAATAGTCATGGTGGGTTTTCTCCATCAACACTTAACACAACTGGGCATTCATCATATGCAAGTGCAGGGGTGGGTTCTAGGGAGGTGAGAGTGAGCATGAATCCCGATCTCAAGGAGCAGAGCTGCTAATCCGGTAGGAGCAGTGAAATATGAGCATGACTGTCATTGGGCTACTAAGGAAGACTTACTTGTAAGCAGATAGAATTGGACAAACAGATAATGGCTCAACCATTTTTCCTCTCACCTACTTGCCTTTGTGAAGTGGTTTTTGTGACCTATACCAGGAAGTCTTCTCATTGATGATTCTGCCATTCTGCCTTAGAGCCTCCACATGATGTAGTAGAATCTCATACATGGGGGCCACAAAAGGAGTTTCAGTGTTCTGGCTATTGATACAAGTAACAATTCATGTTTGAACTCTTCCCCTTAGACAAACACGGAGAGTGTGGTGATTCATCTTTTAATGCCTATTTAGAACATAAAGTTACACTTTAAAAGTTTTATATCCTATGAGCCAAAAGAAGTCCTCAGATAGAGAGACATACCTTCCAAAGAAACTGTTAGAATTTCACAAATTTATTAGGAAACTGGATTAGCTTCTGGTATTCAGGAAGCTTTGATCTTTTCTCTTCCCTCCCATTTTCTTGTACAACCCCAGTTCTGACTTTTTGTGCTGGTAGGTAATTCTTCTTTCAGATTAAATCTTCTACCCTCTCAATTACTTATGACCTCAGTGGGTTTGAGAAAACTCCGCAGCATGAACAGCTTTCATTATGATGTAAATCAATGTAATAGTATGTAACAATAATGTTCGTGACACCCCTCAGAGCTTGCCAAGTGACAAAAATTGTTTTTAGTGGCACCACTATGACAATTCCATTATGTTCATAATTAGTTCATATTATTCAATTTCCTTTATGGTGTAAATTATGTAATAATTAGACTTGCTTATAAGGTTTGCGTATGGTATCCATGTAGCAGTACTTACCAGGGCTTTTCATAAACCAAATCCAAAGTGAGCTAACATATTTCAGATTTTGCATAACATCAAGTGGGATAAAATTAAAATATAATTACAAGATAATGTTCTGAGAGAGAAGTAATAAAACTTAGGTGGCAATGTGTGTGTACCCTCGTAGATCATACAAAATAAGCCTTGAGCAAACAATAAAAGTTTAAAAGGCAGGCTCTGCATTTTCTGAGTTTACTGAGAAATATATACATATATATACGTATATGTGTGTGTGTGTGCGTGTGTGTGTGTATATATATATAAACCTTATGAAAATTAATTATAGTACCCTTGGGAACCTTTACCACAGTTCTTGCCCATGCTGGGGCACAAGCTTTGAGAAGAATGTGAACGTCTGTCACAGAGAAGATGGAAATGACAGAAACAGTAAGCGGTGGCCGACAGTGGCCACCAAGAAAACTGATTATTCAGTATCTAGAAGAGAAGTTTATGAGATAAATGTGCCCAAAACACCCTCTTGAGAGAGATTGTAGAAGGCAGGGTAGAGGAGGTAGAAAGAAAGCCACTTGTGTGTTTGCTTTGGACATGTTCAAAATCATTCTTTTTTTTTTTTAAGATTTATTTATTTATCTGTCAGAGAGAGAGGGGGAGAGCGCACAAGCAGGGGGAGCAGCAGGCAGAGGGAGAAGTAGTCTCCCTGTGAGCAAGGAGTCCGATGTGGGATTCGATCCCAGGACCCTGGGATCATGACCTGAGCCAAAGGCAGATGCTCAACCAACCGGCGAGCCACCCAGGTGCCCCTCTAAGTCATTATTTTCTGAGTGCACAAGAAATCCACTGGGCTCATCTAGTTCCAGTGTGAGCACTTCGGAGCAGAAGGTCACCACCATGAAGAGCTACACCTAAAACTTTCAAAATTTTCAGAAGTTATCTGCCCAATTCTCACCATAAAGTACAGATGACAAATTACGGCTTGATTTGCAAGTAGAGAGGACCCTGACTCTTGACATCGCCAGTCAACTATGCTACCTGTTTTCATTTCAGAGCTCATTTTGGAGACTTCCAATTTTTTGTTTTTTTCAAAACCACCACCAGAGAAACAAACTTCCATAAAATAAATATGACTAACACTTTGAAGTAAAAATATCCACAAAGAAACCAGTATGGGAAGATGGCAGAATTTCCATTGACTCATAAGACAGTTTACATATAAATCTCCTTTTTTCTTCTTCACTCATTTAAATTATTACCATTTCTTGTTCAGACTCGCTGGCAAAACATCAGTGATTTTCATGTGAGTCTTTCACATGCTGCCCCAAACAAACTTTAACGCTTGAGTAAAAGGTTTGCAGCTGGCCAGACCCAGGAGAGGGTAGAAAGGTGCCCCACACAGTCTGTCCACTGCACTATCACTTTGCTTCCCTCTCGTCATGGATATGAGAAAATACCCTTCAAACCTCTTCACATTTGCTACAACCAACCACCACCGCAAGTCAGAATTGGCAAATGAACTTCAGTGTTTCCAAGAATAAATAAAAGAGACACTCTACCGGGTCTTCAGTTTTGTGACTATTCAAGAGGTCAGACAGGAAATCTTCATGAAAGCTCTCTCTCCGAATTAGCGTAAATTCCCTCAGGAAAACAGCCCCTTGGCTTTGGTCTCCGCATACCTAGGGAGATAAGATAGCCAATTAAGCCTTCAGACAGAGCCTGGAGGGAGGGGACACTGAGGAATTAATGTCTTTGAGTTGAAGAAACTTCTTGGATGCATTTCAAGTCCGATTAGAGCAATCAAAAACAACGCAGGCAAATACATATTAATGCAAGAACCACTAGAATATTCTGGCATGTGGCTCCTTGGATAGATGCCAGGAAAGTCCACTACTAAGTTGGCAGCTCTTAATTGACTGGTGTATGATGCTGAATTCGGAGACTGTAAGTTATCTTTGAGGCCAGGTCAAGCATAGATTTATTCTATTGGACTATCCCTATGTATGCGCCACCCAGGTATCTTGGACCTACAGGGATCAATCCCTATTTCCATGGGTCTGAGCATCCAGATGGATTCTGATGTCCTGTTAAATATCTACCAGATAAGGAGAAGCTGGCCTGAACCCATAACTGACTTCCTGAGTTATTCAAGTACTTAAGAACCAGATGCACTTTAGCTACTCTGAAGGGAGGTATTGGAGAACTTTTATCTAGAGCTTATCACATACCAGGTTCTTTACACATGTTATCTTGCACCAGCCCCAGGAGGTGTCTGTTATTAGCCACACTTTACAAATTAGGAACTGGAGGCAACAGGGTTTCAGGAATTTGGCAAGTTAGTAAAGTGTTGAAATGAGGACTCAAATACAGGTCTGACTCTAAAACCCCTTTCTTTTCATTATCACATTGTGCTACTGAGAGCTACTCAAACCTCTGGCAGAGGACTCATTGTTGAGTGACTCCTATAAATGCAAGGGGCAGTGAATTCACTCAGGCTTCCCACTACCTCTCTGAACCTCATTTTACGCATGGTAAGACAGGAATGGTATCAGGGTGATTGGGTTGCTGAGAAGACAGGAGCTAATACATGTAAAGTACTTAGTACAATGACTGACCTAGATGAAGCATTCAACAAAGAACAGCCATAGTTATTATCAAAAGCACAATCTGCTCAAGGAACAATTAAAAATTTAAGCTTTTAGCATACATGAAATTCTTTGACCATATTTATAATGTCTGTGATGGATACAGTATTGGGTTGGGTATTGTATTATCTTCATATTAATTTAACATTTAATTTTTTTTAAGATTTTATTCATTTATTTGAGAGAGAGCGAGAGCATGAGAAGGGGGGAGGGTCAGAGGGAGAAGCAGACTCCCCCCTGAGCCCGGAGCCCGACGTGGGACTCGATCCCGTGACTCCAGGATCATGACCTGAGCCAAAGCAGTCACTTAACCAACTGAGCCACCCAGGCGCCCAACATTTAATTTTTTTTTTTAAGATTTTATTTATTTATTTGACAGAGAGAGACAGTGAGAGAGGGAACACAAGCAGGCAGAGTGGGAGAGGGAGAAGCAGGCTCCCCGCTGAGCAGAGAGCCCGATGCAGGGCTCGATCTCAGGACCCTGGGATCATGACCTGAGCCGAAGGCAGACGCTTAACCATCTGAGCCACCCAGGCACCCCCCAACATTTAATTTTTATACATTTTCAGTTGTATACCTTTTTATGGTATCGGTAATATCATTAGGAATACGAGGGGGTTCATATTATTAATTTATGCCTTCTTCAATGTCTGTAGTAATTCATAATAAATTCAAATAATTTTAATCCCTAAACCCTTTGGGAAGGAATAGAATTTCCTGTAATTTACATGTAAATGGCTTCTGTTACATGGCATAGTCAGTATCATGGGGTAGACAGAATTGGGGCTGCTTTACTCCCTAGTATCCTATCTGTGATTATATTGCTTAACATGGCAAAGGGACTTTGCAGATGTAATTAAGTTTACTTTTTAGCTGACTTCAAAATAGGGTTAGTATACTGGATTATCCAAGTGGGCCCAGTGTAATCATAGGAGGCCTTAAAAACAGAACGTTCTCTGGGCTGAGGGCAAGAGAGAATGTCAAAAAGATTCAAAGTGTTAACAAGGACTTGACCTGCCATTTTTGGCTTGAAGATCAAGGCTGGGGGGAGGAGGGGGGGGGCATATGGGAAGCATGAGAGGAAAATATATTCTGCCAACAATGGAGAGCTTGGAAAAGGACCTTTGCCCTAGAGGAGAACTACATCTTTGGCCAATACTTTGATTTTAGCCCAGTGAGACTCTGACTGGAGAATCCAGCCATGCCTGCCAGACTTCTGATGTACAGAAATTGTGAGATAATACTTATGTATTGTTTTCAGCCATTAAATCTGTGGTAATTTGTTATGGCAGCAATCGAAAATTGATATAATCATCAAGAGGCAGGGTCGATGAGAGGTTATCTTGTTTCTTTGCCTACACCGTTTCGTAAGAATTAGCCAGTACTGAATAAGCAGAGGTAGAATTGCAGACTAATTCTTGGAAATGTATCCTTCTGGGTAACCTAACTTATTCCTGTTACACTTAAAATTAAATTTCTCGTTTCTTTTCTCATCAGGGTCAATCATTCCTTGAGTCTGTAGTTACATACACTTCAAAACCTGTCTTGACCCTGTATCTTCCCTGATCAGAAGCTTTCAGGGATTCTCCACTTCCTGTTGGGGGCATTCCAAATTCGTGGGCCCTGTGTTCAGGACTGCTCACAGCTCTTCAAGTTCCAGACAAAGAATAGCCACACTTGTGCAGCTTTTTCTCAAAAAGATCAGAACCTGAGTTTAAAGTGACCTAGAATTGATGTGTTTTCATGTCACTGTTTGCAAAAGGACTAAAGTATGCTGATCACTACTGAAGTTCACATTTCATTAATCATTTCTCCAACAATCCGAGGCTATTTTGAATTCTAACTCCGTTATTCAAAATGGTGGCCACCTTGTCATGCAATGTCATAGTCTTTAAAAGCTAAAATCTGAAGAGACTAATCAACTTATGTGCATTTTCTTTGGGAGAAGTTTTGTGCCTATGAAAAACATGTTTCTTTTGTTAAAGAGACAAAAATGAGTCAAATATCCTCCAAAATAGAGAGCAAGATGTCAAATATAAAGCCTGAAAATGCAATGCTACAAAAAGGAAGGATGATCAGCAAACACTTAGTCCACTTGGTTTATGCTTTAATTCTCAATCATAGCTGTGTATTTGTTTTAGAAAGCATTTCTGCCTGTTAGTATTTCCCAAGAATGTTGACATTTATAAAACTCACAATTCTTACCAAGATGTTCAATTTCCCCAATACTTTTATGTGATACTAAGGCAGAAGGTCTTAATTAAACTAAAATTCAATTTGATATTGAGAATAGATAAGAACATACAAGTTAGATGAATGTAATTATGACCACTTTCTCCCTATAGATATCGTGTGCATATCTTTTTCTAATTTAATATCTATTCATGAACACTATTACTAATTAGGCAATTTAAAGTACTCAAATTAATTTGATCATTATTAAATTAGTTTTGAATATCTGTATCTATCAAACCATGGATAATAATTATTATATTCTGTGTGTTTTAGAAATACTGTTACAATGAAGGAGATATACAAATATATAAAGATACATAAATATGTAAATCTTAGACTTCTATTTCAAACTGGTTTTCAAAATGATTATTTAAATCCAAAGTAGTATCTTTTGCTCATTTTTTTTTTCATTCATTCATATGTACACATACTTACTCAAGTACTATCAAGTGCCAGGAGCTTTATTATAGGACATATTTCTTCCTTTCAGGGCACTATCCTTCTAATGAGTACATGGATGTGACAGAGTCTACTAGATGCTCACCAAAAGCTACCATCTTTTCATCATCACTGATACACCTAAAGCACATTTCCTAGCCTCCTTTGCAGTGAAGGTGGCCAAGACTGAGGTTTAGGTGGTAGAAGTGATTGGTGATATATGAGGCCTGGTCATAAAAATCTCCCACATTCCTTCCTCCATGCTCTGTTGCCCTCAGCTCTGCCTGGAATGGAGACAGCCTCAGGGAAATCTTGATGTCAATTGTTAAAGATGTCAGAGGTTCCTTGGCTCCCTGACTGATTGTATGCAGGAAGACCTTCCCAGGACCTGCTCGCTTACCTCATATTGTAACATGATCAAGAAGTAACAATCTACTGGGTTGGGAGGTGCCCATGTTAGAGACTATTTGTTACTATGGCTAACCTGCTCTAATTAATATAATGAAAAAATTTTAGGTAAGCACAGGATGCCAGGAGAATACAGAGCAAGGGTGATTACCTCTCCCAAGAAGAATTATGAAAGACTTTAAAGCAGGGCTAAAGGAAGATTGGGGATTTACTAGCCTAACAAGGGGAATGGGAGTGGGGAAGGGGCGGTTCTTGTTCTAGAAAGAGGGAAGAGCCTGGGGAAAGGCATTAAGGCTTGAGATACCTTGTTTGTGTTTTATGTTAATCTAGCATGGCAAGAGTATGGGGGTACACGAGAGCATGGGATGGGGACAGAATTTGTATACTGTGCAGGGGCCAGATTATGAATCATGCTCACTGAAAGACAGAAGCAGCCAGTCTTGCTTGAGCTTATGAGTTTGGAAGTACGTTCTGGTAGTCTTGAGAAGGTAAGACTGGAGATGAAGTGATTAGTTTCCCATCACTGCAATTACTCTGATGAGAACTCATGAAGACATGAGGGGCTGGGAGGAAAGGAAAGGGCCAGAAAATTTGGTGGCCAGCTGAATGCAAGTGATAAGTCAAAGGTTATATCTATATTTTCTGCCTGGATTTGAGCATAAGAGCAGAGTGGATAGTAGCCCTTACAACAAAGAGGAAGCACATCAGGAGGAGCAGTTATGTGAGTTAGATGTGAAGTTTCATTCCAGAAAAGTGGAGCCTGAGGAGCCTTTGGCCAAGGAAGCTGAGCTTTGTGCACTGGAAGGAGACTGGTCCGGAGGTGATACATAAGTGTTGGCATCATGTGGGGAGTAGGTGATACTTTGGCATGAATGAGCTTGCCAAGGGAAAATATGGCAAATGCAAAGGTATGAGCGCTGAGATAAGAACCGTCTGGGGAGAACCGATACCTAACATGCAACATGGATCTATCTCTAATGGCCTAGTTATGCCGACAGAAATTATTAACAAGGACAATCCAAACATACTGCATTTCATCATTTTTAGGCATTCTTCTATTGGTTTTCCATGAAAATACATTCATGACATTACATTCAACTTATTACAATTAGTTTCTTAAGAACATCCTATGGTTCTTTGGGCTATCAATCCCCAGCTCCTGAATTCAACTAAATGTTGACGGAAACTTGAAAATTTCCAGGATAACTCACTTTTTAAAAATTCTATTTCCCATGGTTAGACCAGATCTCCTGAGTTTTGGTTTGGAAAATACAGTTACTTTACACCTGATATGTCAAAACTCCCCTTGCAGTTATCAGGTAGTTAGCATATTATAAAAAAAATGCATCAAAACTGGCACCCCATTATGTTTTAGATTCAGTGCTGTTGCTTTTGCAGCTAGAAAACAGACATGTGAGAAGTGGAGGAATTTTACACATGGCCAGTGGTCATGTTAGGATTAGGAATCAGAGACAGTGTCTCTAAAAATCTCAAGTCTCTGCCGGAGTCAAATCTGGCTATTCACCTACAGGAATAGGACAAGAAACAGGTAATCCTGACTGAGTCACCTATCTGTTTCTGCAGGATTTCTAGACTCCTGTGGACTGCTCCTCAGGAAGCACAAAGACTGACATGTGCTAGAATTTGTACCCTGTGATGAAGATTGCTTCTCCAATTACAGTCTCATTTCCTGCTTTAAACATTGACTCCTCTTTCTGATCATTGGCACACCAGAGTACTCCTTAGAGAACCCAGGAATGTAGAAATACCAGCTCCCAGAATAGAGTCTCATTAGATCCAGGAAGGAATGGAAGCAATTTATTGTTGTGGTTTACTTCTCTTGAAGGGGGCTGAGCAATCAAACATAAAGAGAGTTTAGGGAGGGACATAGGTAAATACAGGAAACAAGGGAGGCTTTCAAGTAACTCTCTATTCTCTACACCCTGAGAGGGAAAAGGAGGTAAAGATAGTTTAAAACGAAAACCAAAGTCACTGAATAATAACAAAAGATTTTGCATTTGGCTTTAGGATACAGTCAGAAACTATGTCTACTTTTGTCTTCTACTTCATGCTCACTCCTATCATAACCTGGCACCAAACATTCCCCTGCTTGACCTGACTCGCGGTGGCTCCAGAGAATACTGGTTAGTATTCGGACTCACAGTTGTCAACTGTCCGCTCACAATAAATGTGGCTGATGGAAGAAAAGATAATAATCTCCCCCTCAGAATGTCCTACTTCTTATAAGTTTGCTATCTGGGTTGTGACTAGAATTTGGAAGGTTAAAACACAGAGCAACTTGTTCACATTTTGGAATCTCCTCCATCATTAAGGAAGAGCCGAAATTTCTACAGAAATTGCAATGTTGATGATAGGAGTGGATTATGGCCAGAGCTTTGAAGCAGCTATAATGTTCTTACAACTCTGGGGGAGGCATCCATTGACTTCCAGGCTGGGAAAAAGGGATGTAGAAATAAAAGAAGTTTAAACATATAAAGATGCCCTCAAATTATCAGGTTACCATTATTCTTTCTTCATTTAGTTTTTCTGTAAAAACTGAAATGTAGCCAAGTTCATGTCCTATGGGTTGGATTTATGTTTCAATACTACTTACAAAGTATAGCCCTGAAGACCACACTGTTACATTTTTTTTCTACCAAAAGGATTTTGTGACATCTATTTATGCCCATATTTTGGTTCGTAGTTTACTAAGAATTAAGATAGTGAAGCTGAAAATTCTCATTAATCATCTAAACAACTTAGGGAACTAGCTCCTGTGTTGTCTGAATACACACCTATATTTAAATGCCAATGGACAGTGAAATGATTGGTGCCAGGTTTATGAGTTTTTGGCACAAGGGGGACACTTAAATGCTTATTGAATTAATAACTGAATAGGAAGTTTTCTTGGATGCCCCCAAATCTCTAGCTCCAGTTCTGAGAATCCCTACCAAGTAATAGGAAGAAATAAGAATTCATATGGACTCAAAGAACTACTCAAAGGTAGTTCTGCCACCCAATATCAGTACCATCTGATCCTCAAAATCAAAGTGACTCAGAGACCAAGGGAAGGAAGAGAAAAATCTGTGCCCAGTATAAAAGTATGATTAAGGGGCACCTGGGTGGCTCAGTCATTAAGCATCTGCCTGCGGCTCAGGTCATGATCTCAGGGTCCTGGGATCCAGCCCCGCATCAGGCTCCCTGCTCAGCGGGAAGCCTGCTTCTTCCTCTCCCACTCCCCCTGCTTGTGTTCCCTCTCTCACTATCTCTCTCTCTCTGTCAAATAAATAAATAAAATCTTTTTTTTTTAAAGTAAGGTTAACTTCTGGTTTGAAGGAAATCAAGCCAAAGGATGAACATCCTATCACTAGCCCTTAAAATATTGATATACTAAGCTAAAAATGAGAATAGGTCCCAAATGAAATTTGGGGACTAAATATACTAAGAAGTAGATTCTAAATAAAAATAAATATAGATGTTTCTAACTTTATTAAAGGTCCTGACATTTGGTAGCAAATTGAGTTTGCCTGACATTAGTAAATTCCACTTGGGAATAAACAATGGTCCCTGATTTGGGAAAGGAAATTAATCATTTTACAGCCTATTCCTGTTAGGGCTATTCTAATGGACCCAAATACAATGAAAAAAATCCAGTCTAATTTCAATGGCTCCCCTTCCATTAATCCCTATAACTTCATTCCTGGTAGGAATATTCTGATATAGTAAGATGGGGGAATGAGTAAACAGTAATTTGAATGTAAAAAAGAAAAAATTATGGGCATATAATCTTACTAAAGAAATTTCCTCATTATAACGCAGAAAAAGTATTTCAGAGACTTATGAGAATATGTCCCAAAATAATGGTATTTATAAATGTCTCCAAATTCACAGTCACCAGTCAGAAAAGGCTCAACCAGCTTATGCTGAGATCAGCAACTGTGTGTTCACATGTTCACAAATGTGTCAGGAGAGTGGGGAGACAGTGTCACTGAATAAACTGCTTTCCTTGTTGTAAGTGCCCACTTGGAAAATCATCTGCTTATCTCTGAAAGTATTGTTGGTTGTTTTGTTGTGGGGTGACTCAATCTCCTTAGACAGACACTTTGGGATGCCAACATACCTATCCACACTTCCTGCCACAGAAGGCTTGTCTGTGAAAATAAAAAGGTTCTTGAAGTGGCTTCAGGTGTCCCCAGCTAATGGCTGCCAACTATGTGAGCTGATTAGCGGTGTTATACTCCCTCAAGGAAAGGCTAAATATGATCCCCAAGAAGATCGGTGGGGGTAGTTAATAAAAACATTCTTATAACCATATTTAAGCCACTGACATTTATATACCTGGTGTTTGGAGCTTAAAAACATTTCAGTATTCTGTTTGTTCTTTTACCAACTTTAATTACCATTTCTAAGGATTGTAAAGATAATTGCTAAACAGTTAAAGCAGGAAGAAGTGAGATGGAACATACTGGTCCAAATTGTTCAGCTGGGCCTCATAATTCCTGGTACAGATGTTCATGCTTAGTTCAGGTCTGATTTAGAGTAACAGCTATAATATGTTTGAGGCAAGGTGACCAGATGTAGCTGAATTTAAAGATCTGTCCCAGAATGTCAATGAAAAGAAACTCCATTACCCTAGCAAAATAACCTTTACACTGTGGGGTAGGGAGTAATGCTCAAAAAGATCCACTTTATCTTTAAGGTAGATGGATAGCTACCTTGACAAGGCAAGGAGTCATTAAAACAACAACAAAATAAGAAATAAGAAATGAACAAAAACATATGGAGAAATTTACCCTGACAGAAGAATGGGTAAAAAAAAGTAGCAGCAGAAGGAATTCCATCAAAGGGTATACATACACTATGTATAACGTGGGCTTGATCTACGGGTAAGCTGTGGCATTTCCATAACTGATTATAAGCATGAGTGCTGAAAGGAAAGTGCTAGAAAGAATTTTGGAGACCCTCTTCACCAGCCTCTTATCTTTTCAGATGACGGGAACAATCTATTGCCTTCTTAGGCCTTAGGTAGAGAAAACATGTGGGTTTTGAGACATAGCCTGTGACACACATAAGATGGCAGAACAGCCAAATTACTCAAAGAAAGCAGCGACTTTACCAAGATATGGAGTGAATTCTCTTCTTCCTTATCTTCCTCAAATGTTTTAAGACACATTATACCCCATTCCTACCAAGAGGGGAACAGAGTACAATTTCCAAAATTAGGATACTCAACTTGAGAAAGCTGGTAAGAGCTGTGATTCAGATCTACACTTAGACGATGAAAGAACATACAAAACAGAAAAGGCGGAATTCCCTGTGTTCTACTCCTAAGTAGAAGGGCAGATTATTGTCACATCTTCTAAGGACAAGGAGAGATAGATATGGTCTTAAAATTGCTCCCGTGTGCTTAGGTGTATGCTTTAAATCTTACATGTAAAATGGAACACTCATTAATGCAAGAATTAAGAAAGTTGAGCAGTTAGAGGAGAATTTTAAGATAAAAAAAAGGAAGAACATAAAGGTGTCTACATACACACTATAGTGGTAGAAATCAATCTTTTTTAGTTGTATATTTGGCAGTGTTTATTTAGATCAACATTATTATCCAGGTTTTTCTAAAGTTGCTTAGCTGAAAGGAGTTGAAAGTCATGGTATCTCTCATATTCTGAATCAAAATGAAGATTAATTAGGGCAGAAATTCTTTCTTTGCCCTTGCTTAGTTTACATTAACTCCTTTGGAGGCCATAAAGATGTGCCACTCAGATCTCCTGCTGCAGAGAGCTTAATCGAAAGATGGCCCAAATGTACTCTGAATCCACCTCCTTGTGGCTCACAGGCTGCTCTCAGCCCTGGGCTGAGCACAGCAGATACCAAAGCAGCTCTATGCCCAAGAGATGTGGAGGTCCTCTGACAGATGACTTCTGCTCTAGGACTTCCTAATGGCTGGTCAAACCCTCCTCAGCACTGCACTATGGTCTGAGACTCTTCCTATCCAACCTTTCTGTTTTCTCTCTTTCCTCCACTGGGGACAGCTAAGTTGCAGTCATTGATGGCTCTTCTATGCCTCTGCCTCCCTCATCTTTTCCCCAATTAATCCTCTTGCAATTCTTAATCCTGTCTTGGCACCTGTTTCTGGATTTCAACTAACACAGCTTTTCCTCTGACCCAAGTGCTATTGGACTGGAACTAATGTTTCCAATTCACCATCCCTATCTACAGCAAAAAGGCCACCTGGTCTCCATGATGCCAAAGAAATGGTGAGAACACTGTTAGGGTTTCTTTTCACTCTCTCTGCATTGAAGTCTTAGTTTTTCTACAGTACTGGGAAACAATGATCAGAATTGGTGGATAAGAGACAGCTCTGATGGGTGCCTGGGTGGCTCAGTTGGTTAAGCGACTGCCTTCAGCTCAGGTCATGATCCTGGAGTCCCGGGATCGAGTCCCACATCAGGCTCCCTGCTCAGTGGGGAGTCTGCTTCTCCCTCTGACTCTCCCCCCTCTCATGTGCTCTCTCTCTCTCTCTCTCATTCTCTCTCTCAAATAAATAAATAAAATCTTTAAAAAAAAAAAGAGACAGCTCTGATTCTGCCTCCTGGATCCTCACCCAGACTGCCTATACCCAGCTCCAAGTTCACCCCTATTCTAGCATGCTACTTTGCCCCACTACTGAAATGTAAGATAGTACATCCAATACTCGTTGTATTCAGTTGGCCCAATGGCTTTAATTACACACAAAAGTGTCAAGGTGATAAGTTAAAGCATTTCCTGGGAAAATCAGCTTTTATTGTTTCATGAACTCTAGAAGCTTCTCTATCCCTGGCTAGAAGTTTCTCTATCCCTGGCTAGAAGTCTTATCAACATGTGCCAATATTTTACAGAAAAAAATAGGATAGTATAGACCCATGTAGATTTATTCCCCTTTTAAAGAAATATTCAAGCACAGTTCTACAGATAATGCTTTAATAGTAGTAATAGTGTAACTCAGATACATGTGAGTTCACCACACCCTCTCCACCCTGCACACACATACCCCATGGCCCAGTCTCTAAGAAATGTAAACACAAAAAATTGGGAGAAATGTATATCAGTATTTAAATTGTATATGTAACTTAAAGAATTTCAAATATTTACTCAGTATCTCAAGAAAATGACCAAGAAATGGGGAGGTTTACACTTAACGCATAGCAAGCGTTCTTTAAATGTCCACTCTTCCCTCCTCACCCTTATCTGTCATTCTCAATGTACTTCACACAGATGGTCACTGGTTCTTCAAAACTCTTGTCTCTCAACTCCCAAGTTATTTCTGAAATTCAGCCCCTGTATTTCTTGGGAAAAGATAAGTGGAATGCTGAATATATTTGTCATACAAATGTATTATTACTTTGTCATATATCAGTAATAGTTTTTTCCTACTAAAGAAGCATAATCTTTGTAAGGAAATGAAAGCATTTAATAGGCATATATGCATGTGATATTTATGTATGAATGTTTATATGTGCATGTGTGTTGCAAAAATCTCAATGTGACCCAAAAATAGGAGACCCAAGCACCTGATAGATGATGGGTCTATTTGAATGAGGTATGGAGGAGCCTCTTGGAAGAGAATTCATTTCAGCATGGTCTGGACTCAGAGCCTTGGAAATTAAAGAAAAAAAGAACAATTCTACACACAACATAGTGATTATTATTATTCAGATTTCTTCAGTGCAGGGAGCCTTTAAGTAAAAAACTTGGCACTAAAAACCAAGCATGAATGCTAACAGACCATGGAAGCCTGCTTTTCCATTTGACAGGTAGGAGCTCTGGCCCCTCCAGACTTAGAACATGAGTGGCATGAACCAGCAAGAGTGCCCAGCAAGGACAGGGACTATACCAGGGGAGACCACATCACCTGCAGAAGGGACAGGGATACCCAGGTGAAAGGGGTGGGTTGTGGCAGGAAGTGGATCAGCTGTGACCACTGCAGACAGTTACATGGTGCTTCCACTCAGCTTCTCAGGCATGGAAGTCTTGACAGTGGATATCACCATAAAGGCTGGAACAGGAAAAGAAAGAAAATGGTGGCCTTTCCATGGTAGTAAACAGTGCTTGTTCATAGTTATCACTCATGGAAGCAGCCCAAAAGGACAAGGGCTTGCAAGGATCTCAAAGGTCTACAGTGAAAAGTAGGGCAAAATTGTCATATTCATCATTTAAGCTAATGATAATGTGAATCTTGTATAAATTGTTCACTGGAATAGCCTTGGCATCACCAATTATATGCCCCCCATACACATACACACACACACACACACATACACTACCTTTCTTCTCGACCATGAAATTATTATTATATGTGTTGCCAAAGCAAGCACTTGACTACAAAATTATTAAAAATAATTTTTTACTGCCAATTTTCACAATCCACATTTGGGTTTATACTAAAAGAAAAATCAATAGAAAGCCAGCAATCAAATACTTTTTCTTGTTTTCTATTCTATGAAAAATGAACTCAGTGGAGCCAGGTCATGTTCAACTGGGTCTAGTTCTTGATGTTGGTGTCCATTTTCTTTTTTTTTTTTTAAAGATTTTATTTGTTTGAAAGAGAGAGAGTGAGAGAGAGAGAGAGAGCACATGAGAGGGGGGAGGGTCAGAGGGAGAAGCAGACTCCCCGCTGAGCAGGGAGCCCAATGCGGGACTCGATCCCAGGACTCCAGGATCATGACCTGAGCCGAAGGCAGTCACTTAACCAACTGAACCACTCAGGTGCCCCAGTGTCCATTTTCAATACTTCTCAAGTGGGAACTATTTTCCAAAATGGTCCCAATTGAACCATGCCTCCTAGAATTAATGAATATGTATAGTGTCTCCCCCCCTTCCTTCCCCTCCCCCCACATACACACTAAACCTGGGTTGGCTCTGTGACTTGCTTTAACCAATAGAATAAGGTAGAAGTGGCATCATGACAGTTTAGGGCCTGAGTGTTGAGGCCTAGCAGCTTTCACTTTTGTATTTTGGGAAGTTCTGGGTTACCAAATATGAAGTCCAGGCACCCAGCTAAAGAGGCTATGTGAAGTGACCAAATGGAGAGGGCTGCATGGAATAGGAAACCTCTTAAGACTATGTGGAGAGACACAGATATTCCAGTGTCCTAGTTGAGCCCAGCCTTCTATTTGTCCCCACTAAGGTACAAGATATGTGACTAAACCATCCTGGACATTCTAGTCTAATTAAGCTTCTGGATGAGTGCAATCTCAGCTGATGTCACATGGAGTAGAAGAAACATCCAGTATAGCCCCTTTAATCCATGAAATTATGGGAGGTAATAATGACATAGTTATTGGCTTAAACCACTGAGTTTGGGGTTAATTTATTACATAGCAATAGGTAACTGAAATACCATAGTATCATACATTGAAGGGGGAAAGGAGAAATTTATCTTCATAGCCCATGCTTGCTTTCAGAAGCACACAAAGTGGGGAGGGGCAGTTTTCCTTCTAGATTGTCCATATCTGTTGAAAATTGGAATCTTAAGACTGTCATAGGAATTGACCTACAGTTGACATTCTGGGAAAAAATAATGATCTTTCAGTAGGCCCCTCTGATTTTGTGACCCATCCTACAAATTTCAAGATTACCTGCTGCTAGAAATTTCTTGTATGCTTCATCAATTTTATGTTTAGGGTAGATAACATCAAAGCAAGCTAATGATATTGCCATATCATGGATGGTGTTGTTATTAACATCATCTTCTTCAGTATAAGTGGCTGTAGTTCCTGTAAAGACCAGGTCCTTGGAAAAAGTTTCGGTGTAATACACTTCTAGTCTGCTGTTCACTGTGTTATTCCCAGATAATTTTGATAACTGTGAAATGACATAAAATGATTACTTCTTGGTATAATGCTAAATGTAGGGACTCTATTCTTCATATTTTAAAGATTTTATTTATTTATTTTAGAGAGAGAGCAAGCAGAGGGAGGGGCAGAGGGAGAGGGACAAGCAGACTCCCTGCTGAGTGTGGAGCAGGGCTCTATTGGAGGACACTGAGATCATGAGCTGAGCCAAAGTCAGATGCTTAATGGACTGAGCCACCCAGGTGCCCCTCAATTCTTCATTTTGCATTTTGAAAGTCTCCAAGGCCACTGCCCTTCCAGACACCTTTTGGCAGGTAATAATTTGAAAGAATTATCTGGGTCTTTGCTCTTCATCCATTCTTCCCTGTATTTTACCAAGTACTTTTCTGCCTCAAAATGTCACCATGAGGGCGCCTGGGTGGCTCAGTTGGTTAAGCGACTGCCTTCGGCTCGGGTCATGATCCCGGAGTCCTGGGATCGAGTCCCACATTGGGCTCCCTGCTCGGCAGGGAGTCTGCTTCTCCCTCTGACCCTCCCCCCTCTCATGCTCTCTCTCTCTCTCATTCTCTCTCTCAAATAAATAAATAAAATCTTTAAAAAAAAAATGTCACCATGAGTCTGTAAGCCCCAGTGATCAGAACTACTCTTTCTCTATATATGTTGAGTTCTATAAATATCTGAGTAGTAAATCAATGAAGGCATTTTGTTCATCAATTGTTGATTTTAGGATTTTTAGAGGTAGAAAGAGGCTTAAAAATCATCCAATCTAGCTCTCTCTGGAGCCCAGAGAGAAGATAATTGGCTTTCCCAAGAGCATATATTTGATGTGTCAAAGTCCAGGCTACAATGTAGATTTCTGGATGCCAGTCCCATGCTCTCTCCACCCCAGGGCTCCAATGTCCATCTCCCCTGTTTGGGCTGTCTCTCCAAATAGCTGGCAAGTACAGGATGTGGATGACATGGAATCAACGGACTGCAAGCCCAATGAATCAACAGTGAAATGTGGCTAATTGAAATGTGGGCTGCTTTTAAAAGCACAGTGTAAGAAACAAAACATGTAATAGCTTTCTTCTACTCTATGCTCAACTGACCATGAACATGAGGTGCAGAGTTAATATCTAGATGCCAAACTTTAAGGACAACTGACAAACCAACAATTTCTAAATAAGAAAATACAATGGTGACTATCTGGAAAGCATATGATAATCAGTGGAATTAATTAATGGCATTTTGCCTGATAAAGGGAAGAAGATTTGAGAGCTATCTTCAAATACTTGAAGGGCCACTTTTGAGAGAGAGGGTCCTCCATACCCCTTCCTGATCTTCATTCCCTTCCCATATACTTGTTCCTTACATTTGGACTTCTGTTGTCACTCCTCTGCCCTCTCCAAGCTCACCAAGGCTGGTCTTTCATCCACTTGTCCTCTGTCATCATCCTTAATGATCATATGCTCTCTCTTGAAAGCCTCTCCCCCATGGTTTATATAACAACTGGGAATGATCATAACTCTTTGGTCATTTCTTTGGTGGTTCCTCCCGTACTTCCAACCCACTAACCACAGGTGATCTCCGGGCTCCATCCATGAGCATCTTTTCTCTATTTTTTTCTTGCCCTGAGATTTTTTTTTTTTTTTTTTAAAGATTTTATTTATTTATTTGACAGAGAAAGACACAGCGAGAGAGGGAACACAAACGGGGAGTGGGAGAGGGAGAAGCAGACTCCCCGCTGAGCAGGGAGCCCGATGCGGGACTCGATCCCGGGACTCCAGGATCATGACCTGAGCCGAAGGCAGTCGCCTAACCAACTGAGCCACCCAGGCGCCCTGCCCTGAGATTTTTATTAGCTCTCGGAGAGTCAGCCATCTCTTCTGAACAGATGATTCTCAAACCCATATATGGAACCTTGGCTCTTTCATGATCATATCCTGCACTTCTTGTATCCACAATTTGAATTTTGCCATGCTCTCCACCTAGAAAGGCTTCCTTCTATTTCCTCCTACTTAAATTGCATCAATCCTTAAAGACTTTATATGTCCTCCCCATACCCTTAAGCACCCATAATTTCTCCTCCACTGAATCCAGAGGTCTTGTTCTTCTAATTGAGATCTGGAGTCATGTGACCTGGATAGCATGGCTCACCTCTTTCCTGTTGGGTGATTTGGGTAAATTAGTTAAACTGTCTTAGGTCCTTCATGTGTAAATGCGGGAGAATATTGCTATTTGCCTTACAGAGTTGTTGTGATGATTACATGGATTAATATATGAAAAGTGATTTGTAAACTATAAAGTGCTATATAAACAGAGTTTGGTAGTAACAGTACTACCAGTGAGGTTTTTTCTTTTTTTTTTTTTCCAACAGTATGAGCTAGCAGAGTATGTTCATGTTCAGTCAAGATGGAAATGCTAATTTCCATTTCCAAAATTAGCATTTCCATCTTGACTGACTCACTTGGCTGGAAAAACATGTGGACATTCCAATGTAAACAGGATTGGGGAGGAGGTGTAGGAGACACATGTCATAATTTATTGAGATATGAATCCTGGCACCTCATTTTTAAACAAAAAAGCACAACATATTATTACTTCGCTAATGGCATGTATTTTCATCTCTCTTGTGGTTATTTGGGAACTTGTTTACCTCCCCAACTGGTCTATAAAGATACCAAAGTCAGAGACCCTGACCTATTGATCATCCTGGAATTCCAAGAATAATGCCTTAAACTTAGTATGTGTACAATATTTGCTGAATGAAAATAAATTTGGCACATCTAGTTTAAGGGAAGTGGAATTCAGCCATAACCTAACCTAATAAAATAGTTCTCAGACAATTAAATATGGTGTCTTGAGATGAAGTTGGCTAATTAGTAGGTAATGAAGATTCTGGCACTATAAGCATTTGCACAGGACCTGAAGGAAGCATTTATATAAATTCTGAGAGTCTTTCTAACTCCAAATCTGTAGATTAATTAGCTAAATTTATTGCTATTATTTCCACTGTCATTCCCCACTTCCTCTATAAATAGTAGACAAAAAATAGATGTCCAGCAACTGGTGCCAACATTTATTTCCTTGACACTGTAGTCATGCAACGGTCTTTTTGTTTGCTTGTTTTGGGCATCTTTGGAGCACTTTCTAGTTCTTAGGCATCTGAATAATGGCCTCTTCGATCATGCATTAGAATCACAGATGATAGATTATTCACACACATTTGAATCTGCTTATTCATCAAATAGATGGACTAGATAAAGCAGAAACTACCAAAATACATTTTCTAGACTCAAACAATCTAAGTTGAGTAATTTTAAATATAGCCCCTTAAGATCCCCCACCCCCACCCCCAACTGCGTTCCCAGTCAGCTTTTCCTCTCATTCTCTCTTGGCGCTCCCATTTCTACTAGCAGCTTTCCCTTCTTTGTGAATATCATTGTCTCCTATTTCACAGAAAAATTTAAGTCCCTTAAATGTGATTATTCTAAAATGACTGCCTTTCCAAAATTACATGCCCCTGTCCCCATGCTTCCCTTAGCCTCACACACTGACATGTCTTTTCTCTGGCCTAAGGCAAACATCCTCCACCTGTACTCTGAATTCGATTCACTAATGTTACTGTAGTAATCTTGTTCCATTAGTTATTACTATCTCCTCCCTACCTATCCACATATTGTCATTATTTATCTACGGCTGACCATTTTCTATGTTTACCTCTTCATATTTAAAAGAAAAAGAGAGAGGGGGACCTGGGTGGCTCAGTCAGCTAAGCACCCGATTCTTGATTTCAGCTCAGGTCATGATCTCAGGGTCATGAGATCTAGCCCCACGTTGGGCTCCCAGCTCAGGGGTAACCTGTTTGTCCCTCTCCTTCTGCCCCTCCCCCAATCTCTCTTTATCTCTCTCTCAAATAAACAAATAAATAAATAAATCTTAAAAAATTTAAAAAAATAAAAGAGAAAGAAGAGGGAGAGGAATGAGAGAGAGAGAGAGAGAAAATATAACTTTTTTTTTTTTTTTACTCTATGCTTCTGTATCCAACATTTTTCCTTCCTCTCAGCCACTTCTCTAGAAATAAGTCTTCAGGGGGGGCAATGGTGCAATGGATAACACGTCTGACTATGGATCAGAAGATTCTAGAAATAAGTCTTCACTACACTTAATGGCACCACAAGCTTGACCAGTAACAACGATGCATTTTGATATCATCATCCAACAAAAATTTCTCTGGCTATGGTCATCAATGACTTCCTAGCTACCTTGTCCAGTTTTCATCTAACATCCTCAAATCATGACTTGGTTAGCTACTATCTTTTGCTTGAAATTATCTTCTGTTTGCCTTTCCATGACGCCACTCCCTTTGAGTTTTTCTCAATCTCTCTCATGGTTTCATATTCATCTGTCCATCCCTTAAATGCTGGTGTTCTTTGTGCTCCATCCTTACACAACTTGTGTCTTATTCTACAATTTATTCCTGGAAACTTTTTCCCTGACCATGGATTTAGACAGCATTGATACGATTATGACTTGTGAAAATATGTATCTCTAGCCCAAACTCCAGATACATGCACCCAGTTACCTATTAAGCATCCACAACCAAATGTCCCATAGGTACCTCCAAATGAATACTTCAATATTTCATCATGTCCACCCTTTACAAATATGCTCCTCCTCCTGCAGACTTTATCTATATTGGCAACACATCTTTCCATGTGTCCCAAGGTAGAAATCTTTTAGTCTGCTTAGAATCTTTTATCTTTCCCCTACACAAATTGCCAAATTTTGACACGGCTGTCTTCTAAATGTCTTTCCTACTTTACATCTCCAGATGTGGTCAGTTATCCCTTAGACTACCACAGCACTGGTCTTAGCAGTCTCTCTGTTTTTTTATCTTATCCCTTCTTTGGTCCAACACCTGCATTGCTGCTGGAGTGAGCTTTAAAAAAAAAAAAATTCCAGTTATGTCTCTCTCTACCATGACGTGCTTTAACAATTCTTTTCATTTTCAGGCAGTCCCTCACATTTTAATGTACATCAAAGTCAACTGGGTCTCATTATAATGCAGATTCTGATTTAGGAGGTCTGGGTTTGGGCCCGAGATTCTGCATTTCTAACACATCTCCTGATGATGCTGATGCTGTGGTCCAGCAACCATGCTTTTACGCTCTAGGGATTATAACCCAACCTCCTTTTAAAGGCCCCCAAAACCGGGGTGCCTGGGTGGCAAAGTCAGTTAAGCATCCAACTCTTGATTTCAGCTCAGGTAATGATCTCAGGGTCGTGAAATCAAGCCCTGTATTAGGCTCTGCGCTCAGTATGGAGTCTGCTTGAGGTTCTACCCCTCTGCCTCTGCCCCTCCCTGTGCTTGTGCACACTCATTCTCTCTCAAAATAAATCAGTAAAATCATTAAAGGCCCCAAAACCTTTTTTGTTTGTCCTCCACTTAATCATTGCACCTCTTCTCCAACTCTTTCCTCCTTTGCTCTTAATGCTCCAGCATCACTGAATAGCTTGTGGATGTCCAAACACATAGTGATCATCTGCTCCTCTATGCCTATACACTTTCAGTTCCATCTGCCTTGCATGCCCACCTACAGAAGTCTATTGGTTAACTCCTACTCAGCTCAACTCTATCTTGGCAAGTCTGTCTCCCCCCCCCCCCACCCCTCCGCCCCAGACCATTAGCTCCTTTAAGGAAGAGTCTGGTTGATCTTCAAGGTCCTAACCAAGTAGAGTACCCTGGCCCAGAGGAGCTAGTCTCCAAAGGTTGGTGAACTGGTAGTTGATCTATTTGTCTACAGCATAAGTCCCTTAAAAAAATTCCTATTGCTCCTTAAACACTTCCTGGTGAGGAACATGCTGGCTGATAATCATAAAACAAAAATTCCAGTGAAATAAATACAGATGATTTTTCCTTTTCGAGATAAAACACATACTACATTGGGAGTAGATGAGGAAAAGATATATAATGTAAGAACATATTACATATAGAGTTGTATCTTTTATTTAATCAACTGGAATTTAGGCAAATTTATCACTAATAAAAAATGTTTTCATGTTTTTCAAATTGCTTCACCAAACTCTTTCATTTAAATGTGTCCTCTGACTACATTACTAAATGTGTTAAATGTGTCACCAATTACAAAATGTGTCACCAATCACAATTAGCTAATAATGAGGATTAGCTAATGAATCATTAATTTTTATAGCCTCACTGCCTGGAATCTAATCATCAAGTGTTATCAATACCCTGGGGAAAGTGAAACAATTAAGTAAGATAAATATTTATTTACTTATTAAAGGTAAGATTTCTTAAACTTTTTAATTTCTTCTTGTCTTTCCTAGACAGAAGGATACTTCCAACATTCTGCTCATACTTCATGCATGTTGTAGATTTTAATCATATTTTTGCAAATTCCTATTTGACTCAACTTTAGCATCTTTAAACTTGACTTTAAAAGACATTTCTATTTTATAGCTACCAAATAAACTCCTATAGTCTGTTAATGTTTTTTTTTCTGTCAGTGAAGTATAGGTAACTGAATGTTAAATAAACTTTCTTTTTCAAATCCAAGCTGAAAATAGGATGTACAATTTGTTTATACTATGTAAACATTAAAAAATGCGAGTTTTCTCTTTATTAAAAAAAAAATCCCACTCCTTCCACTTCCAAAACTATATTTTTTAACTCTAAAAGTTTGTCAGGTTTTCTGTTGTAAAAAAATTACTAAGTTTCTAATGTTTTTAAGCCTTTGGCCTTTTATTACCTTATTTTATTTCAACAAATATTTATTTAGCTTCTACCATATTGAAAGAGCTGTGCTGGAGGGAGTGGGCACAAAAATAAATATGGCCCCTGGACTTCACGATCTTCTAGTAGAAGAAAGAGAATGGTAGATAACCATAATAGGTAGCTGTCTGGTGGTACTTTATTGGTTTTAATTTGCATCTCCTTAAGGTATAGTAGTAACAAATTGTCAAAATGTAGTATCTGCTATATGGAGCATGCCTTGGATCCATAAAAAGTAGTGGAATAGAGAGGTTGCTCCAAGAATAATGACATGTGCTCTAAGAACTGCAAACTACTCATGTTCATTTTCAAGCCTGCTAATGTGTATGCCTGAAGCCCCTAGCTAACAATTTCCTTCGTTGCCTTGGTCTTTTGGACCAATCTCAGGAATGGATCAATCAACAATTAGCAACTGAGTCTCCGCTGTGTGCAAGACTATATGGAAAGTCGTATTCCACTTGCTGGGTGGTTGTGAAAATGAGACCTATAAAAAAAGTCAAGCACATCCATTTCTTGGGTATTTTCATCAGTGTTAACAGCAGCTACGAAGAGGGAATTCCCAACAATTCCCTTTCTATAATAATGCAGATAGACTGGCTGCAACTCGCTTTCAGACAATGAATGGGCTGATGGAAACTAAGACTATGCCAAACAGGTGCTGAATGATGAGTCATGCCACCTCCTCTCCTTACCATCTACCATCTTTCTTTCTTGTTCTGGTTACTGAGACTTTTTTTTCCCCAGAGTAAATCAAATAGTTTGGCATCTCTTTTTATCAATCAGTAGCTATTACTTTCTTCAAGACCATTTATTGATTCCTAACGTATATCAGGAATTGGTCTGAGGGCTTTACAGTAGAATCTTTTCAAATGCTCACCAATTAGCAAAACAAATTCAGTATTATTTTCATCTCATAGTTGATGAAACTACATTTCAGAGAAATTACATCTCTTTCCCAATAGTAGAGCTGGAATTTGAATTCAGGACTATGTTTTCTTAGAAATTAAAACATTCACTTAACTAAATATTATTGGGCACCTTCCTTCATGAGCAACACTGTAAACAGAAGCTATAAACAACTCAAAGATAAGATCTCTGCCCTCAAAGAATTAGAATCTAAAAGGAGAGAGGGAAATGGAGGGGTGTTAACCACTTAGAAATACAGACCAGAATAAAGCACCATAAAAAGCTACACAAGAAATTTTATGTTTTTATATATGTATATAATATACAAATACATTCTTATAAATTGTTTTCATTAACATAGAAGCAGATAGCATGTATAATGAAAGTCTCCTAACCCCTTGAATTCTAAATCTTTATAGGAGCACACTACCATACTCACTGAAGACCTAAGTGTACAATTAAGTATTTTTTAAGCACATGCTTTGCAGATAGTATGTGCTTAAAAAATATTTGTTCTTAGTGTAATGTATACACCATTATAGTATCACATAAAAACCACAACCCTAAATTATCACCTGTACTTCACTTAATTCCACCCTTCTGCCTCCTCCTGGCAACCACTGATAAGTCTATGGTCTTCATAGTTTTGCCTTTTAGAGAATTTCATAAAATTGGAATCATACAGTAAGTAACCTTTTCAGATTAACTTTTTTCTTAGCAATATACATTTAAGATTCATCAGTGTTTTTGCATGGTTTGATAGCTCTCTCTTTTTTTAATTGCTGAATATTTTGCATTCCCACTTGCAATGAAGAAGAGTTCCTGATGCCTTGCTTTCTCCTCAGCAACTCGTATTGTCAGAGTTTTAGATTTTAGTCCTTTTAGAGGATTCTCTCCATCTTTTTAGTTCTTTCATTGTATCTTTTTGTTTTTTGCTTTTGTTTCTATGCCTTTTTTTATTTGTATTTTTTTCTTATTCATTTTTTCACTGTTTCTCTCTTTTCCCTTTTATTTTTTCCTCATTTTCTCTCTGTATCCTATCTTTTTTTTTTTTTCTCCCTTAGCTGGTCATAATGTACAACTGAATAATTTTTTTTATGTAGTTGATACACAATGTTACATTAGTTTCAGTTGTATATCACAGTGACTCTACATTATACATTATGCTGTGCTCACCACAGGTGTAGCTCCCATCTGTCACCATGCCACCCCATTTCAATACCATTCACTGTATTCCCTATGCTGTACATTTTATTCCAATGACTTATTCATTTCATAACTCGAAGCCTGTATCTCCTACTCCCCTTCACCTTTTTTGCCCATCCCCCTCACCCCCCTACATAGTCATTCCAATAGGTGTGTAGTGGTAACTCATTTGCTTTCATTTGCATCTCCCCAGTGATAAATGATGTTGAACATCTTCTCATATGTTTATTTGCCATTTGTATATCTTTTTTGGTGAGGTATCTGTTCAGAGCTTTTGCCCATTTATTGGTTTTTGTATTGTTGAGTTTTAAGTGCTCTTTGCATGTTTTAGATATAAGTCCTTTTTTATCAGATATGTCTTTTGCAAATATTTTCTCTCACTCTGTGGCTTTTTTTTTTCATTCTTTTAACAGTGTCTTTTGCAGAGCTGAAGATTTTCATTTTAATAAAATCCGTTTATCAATTTTTTCTTTCATGGGTTATGCTTTTAGTGCTATATCTAAAAACTCATCACCAAACACAAGATTACACAGATTTTTCGGTACATTTTTGTTTAAAACTTTAATAGTTTTACATGTTATTTAGGTCTATGATCCATTTTTTTACTTAATTTTTACAAAAGATGTAAGGTCTGTATCAGGGTTTGTTGTGTTGCTTGTGGTCAGTTGTTCCAGCACCATAATCATGCAATTTATTATCACTAGAATGAGTGGACTGTTGTAAGTTATATGCAGCTATTAATGGATTAATACATAAAATTAACATGATGATTAAAATGCCTTTGACCTCACACCTGTTAGAATGGCTACCCTCAAAAAGACAAGAGATAACAAATGCTGGCGTGGGTGTGCAAAAAAAGGGAACTTGGTGGAACTGTAAAGTGGCACAACTGCTATGAAAAACAGTATAGAAAATCCTCACAAAATTAAAAATAGAACTACCATATGATCCAGCAGTTCTAATTCTGGGACTATATCCAAAGGAAACAAAAACACTTACTCAAAAATATATCTGTATCTCCCATGTTCACAATAGCATTATTTATAATAGCCCAAGACATGGAAACAACCTAAGTGTCCATTGATGGCTAAATGGATAAAGAAATACACACACACACACACAAGAATATTTTTGAGCCATAAAAAAAAGAAATCTTACCATTTATGATAACATGGATAGATCTTGAAGGCATTATGCTAAGTGAAATAAATCAGAGAAAGATAAATTCATTCCCATAGGTATATGATCTCACGTATATGTAGAATCAAAGAGAACCGAAAAATTAGGGGGGTGGAGAGAAGTGGAATTGGAGGAAGGTGGTCAAAAGGTACAAACCTTCAATTATAAGATCAGTAAGTACTAAGTATGTAATGTACAACATAATGACTATAGCTAACGCTGCTGTGTAATATATAGGAAATTTGTTAAAAGAGTAAATCCTGGGGCACCTGGGTGGCTCAGATGGTTAAGCGTCTGCCTTCAGCTCAGGTCATGGTCCCGGAGTCCTGGGATCGAGTACCGCATCGGGCTCCCCGCTCTGTGGGAAGTCTGCTTCTCCCTCTGCCTCTCTCTCTCTCTCTCATGAATAAATAAATAAAAAATCTTTAAAAAAAAAAAAGAGTAAATCCTGAGTGCTCATCACAAGGAAATTTTTTTTCTTTTCTGTTTCTTTTTATTTTGTCTATACAAGAAGGTGGAGATTAGCTGAATTTATTGTGGTAATAATTTCACAGTAGATATAAATTAGACCACCATACTGTTCACCTGAAACTAATAGTGATGTACGCCAATTATTTCTCTAAAAAATGCTTCTCACTTCATAAAGTGTTAATAGTCATTAACATGAGCCATTTAGAAGAAACTAAGGCTCAGCAGATGTAGTCATGTGCTAAAGGCAATCACTGAAAATAAATGATGGTAGTAATTATGCACAATACACACCCCCCCCCCAGAGTATTATTCAAGAAGGCTCAACTCTTTTGTTACTACTACACCTTTATGGCTTTGCTTTTCTTTTTGGCTTCTGGAGTCTTTTCTGTCTTCAACAGCCTGCTTTTAACATACACATACCACTGAGAGTGGTTTCACCTCTTCAGTTGTTAGCATTATCAGGTTCCACCTAAACAACACAGCACCGCAGACCCTTAGCTAGAATGATGCTCACCTCCTCCCTTCCTGGAACAGCTGCTCTTACAGCCTCAGTTAGGACTCCCCGGCTATCCACGGGTTTGCATCTCCCTGAGGCAGCCTGCTGACCTCCTGACAGCTGTAAACATTAGGGGAGAAATGTCTCCATCATCATACTGAGTCAGAGTTTATTTCCCTGTCGTGCCACAAAAGTCCCATCATTTTGAACATAGAGAATATCCTCCATCTGGTGTCTTGGAAGGAACCCTGACCATAACAAAAGATACTGAGGTACCAGTCTGAGCTGGGTGTTTCTGGGCCAGACATTTCATTCCCATAGGAATTCATTCTCTCATTTCAGTAAAGTTTGCAAATTCTCTGCTACTAAAAAAAGCTAATAAATTTGCAAGAATTAGTTTTAATTCAACTAAAAATGAAAGTAAGTCATGGGAAAGTACCTGGGGAACCATAGGAAGGATGAAAGGGGCATTGAACTAGCAGAAAGAGGGTTTCGATAGCCAACTTTGTGTAGGTTCAGCCACAAAGAGATGTTCAGTATTATGAACATGTTAAGTAGCTTTCACAGAAATGCCATTCTCAAAATGTGTCTCTGTAGCAAGTTTTAGCTCTCAAAAACAGGAGGAATTCTACTCTTCATCTGCTCTGAAGATAATAAGAAACTGCCCCAGAAACACAGATCCAAATCGCACTGTCTTTCCCCAGGGAATGTCTTACTCAGTTGTTAAATGTTCCCACCAGAAATCTTTTCGAAAGTCTTAAAACATATTTCATCCCCCCTCCCCATTTTCCTACAGAAACAAAATTAATTGTTCCCTCAATGGCAGTTCCCTCACTTCTTTTAAAACTTTGTGAAGGAAATGTGGCTTTGTGCAGATTATTTTCATTCCTCTAACATCTATAATGAAAGAGTCTGTTTAATGTGTTCATTGAAAGAATTATTTAAGCTCCAGTTCAGCCCTTCATTATTGCCAGGGATAAAAGAAACAAAAGGTGATTTGCACTTGAGAATTTGCAGCATGAAGTGTCTGTTAAACAAAACCAGCCACAACCATCCTCTTGAGCAGGCACCAGGCAGGAACGGGGACCCTTCTATAAAGCACACACACGCCTACACTTGACCCATGGGGTTCTGACAAGGGAGAACGCCAATATGATTCCATCGGACAGAGTGACAAAAACCCTGCCTTGAAGAAACACAAAAGCACATGGCAGCTCTTAGATTCGCTGCTAAGCAACACTGTCCCGCTTCTCCAGCTCCTACCCCCAACCGCCATAAAACATAAAGCGAAGTGGAAGTTGCTGGCTGTGGGAAAGGAGGATGTACTCAGGCTGGAGAAGCTGCAGACCCACTCTTTAAAGTCCTTCAGTTAGAGCCAGTTGACCCGAGCTTATCAGTAACTGCTAGGTGAAGGAGAAGGGAACTTGTTCCAGAAGCCCCCTGGGGTTCCTCTGAGCATGCCCTTTCCTGGGCACAGGCCAATGGCAGTATTAAAGTGATGAGGGTGTCCTTGTGCCTCTGGTTCCATTCACCTACAAGGCAGCGGAGAGTAGGTGGTTGTTAAACCCTCTGATTGCAAATTTGACTAACTTCACTCAGTCCTACTTTATCCAGGCTCAATGTTTCCCAGTCAGGCGTGGAGTCAAGCTGCCACTTGCAGACCATCATCGTCCTCATCACAGCTAACACCTACTGAGCTCCTCCTAGATGGCAGAACAGACCAGTGCTTTGTGTACCGTATCTCCTTTAATCCTCAAAATCATACCAGAAGGAAGCATGACTCACCCAATTTTATGGATGAGAAAACAGCTCAGAAAGATTAGGGTAAAAGTACCAGGGGCTGGATTTGAACTCACGCCTGTCTCATTCCAAAGTTTGCAGTTTTTTACACTCTCGTACACTCTAGTGCATACACATGGCTTTGGTCCCTTGTTAGGGAGGTGACTTTGGGATGTGACCCTCTTATGGTTTCCTGTTGAAGGGCCATTCTTCCTTTTAGAGATGCACTACAGTGTCATGGACAAGCACATAGACTCCAGATCTCCTTGTTGCAAATCCTAGCTCTGTCTCTTGCTAGCTGAGGAATTCTGGCAAGCTATTGACCTTCTCTGGGCCTCACTTTGCTCAGCTGCACCTCCTTCATAAGTTGTACCTGAGGCTGGACTGGATTGCCAGATGCGAAGCTAGGGGAGGGTTAGTTGGCATGAAGAAGGCACACGGGAAGTGTTTACTATTCTGTTTGCCTTAGATAGGAGTTTGATGAGGAAGGGACATGTCATAGCAAAGCATAGAAAATCACTCCTGACATTCATGGTTGTTTGAGAGAGAAGCATAATGTACTACAAATAAGCATAGGTTTTATAGAGAAAGTTGGAAAATGCCAGCATCAGCTCTTGGTCCTGTCATGTCATTGCTCTTAAGGTCTGATGGTTCTGAGCTGTGCTTGTGGACAGAGCCAATCAATTTGGAGTCAGTCAACTGTCCTGCCAATTTTTTTTTTATGTTGTTGTTAAAATATCTGTTAGTCAAAAATTATTATACAAGAGGTGGAGAAGCGTTCCTGAGAACAAGAGGTTAAGTAACTTGCTCAGAGGTTAAATCAATAGTTAGACTAAACACAACCCATAATTCCCAATTCTCAGTCCACTCCTCTGCTCTTGAGTCATGCTTTTCTTTTTGACTGCATTCCTGGCTATGTTTAAGAAGTCATTCATTCTTCAAACCTTGGGGGGAATAAAAGACAACTTTCACATAGAAATATATCTGTTGAGTCAGGATGAACCAAAAGCATGTCATGTCAGTTTGTTATTTTTTTTTTTTATATCATAACCAGGATAAATGTGCATCTATCCTCACAAGCATTACCAGTTTGGCTTTCTAACTTAGTCCTTGTTTCCCCAAAACCTCCTCACCAAACAACAACTGTGATTACTCAGAACCATGCTTAAGGATCCAACCTGCTCCTCAAGGTTGAATAAAGAACCATCGCAGGGGAAATCAGCTAGGACTGTGCCGTTTGTTAACACCCCTGATCATGGAAGAGCTGGTTGTGTGGGCAGCAAGTGGGGAAAGAACTCTCCAGTCTGTCGGGATGCGGGCCAAACTGTATCATAAGAGAATGCCCTAGTTCTAGTTTCAGTGTAGAAGAGAGGAACGTGCCAACAATGGCAAGGGCAGCAAGAGATGCCTCCAGAAAAAAGAAGGCCACCACCTGGAAATGGACGGCTCCCTGAAGGGGGTGCTGGCCATATTTTTGTGGTTGGGCCTCCAGGCACCACTGGGCTGCCTCTTGCTGGCTTCTTGGACTGGACTGAGAGGATTCCCCAGTATTTCCAACTATGGGACCGGTATTGGTTTCAACTGCTTCAATCCCAGGACTCATGACTCTGTGTCCTAGAAAGACTGGTCTGGCATTCCAGGACACAGCATAGCATGTTGAGGGAGTCAACTGTTTTGATCCAGAGCTGTTTTGTCAGAGCCCTCATTTCCAGCCCAGAGTTCCCTGGGCTATAAAAGGCACTACTTCTCCGGGGGACCACATTCCCCCATAACTGATGAGAAATCAAACCTTCCCCATCTGAGCTTCCCCTTCTCCCTGAGTGCAGCACCACGGAGCTGATGTTAAGGAAGTGGACTGTGCCATCTCGTGAGCACGGTGAGGTCAGGAACCTGCTCTGACTGAGTAATGCTAGGTGTGTTGGGCACAAAACGTTCAGCGAAAAATTGGGAATGTCTAAATGAAATCTCATTCTGACTTTAAGGTCCTGACTCATATGATAGATGTAAATGAATAAGTGGTCTTCACTCCTTCATTTAGAGCTCACCATATACTCTATAGAGACACAAAAAATGAAAAGATGAATGATATGATTACATGGAACCCTACCTCCTTTTGAATGTGTGCCAAGTAGCCCAATTTGGGCCACCTCTAGTCTACTAATGGTAAGTTAATTACTCTGGGACCTTTTTTCCATTATTACTTTTTGGGATAATTTTTTGATGGTGTACAAAAAATAATCTACCAGCCCAAATGCTCCTATCCTTTGAAAAGCCTGCTTACAATGTTGGTCCTCCACCGGCATCTGGGAACTTGGATTTGGGGAAGAATTCCCATCATTCCCAGAACTGATAAAGAAGAGCTCACTATGCCTCAAATGTTTGTACAAACAATATGACTTATACTGAACACGTGCTTTCCTTCTGGGAGTCTGGAATTCTGGAACATGCGAGGAAGAGGGTCCCTATATGACCAGCACCCCAACCAAATCCTTTGGTGCTGAGTATCAGCTGGGCTTCCCTGGAAGACAACATTTCACACATGTTTCCATAACTTGTTGCTGGAGGAATTCAGTTCATCTTGTGTGACTCTACTGGGAGAGAGGACTCTTAGAAGCTTGCTCCTGGTGTTCTCTGGACTTTGCCACATACACCTTTTCCCTTTGATTTTACTTTGTATCACAGCCATGAGTATGACTACATGCTGAGTTCTGTGAGTTCCAGCAAATCATTAAACATGAGGGTGGTCTTGGGGACCCCCTACACGTAGGGTAAAGGAAAAAAGACAGCTTTTATAAAATCTTAGAAATATTTCCTGCTTCAGCTCTGTTCCTCTTATAGCCTCAGCTCTTTTTACTTTGTATTTTGGTCCTTTTTGCTCAAACCTAACTTCCCTATTGGGCTGTTAATTCTTTAAGAATAGTCCACAACTTGGGCGCCTGGGTGGCTCAGTTGGTTAAGCGACTGCCTTCAGCTCAGGTCATGATCCTGGAGTCCCGGGATCGAGTCCCACATCGGGCTCCCTGCTCGGCGAGGAGCCTGCTTCTCTCTCTGACCCTCCCCCCTCTCATGTACTCTCTCTCATTCTCGCTCTCTCAAATAAATAAATAAAATCTTTAAAAAAAAAAAGAATAGTCCACAACTTAATTCAGCTCTGTGTCATGCAGTGCAGTGCCTTATACAAAGAATGTACCTAGTAAATAGTTGGTATATGAATGGATGAATGCCACTTAGATATTTCTCTCAACTACAATGCCTGGTTCAAAATATTGTATACTTTTATTTGGCCTGTTTGAATGTGGGATCATTAGCAACTCCTAAACTTCCAGAACCTAAAAATTCCATATGTCTGTAGAGACAGAGGCAGATACAATCTCTTGGGATTGATTGAAGATCAGAAGAAACAGGAAAGGAGGGATCACATTCCCATTTGGAGGAAGGAGTTCAGGATATATTTTAAAAATTTTCTAAGGTAGAATTTTAAACATCAGTAGCTCAGTATCAGTGGGCAAAATTGTGATTTCATATGTATAGTTTGTGTTGACTTGTAAAGTTTATAAGATTAAAGTATACCCCACAGAGCAATCACATAGAATGGCTATGTGTATCATTTTGTGCAAAGGTCATGTAACATGGCATATATTCGGGATCTATTAATCCGCGATTTTCTGGCCAACTGAAAGTTGGATGGAACTTGTTTTCTTGGGAGGATTCTAATCTGAATTTAGAATAAAAATACCATAAATTCCGAGGCTTTCTGAATTAATCAATGAGTCAGTTGGTTACAAGACCATAAAATGTTAGAGCATCTTATCCTGCCCTCTATCTTTCATGTGGGAGAAATGAGATTCAGGTAGGTGAGATGATTTCCCTCAAGTTCTCTGAATTCCTTAGTGACAGATAGAGTAAGATCCATGTCTCCTGATTTCCAGTCTTCCTACTGCATGTACTTTGATGCATATATACATAAACATGCATTCTCAGCTGTACACGTACCATACTCATGGGGACAGATGAGGCTCTTGGCTATGGTGCAATTCATGGGAAGCAGAGCATTAGATCTAGCTCTTGACAACTCGACCGCCCAAGACGAAATCTATTTTAAACTTCCTCAATAATCTCAGCAGAATCCTAGACTCCATCAGAAGTTAACAAAGATGCTACAAAAAGCACCATCCCGTCCTCCTTTTTTATTTGGGATTCCTAGAACTGGCTCCCTGTGTCTCTGGAGTGCATCCGTTTTCATCTGGGTATTTTAAGGACACTCCTAATATGAGAACACTTGTTTTCATAATTGATTTTCCACAGGTAGAACACCACAGCAGAAACTATGGTTCATCTTAGTAGCCAGACACCATGGTAACATACCAGCTTCTATATATACTACAGCACTGGAAGTTATTAATTGTGTTAACAATTGCAAATAGCTCATTTTGAAAATGCAAACCATGCAAACCTAGAGCCTCCTTACATTCATTATTCCCTAAACTTAGCATACCTGCCTTAAAATTGTTAGCTGTTGGCCACACAGGTGAAGAAGAAATAATCAGGGAAATAGCTATCTAGAAAAAACTTGCAAGGTAAAATAAAGCCAAGTTGTGTTTATGTATGTAACAAAGTCCTAAAACTGTAATAATTACAATTACATAAGTCTTTCTAATTTACAAGGCAATCTGAACACATATTTATTAGTTTTGACAATATTCCCATTAGGTGAGTTTTATCATCCCTATCTTACAGAGAAGGAAAATGAGATTCAGTAAATCTAAGTTGGTTGCCTAGGAAAATGCAGCCAACAGGGCACACTACAGGGACCCAAACCAGGTTCTATGGGATTACAAGACAGAGCCAAAGGTTTTGCAAGTGAGGACCTGATTGGTGGTTCAGCTCTCCAGTAGGTGATCCCTACCTCAAGAAATCCTCCAGCCAGGAAGAACAATCCTCCCTGTCTGTACTTACTTGTTGGGAGTCTTAGGCCCAGGACACCTCTTTTGAATGCTTCTCTCCCCAGTTTGGAAAAAGTTACTGCTTTCTGCCAATGGAATTCGTAGCACCCTAGAATGAAGTGCTTCAAAATGGAAATTCTGGTTGCTAATGGGGTCCTTTAATTATTAAATAGATAGTGAAAGAAAATACAGAACTCTACAACTAGAGGCATTCCATCATTTCAGGTGGGAATTCTTTATAATTTTTTTTCTTCCACTGGGTTTTATTTTATACATTGTTTTAGCTTTCTCCAAAGTCATTATATAAACCCCAGTGGAAAAATTCATCTATTGCAGAGCCGTAAAATGTTTTCTTAAAAATTCCATCACCCATTTTATTACTGGAAAGCAACTACAGAAAGACTTACATGTTAAGAGATTTAAGTTTGACCAGTGGGACTAATGGAGCTGGTGCTTTCAACATTAGTCTATCAGAAAACATTTAAAAAGGTTTTTTTTTTTTTTTAAAGATCCCCATGTGTTTTTCAAAGATGAATATGGAAGGCCCAAGGCTTCCACCAATCCCAATTTAGCATGAATAAAATAATAAAAACCATACTTCTCTTTCTATAAATATAATTATTTCAAGAATAAAATTATTTTTTCACCTGCCTTCAAACTGACATTAATTTATTTTCTATTTAAAATGATGGACTGTGCCAGAAAAATAGAAAGAAAACCTAGGATTAGACTGAGCCCTCTAGGAACCACAGATGTTCCCCCAGAAAGCTGGGCTACCATCACTGTCTGTAGGAATCTAGAAATTGCAGTCTCTTCCCTGATTCCTTGCTTCCGCCCATCCAGTTTGTTCTCCCAGATGTGTGGCATCAACTCCTTCCCTTTTCTCTACACTCATTTACACTGCCCTATTGCTTAGCCTCTCCCTGGTATCCATCTCTCTCCCTCCAACCTCACTCCCTTCAACCAGCCCCACACTTCAGCCATAGGCATCTTTTTCAGAGGCAGCCCTTCACTGCCTTATTTCAATATGCCAGGGATCACTGATCACTACACAAGTTCTCACTTCTCGCCCCAGTGCATGAGACCAGCCACACCAATACCTCTAAGCTGCTGCCCAAATACCTGCTTTCCTTGTTTCACAGCCTTTGATCTCACAACCTCCTACTTGGGATGCCATCCTTCCTTTCTTTTTTTTCCTTTGTAGAGACAATGCAAAGTTCCACTTACATCTTATAACCCCTCTGCAAAGCCTTGGCTGGCTTCCACAAGTAGAAGTTGTCCTCTCTTTCCTGTGCCATATTGGCGTGATGGTCTAGTCTACCTCTAAGAAAGCACTTTACCTGTGCTCTCTGGCTTACCAACCTACTGTCTCCCCTAACCTACTATCATGTCAGGGCTGTTTTCAGTATTCATGCTATATCCCTAATACCTACCTTTCTTAGAAAATGCAGCCTCTTCTCACCTAAATGCGCTGTGCTGACATGTATTACCTAATTGAGTGGTTTCTGAATGCTGTGTTGACCATCTACATCAGAATCACCTGGGAGCAACTACGAAAATGATTTCCAAGGTGTACCCTTGACTTCCTTTTTTAAAAAAATTTGAGTGTAGTTGACACACAATGTTACATTAGTTTCAGGTGTACAACATAGTGATTCAACATCCCTGTACCTTATGCTGTGCTCACCACAAGTGTAGCTACCACCTGCCACCATACAACACTACCACAATATCATTGACTCTATTCCCTACGCTGTGCCTTTTATTCCCATGACTTATTCGTTCCATAACTGGAAGCCTGTATCTCCCATTCCCCTTCACCATTTTGCTCATCCCCCCAACCCCCTCCCTCTGGCAACCATCAGTTTGTTCTGTGTATTTACAGGTCTCATTCTGCCTTTTGTTTGTTCATTTGTATTGTTTTTTAGATTCCACATATGAGTAAAATCATATGGTATTTGTTTTTCTCTCTCTGACTTATTTCAGTTAGCATAAGCTCAGCTGGTAGAGCAGAGGACCCTAGGCGCTATGTGATGGCCAAATGTTGACCTCCTTAATCAGCCTCTCGAAGGGTATTCCTTGAAAATCTTTATTTTTAATAAGCTTCCCATGTAATTCTGATGTGCAGCCAGATCTGGGGACCCGTGTACAACTTACCTGACTTACTGTCTTATTACTACCTTCTTCCCCAGTAGCAGTATATGACTGAGAGGGAGGCTGTGTAGGGCATGGTTGTGAAGTGAGACAATTTGAAGCTTGTTGCTACATCCTAGCGACATGATCATGTGGGTAAATAAATGAACTAAACAAACTAAGCTTTGTCTTAGGTTTCTTATTTTAAGTGAGAGAAATGCTATGTTTCTTAGGGGACTGTTTCCTTTTTTTTTTTTAAAGATTTTATTTATTTATTTATTTAACAGAGAGAGAGAGTACAAGCAGGGGGAGCAGCAGGCAGGAGAGGGAGAAGCAGACTCCCTACTGAGCAGGGAGCCCGACGTAGGACTTGATCCCAGGACACTGGGATCATGACCTGAACCAAAAGCAGACGCTCAACCAACTGAGCCACCCAGGCACCCCTAGGGCACTGCTTCTGAGGGGTATTCTGTATAAAGCACCCCATGAATGGAGGACACTGCTTGAGTAGGAGCTGAGATGAGGAAATTGGCCCCTCCTGAAGAAGACGGCACCACATGTCCAAAGTTAGGGAAAGAGAGTGGAAGTCATAGCAAAACAATATACCCTTAACATTTTAATGGAGACAAATATGGTAACCCTTTTCAAATGTATTAAATCATCACAGTTTGCAGATAACCTTTTAGAAATGTGCTATTGAATTCATTTCCCTGTATTCTACAATGACTTTGGTAAATCTCAGGCTGTTTGTTTACTTTAAGGAAAAAAGCACCACACCCACTGGCAAGTTTTGAGCACATTACATAGAACAGTACTGCTTCAGTGTCAAATGTGTTCTTAAGTTAAATGTCTGGGGCTATGGGAAGAATCTGTAAATGTCAAACATTAGGATAATTACCACTTAACTCATCTCAACAAATTATATAACTGTACTTTTTACAGGGTCCTTAGAGACATTACCCTCTGAGGGCCTCTTTCTTGCAGCAAAGTCCATCTCGGCTCCCATCCCACCATTTGTCAATAACCAGAATTGAATGTGAAGCCAAAATAGGATAATGGCTACGCTCCCAAGCCATCAGCTTAATGATATTAATAATCAAATGGTACCCATGACTTGCAGCAACAACAGACTGGCCTCTGCAGAAGTTCAAACAAGTAGCAGCACACTGGACGTCCTTGTCAGTTCTCACATTCAGATCACTCACAAATCTTTACACTAAAACCCTTCAGGTCATAGTCCCTATTTCCTTCCACTATGGATACTTACTTCCATATGTTGTGTTCCTATTGAATGATCAGAATTGTACCGTGCCAAATTAGGCTTGCAAAGATATGGTTTAATGGGAGTTTATTTCAATAATTGCTTGCAAATGTAGGTTACTCAAAGAATCACATGCCCCATTTTCATTCCTTAATAGTCAATAATACAGTGTTGTTACTGTTCCATATTCTCCCAACACTTTTCAACATGCCACCCTGCCCATAAATGCCTTTTTATCAATGGATGATGAAATCATGCATTTGTTGAATCAGATCTAAAGAGATGTAATATTGCAGCATGGCTAAAGCCATGTTTTCAATTTGGGGTTATTTTCATTGATTTATTTTTTTTTTTAAAGATTTATTTGTTTATTTTTGAAAGAGTGTGCCAGTGTGAGTGGGGGGGAGGGGCAGAGGGAGAGAATCTTCAAGCAGCCTCCCCACCGAGCGTGGAGCCTGACAATGAACTCGATCCCATGACCCATGAGATCATGACCTGAGCCAAAACCAAGAGTCAGACGCTTAACCGACTGAGCCATCCTTGTGCCCCTATTTCTTTTTAAAAATATTATAGTTACTTCTTACCCTACCCCCCAATCAAAATTTCCCTATAATGCAATTTTTACAGATTCATAGGTGACTCTGCTCCACAACTAGGGTTGAGAACTCTGAGGTAAGAGCTTGGGTTCTGAAGTCCCAGTGGCTTGGGCTTGAATGCAAGTTTTACCATTTACTGGCTGCATGACCTTGAATAAGTAACACTGCTTCTGGGTCTCATCCCAGACAAACAGAATCAAAAGCCTAAGGGCTAAAGCCTGAACATTAGTACTTTTTAATAGCACCCTAGGTGATTCTAATGTGCAGCCAGGATTGAAAATCACTAGTTTAATACTTAGTTGTTGGATTTGTAAAATACAGATAAATATGAGAAGTCAATGAAATACAGTATGTAAAGGTTAGCTTAGGCCCTGGCCCACACAAGTCAATAATGCTGGTAGTTACTGTTGCTAAGGCAGAAGATAGAGAAGGAGCAGTGACCAGAGTTGGACTGGCCACCTGGAGCTAGAGCAAAGCTAACGGAGGTGGCCCCTCACTACCGATCTTAGTCACTACCTCACTGCATCAGATAGGCCCTCTGGGAGTGAATCTGAATCCTAGCTCTATAATCCTGGGCTATTTCCTGAACCTGTCTGAATCTCCAAGGGACGAAAAATAAACATAACCACCAAAACGTGTGTATGTGTGTGTGCACTGTGTGTGTGTGTGTGTGTGTGTGTGTGTGTGTGTGTGGCAGAAGCAAGTGGGTCACCAACCTGACATAGTAGAAAATATGCAACAAAAAGGATGGGAAATTGATATTTGAGTGAACTATGACTGTGAACCTTCTGGTTTCTGAGCAGGAGGTGGAAGGAAAAAAATAAAAGGAGATTCAGTCTGAAGTAATATATGTGATAGATGGGGAATTGGAGTTGTCAGAGCCAAAGAAGCAAGGTAGGAGAATGGCAATATAATACAGAACTACCAGGATGAAGGTGAGTACATGGTGTAACCCATCTGACCTGTCAAATATACAGGGTTGTTGTAGATGATCTTGAAGTACTTAGCTCTGATATTCAAAGATACTCTATCACGCCATTTAAGGGTAGGCATGACGATATTGTTTAATGAAGACAGTTTCAGTTTGGGATGATGGAAAAGTTCTGGAGCTGGAGGTGGTGACGGCCGCAGACAGTGTGGATGAACATAATGCCAATGAACCATATCTTTAAAAAGGGTGAAAATAGTAAATTCCGTGCTGTGTAAATTTTACCACACACACACACACACACAGCAGACAGGAAGAAATAAACACAAACACATGAGATACTTTAAGAGAAAATATGGCAGACTAAGTGACTGACAGCTGTAGACAGTAAAGAAGGGATCCAAAGAGACAATAATTTAGACCTGGGTCCCCAGGGAGAGCTCTTTTAGAAAACAGGGACTGAAGCAGATCTTGTTTGGTGGGACGATTACAATTGCAAGGGTGGGTATTTTGCATTTGGGGGCTGGAAGTACCCATAAGGAAAAATGACTGATCTTTAGTGGATAGAAATGTAGACCAAACTTGAGTGACAATCAGAAGTGATTCTATAAATTGAGAAATTATCACTGATGTTACAAAATGGAAGTCTAGAGTTGAGGTGCTTTACTTTCCTTCTGAAGACTCACTACTATGATCACCTGATCTCACCAGCTCTTTTTACTGATGGAGAAACCAAGCCCTAGGGAAGTGAGGTGGCTCCTACAAGGTCACCCAGAGAGTGAGCTAGGCTTTCTGAAATGCACCCCAATGGTCATTCCATTTCATTTTACTTATCTAGGAGTGATCATCCTAGATTGGGTAAGAACATAAATCCCTTGGGAAAGATGATTAAAAGAAAGGATGAGAGAGGTGATGGTTACTCTACAGAATGGCCATAGTCAATAGGGCCCAGTGGAGGATAAGAAGAAATAAGAAGCCCTGGAGAGCCTACGAGTAGGAACTAGGAGAGAGAAATTCAAGCAGAGAGTGAACTTGGAAGCTCAAAGTGAAAGCTCAGAAAAGAACCTCTGGACTCATTTCTACTGACCCTCTGAGTCACTTCATGCTTGCATCCCACAAGATTGACCTTCTCCAAAAAGCCTTCACAAATAGTAACTACACCTCTGCCTAAGGATCCCACAACACTCACAGAACGTTTACTCCAATAATGTTGTGCTCATGTTCTTGGAGATGTCAACTTTATTTAAAACAATATTATACAGAGACAAATTTCCCAAAGACATATTGGTATAACTTCGGGGTTTGTTCCCAGAGAATCCCCAAATGATCTACTATACCATAAGATGTGGAGAAAAAAGTTAAAATATCAAAACTTTCATAAATGACTTAGTCAAAATAAATAAGACCCAAAGATAGCCAGTGACACCAAAACTTATGCCTTAGGTAGAGTGGTATTGTGGGAAGAACACAGGCTTTGAGCCAAAGGAGGGCTTTTCTCGAGGTCAGCAGGGTGCTAGGCCAAACTCCCTTCCTAAGACATTTCTACTTCTAGGATTGGTTACACCTTGGAGACACTGGTTTCTCTGGCTTCTTAACATGCTCTTGAGGCTTCCAGGCCACCCAGGCTTTAGTTTCTGATGGAACTGAGTAAAACCACAAGCCAGGAATGACAGCTACTTTTCAAGAAAATCCAGAAAAGTTGATGATGGAGACATAAGCTGCCAAACCATAGGGGGACTGCCCTCACTTCTGCTGTCTCTGCTCATGTTCTGAGGTTGTGGCAGAGAAACTGATTATTCATTGTACCCTAAGGGATTTAGAGGAGACCACTGTCTGTTTGAAGAAAAATATTCCCACATGTCTGGTGGTAATGTTGGGTTTTAGATCTTACTCAGTAGTCTGTATTCCTAATTTGCTCTAAATATTTTAATAATGTATTTTCCCATCCATCTAAAATACTAAATCAGTGTTTTTTAAAAACTTACTAGCTTTTCTCTGTGGAGATAAATCGTGATATAGGAGAAGTCATGCAATCAGACCTATTAAAGTCTTGACCCTCATTTGACAATGGAACGAATGGCTCTATTCCAGTACCTGCCAGTTTGATTCTATTCCAGTTTGATTCTACCCAGGAAGGCATGACAAATGCGCATATCCAGTTGGTCAGGCTTTCATAAGAAACATCAGGATGACAACTGGTTGAAAGGATCAAGGAACTAAAAGTTGCAAAATAAGAAAATGCAGGGGCAGCACTTGTTAAATATTAAATATTGTTTGTTTGCCGTGAAATACTTCCTTTCCCCACTTCAAGAAGATGGCTTGATGGCCATGGTACTTCCTGCTCTCCCAGAAAAGGTGAAGTAAAGTAAAAATACACCTGCAGCAGAGGGAGGCCAATGGAACAAAAAGAGAAAGCAGCAGCAGAGGTCACTGTCATGGCGAGAAGTCGGCAGGAGGTGAGAAGTTCCACAGGAGCTGATGCCCTGTGGTAGGATGTGGGTGACTGCACACTCAGTTCAAGAACACACTGCCTTGCCAAAGACCATAGTGTGTGAGACCCAAAGAGGCCAATGTGGGCTGGCAACAGGCAACTCAGAGGAAGGAGTGTGGGAAAAGAACCAGTGACCAGAATCCTCTCCCTAGATAAACATTCCCTTCCTTTCCCTGCTTCCCTGGGGGAAAGAAACAATTTTTTGCCCTCAAACTACTTCCTGTTTTCTACGAAGCACATAGGGCTGCCATTCCATACTCTCGCCATTTTGCAGTTCTGAGTCAGAATTACAGAATCTCAGGGCTGACGAGAAGTTCAATCGTCATCCACACTCTATTGTAAAAAGCTGGCATTACATGAAGGACAAATACTCTTCTGTTTATGATGTACTTAATGTTTTGTTATTTTATTGTCAGTATGATTAACTTTATAAAAATATAAGTTTAAAAAAACATATCCATCCTTACGTCTTTTTGCTCATAGGCTCACACCTCATCTATGGATTGATACAAAGATAGACACCCACAGAAAGGGATGAGATTGAAAAGATAATGAGAGAAACAAGGTGAAGAGAGAAGGTCTTGTTGCGGGGGGGGGGGCCTTTCAGTTCTTTCAGGAAATTGGTGTCCGGTCCCCAGTTCTGCCCCCAATAAACCGTGCCCTAGGACAAGCCCTTGTTTCCCTCTGGACTGCAATGTTCTCATCTTTCAAAGAGACGTAGTGCAAAAATGCTTCAAATCCTGCCCCAGCTCTGTAAGTCTCTGATTCTGACTCTCACTCCTGTGATAATAGGAACTTCCAGGAAGCACATTTGCTTTCAAGAGGTTTTAAGGCTTTTACATTTCAACATCACTAAGAATTGTGTGCAGAGGGAAAGATATATTTAGCAGGTGGGCTTTCTGTCTCCTTTAATCATTATATTGTGTTAGGCTGACCATAGTTTATTCTCCCCAGACATAGATACAAAACAGATTATATCGCTGCTAAAAGAATGCATTATTAAAATCAGAAATTTCTGCACATTTGGAAAAAACAATAGGGAGATATATTTATAATTTATGATCTTTGTACAAAAGACTTAATAGACTATGGGGTTTGTTTTTTGGGGGTTTTTTTTTGTAATGCATATAACACATAGCTTCTTCCTTTTTAAAAGGTAATAATTTGGGGCCTTGGTATTCTTTCAGTAAGGCCCACGAAACCCTCCTCTGGTTGCCTTCCTTCTGCTGTGGTTTGTTAGGGTTATCTGTGTGTTAGGGTTATCCTCTAGCCTAAATACCTACTTTCTTAGGTATTTGCTGGGGCCCGAATAAGAAAGGGAAGATGGGAACTGGAGGTGGGAAGAAATTGTTAATTTTTCCTCATTTGAATTGATAAGTTTATAAAATCCCAGTGATTCCATATTTCATTAAAGGTGGTTATTCATGTATCATGTTCAATATTTTAGTTCAAATTGTACAACCAACACAGAAGACATCCCAAAAGACTGTAGCTGGTGCTTTGTTTATAAATGCAAATCTCACTATCCTGGAAGCCCATTAATAGCTTAAGGGGAAATACAAAGCAATTTTCTGATTTTCCACAATCCCATCCCTCTAAAATCAGAGTCTAAGAGAATTCTCCCCAAATTTAAACTGTATTTGAGACTCTGTATGCTTAGATGTCTTTCTACCTACCTAAAACTCTCCCATGACACAAACCATTTGACCACTTTATATAGCGAGTCATCTGATAGACTAAAATTGTACTAAAACTCAGCAACCATAAGGCAACTTGCCACTTCTTAATGAAAGACATCTAAAGTTGACCACCTCCTTAAGCTGTAATGTATTTGCAGACGCCTCTTCTAAACAAAGGTAAAGGTCCAGTCTTCATATACTGCGTTGCCATACTATTGTCATAGAAACATGAGGGAAACATATGTTAAGATTCCTGCCATGTGGGGAAAAAAAAGAAAATGAAATGGTAACGTGCTTGTAGTCTTTGCTTGAAATAGCACTTCTGCGACCATGGTGAGTTTCCTGGTGACCATTTCCTACTCTTTGTATACAGCCAAACTGACAGGTCCCTCTCCTTTCTCCCCACCCACTCCCGGGGTCACTAACCTGCTCAGCGCTGACAGCAAAGACTCTTTAAAACCAGGATGACAAGAAGTGAAAACTTTCCACGTGCAGCATGCCAAGTGTCTAAACGAGCTGTATTACTTTTCAAGCCCACCAAGCTAGAGGAACATTTTGGCTCTGGCGAAAATGTTTGTGTTCTCCTTGCACTAAAATATGCATGCACCTGCCCAGGCACCCCATACACGTCCGCACACCCCATTTGTTAACAATTCCCTTTAATTTTTTCTTCAATCCACTCCCACTCCATTCAGATACACCCACACCCATTTTACATTGCTATGACATCAGAAAATACTATCTCAGGGATGCAGGACAGCAAAATCCTCTGGCAGCCGAGACAGTGAATCACAAAGTGATTTCCCCATGCCGTGAAGGAAAATGGCTTTATCACCTGTTTTCCTCCTACTAGCAGTACAGGCTTCTCTTCAGGTCTAAATGGTCTGGTTCCGCCACACGCTTTCCCACTAGCTCACCCTGCCTGGCACCAAACCCTCGCAGCTGTGCCATGTGTCACACATTATTAACAAGGAATCCTGGTTACACACTGAATTGCCGTCTTTACAACTTCTAGATGCTTCCCTTATGGTTGCACTGCACTTGGGGGATACACAGTTTAAAAGATCTCCCTTGTCACTTCTCCTTCCCCACCCAGGTTGGCAAAAGACACTGGTTGCGATCATGCGTGCTGCTGACGATAAACTGAAATAGCCCGTGTAGGAAACTCCCTCTATCGTCTCACACAGCAACTATGTGCTGCAATCTGGGTTTTCAGCACACTGTTTTTGCACCCAGAGGCATGACCACGGACACAGTTTTCAAAGATGCAGCGATAACTAATTAAAACCCACATGGAGTTTGTTTGGATGACTGCTTAATACTACATTTGCCCAAAGCATGAGTTCACCCAGCCTTCTTCCATTTCTGTGTTATTCTTCCAGACTGCCATTACTTTAAGTTTTCTAAAATATTATAATAGCTTGAAATGAAATAGTTTTTGTTTCCACGGACTCAAAATGACATCAGGTGATTTAATTCCCCAAGTGTTTATTGAATGTCTACTCTAGGTGGTAGGGATGCTGCTCTGTGTGGTGGATTCACCAATTAGTAGGGGAGACAATTTCAAGAGATGAGTACAGTACAGTGTGGTAGAGACTGTGTCAAAGGATCTTTGGAAGCACATAGCAAGATACTGTGCTCAAGAGGGACTTCCAGGGAGAAGGTCGTGCTGGAAACAAATCTTTAAAGGTCCTGGCTACATATAGGGAAGAGTGATAAAAGCAGTGATGAGAAGGGGTTTGGGGGGGGAGATTCTGGGGTGCTTGATCTGGGTGGTGGTTAACGAGTGTGTTCACGTGGATTTAGTTCACCACACTTATTGTTATAACTTGTGCATCTTTCTGGAAGTATTTTATGTTTAAGAAAAAAAATTGTAAAGATCACTGGAGTGTCTTATACAATTTAACATTAATCAGAACCTTATGAAATAGTTACAGTAATCTCCATTTTGTGATAAGGAAATTGCGGTTCATTCACCATTGAATGAATATTTTCTGAACGTGGCAATGTATCAGGCTCCGCGATGGTGCTGGGCTTCTGGTAGTGATCAAGTCAGGCAAGGTCCCTAACTGTGTGAGGTACACACTCTAGTTGTGACTGAGTAATTTGTTCCAGGTCACACTTTGATTAAAAGGCAGAGCAAGATTCAAAACTGTGTGTGTTCCGCAGCTCCTGCCCTTCCTACCACATGGCACATGGCCAGATTTGATCTTTTTCTTATAACCCATGGAAGCCACTGAAGATATTTCAATATCAGGAAAACATGATCAAATCCACCATTTGCACCAGTTATTGCATGGAAGTGTAGAATCACTATATTTTACACCTGAAACTAATATTACATTGTATGGTAACTAACTGGAATTTAAATAAAAACTTAAAAACAAATCTATAGTTTAGAATGACCACTGACAACAGCATAGAGAAAAGATTCAATAGAGAAAAGCTCCTTACATTTATGGACAACTGATTTTCAACAAAGGTGTCAAGACAATTAAATGGGGGTGAGAATAGTCTTTTCAACAAATGTCATTGGGACAATTGGATATCCCCATGCAAAAGAATGAATTTGTACCCTTATACTATCATATAGAAAATTTAACTCAAAAATGATCAAAGATCTAAACTATAAAACTCTTAGAAGAAAACATAGGTATAAATCTTCATGACCTTAAATTAAGCAATGATTTATTAGATAGAATGCCTAAGCACAAGCAACCAAAGAAATAATCAGTTGCACTTCTATTAATATTTTTAAACAAAAGATGGAACCTACTCTAAGAATGTGAAACATTTTCCTCTCCAAGTAAAGCAAAACTAAGTGAATGAGTCCTTCCAACAGATTCATAAGAAAGGAGGAGATTCTACTTCTTATTTTTGTTCAACAGTGTTTCTGGCATTGGATACTAGGAGTTTCAAATATATTCAATTCAAAGGACTAAATATGTATACACATATATATACACACACATATACATTCAATATATTCAACATATAGATTCAATGTATTCAAAGGAGAAAATATCGAGGCCGAGAAGTGAAGACCAGAAAATTATCTTTTGAAAGCATCAGGAAATGTCTGAACCTACTAAATTGCCTTTTGCATTGCAAAAGAGTCAATAAGTCTTGCTTAAAATGGCTTTCCATCTTTTTTCTCTGAAATAACACATCTAGAGCACTCAGAAATTCTATTTAAATAATTACTTTGAAAGGCCTGTTTGAGTATGAACTTCATTTTATGTACATGTATGGTTGTCATCCATATGCTATTTCACATACGTCAGGCATATTCAGTTGAAATTCCTCAAAACTGCACTTCATCAAAATCTATAGCTTAGATATGTTTGTGAAAAGGACATTATCAACAAAGTGAAAAGATAGCCCACAGAATAGAATAAAATATGTGCAAATCACTTAACTGATAAGGGGCTTGTATTCAGAATGTATGGAGAACTATTACAATTCCACAATAAAAAGGCAGATAAAATTGGCCAAAAGGTTTGAATAGACATTTTCCCAATGAAAATATACAAATGGCCAATAAGCACATGAAAAAAATGCTCAACATCATTAGTCATTAGAAAAATGCAAATCAAAGCCATAATGAGATACCACTTCACACTCAGCAGAATAGCTAAAATGAGAAAGACAATAACAAGTCTTGGCAAGAATGTGGAGGAGGAGGAACCTCCATACAGTACTGTAAGGTATGCAGAGTTGTGCAGTCACTTTGGAAAACAGTTTGGCAGTTTCTTAGAAAGTTAAAGATGGAGAGGTGCCTGGCTGGCTCAGTCAGTAGAGCATGAGACTCTTGATCTCGGGGTTGTAAGTTCAAGCCCCACATTGGATGTAGAGATTACTTAAAATAAAATCTTTAAAAGAAAAGTTACGTATGGAGTTTAACATGGAGTCTATGTAAACATAGTTTAATTATGACGCTTAATTAGTTACACTTCTAGGTATATACACAAAAGAATTAAAACATATGTCCATACCAAAACTTGTACATGAATGTTCATAGCATTATTATTTATAATACCCAAAAAAATAAAACAATCCATATGTCCATGAACTCATAAATGGATACACAAAATGTGGTACAGCCAAACAATGGTATACTATTCAGCCATAAAGAGGATTGAAGTATTGATTCATGATACAATGTGGGCGAACCTTGAAGACATTATGCTAAGTGAAAGGAACCTAACACAAAAGACAATATATCATGTGATTCTATTAACATGAAATGTCTAGAATAGGCAAATCCACAGAGACAGAAAGTAGGTTAGTGGTTACTTGGAGCTGGCGGGGTGGGGGGTATGGTGGATGACTGCTAATTGGTATGGGGTTTCTTTTGGAGGTGGCAAAAATATTCTAAAAAGCTCTAACACTGGTATGGTTGCAAACACTGTGTGTAAAGTCAGTTTGGTATCCAGATGGCAGGAAATGGTCACCAGTTTCAGAAGTTCTGTTTATATTGTAAAAATATACTATTTTTTTTTCCTTTTTCCTCATAGCAGGAATCTTACGCATTTCCCTCTTATATGATATGTGTATGTCACCTGTATAGTATACATATATATGAGGATTACATAGAAAAAGACTGTAAGGAATAGCTCAAAATATTAATTGAAGCTCTCTCTTTTTAAAGTAGTTATCTTTCAGTGGGATTTCAAATAACTTTTATTTTCCTTATAGGTTTTTTTTTTAATTTTTGGTATTTCTCAGATGTTCTCCAATGAATTTGTATTACTCTTTTAATTAGAGAAAAATACATTCTAATGGTTGGTTTAATAAGCTGCATGCAGCATAACTGCTTTTACTACAAGGCTTTCCCCCTCAGGACTGACCCTGTAATGAAAATAGTGAGTGGGTATGAATCCCAATGCCAACAAGACCAACACAAATTCATTAATACCACAAAAACAAATTAGTTTAAGTTTTTGTCTGCACAACTGTCATGGCACTTCAAGCTGTCTTGTAAGAATGGAATTATTTCAAACACATGGCTGAATTTTATACATAGGCTTTCTCTTTATGTAGAATTGTCTGTATTCGTTTTAGGCGAGGGGAAAAGAAAGTCCCTGATGACATTTTGCAAATACCATTTGATGATTTTCAAAACTATTTCTTTTTCCTAGCCAACTGTATCCTTTGGAAGTCTATTCCCATCTGCCATCAATAAAAACAATCCTTATCTCAAAACATGGTTTTTTTGAAATGTCATTGCAGTACTCCACCTATTTTCTTGTGAGGCAAAAAAAAAAAAAAAAAGCTTTGGTTGATGTCCACATTCTGGAGGGGCAGACGGTATTTCTGTGTCGAGTGTGTGTAGAAAAGGAACTGGGGTTGGGGGTGGGGCAGAGAGAATAGAGAGCTTCAGTAACAAACATTAATTGAATAGTTAATTTTGTTAGCTCCATTCCATTATTAATTTTCAGGATATATCAGGTTTTATGTTCAAAAAAGTTTAAAATATATCCTATACTAGTGTTGCTCAAACAATGTGCATATTAACTATCCGAGGGTTTGGTCAAAAAGTAGATTCTGACCTGTAAGTCTGGGCAGGGCTAATATTCTACATTTCTAATGTATGTGTATACTGCACCTCTGATACAGTAATGTTATATATAGAGATAGATAAAATTACAATGTTTAATGAAGAATACATGCTTTTAGATATAACTTTTGTCCTTTTATTTTTTATAAGTAAATTCTACACCCTATGTAGCGCTTGAACTTAAGATCTTGAGATCAAGAATTGCATCCTCTACCTACTGAGCCAGCCAGGCGTCCCTTGTCATTTTATTTTTAACTCAGACTATTTTATGGCTATAGCTTTATTCATAAAAAGAAGATGTAAATTCCCCTTAAAAAGCTCAATATGGATGTGGTAGCCAGTCTCCAAGATAGTGCCCCAGTGATCCCTGCCTCTGGTACTTACATGTCCAGTAATCCCCTCCCATATTATACCAGAGATGGTATGTGATCAATAGAATTGAACAAAACTGATGCTATGTCACTTCTGATATTAAGTTATAAAAGAGTCACTTCCATCTTGGGCTCGCTTGCGTGCTTTCTGGATCACACACTCTGGAGACAGCCAACTGCCATAATGTGAGCAGCCCTATGGAGAGGTCCACGTGGTAAGGAACTGAGTGAGATCTACTTCCAAAAGCCATGTGAGTAAACTTGGAAGGGGGTCCTTCAGGCCAGTCAAGTTTTCAGATGACTACAACCTCAGCCTACAACTTGGCTATGACCTTAGAGTAGCTAAGCTACTCCACAATTGTTGACCCTCAGAAACTGTGAGTTCATACAGGTTTGTTTTAAGCTGCCGACTTTGGGAGTACATACATAAACATAGATAACAAATACATGGGCAAAAATGATATATATATAAAAGTGAATCCATGGAAAAGTGGTCTGTTTCTAGAACTCATGAAATTTTTCTAATAGGATTTGTTATCTCTCACAGCTAAAAGAACACACTGTACAATGGTCTAGAATGCCTTATCATGCTCTGAGAGAGCAATGTTAAGAGCAGGTGGGAGTGCAGCTGGTCCCTCCTCATGCACACAGGCCCTGAACTCCACACCTGGCAACAGCATCACTGCACATTTTCCCAGTTCAGCAGCCTAGCCTGGACCCCTCTGGAAACCAGTGATGTAAAGTAGCAGGAAGTAGCACCCATCCTCATCTGTTTTTCTTCCTTGTTGTGATATGTTACAATCTTTTCTTTTTTTTAATTATGTTCCATTAGCCACTGTATAGTATATAATTAGTTTTTGATGTAGTGTTCATTGATTCATTAGTTAACACCCAGTGCTCACCGCAGCACGTGCCCTGCTCAATACTCATCCCTCTGTTACCCCCTCTCCCCACCCTCCTCCCCTCTGAAACCCCCAGATTGTTTCTCATGGTTCATCTCCCTCTCTGATTTCTCCCCCTTTGGATTCCCCTCCCTTCCCCTATGCTCCTCCATGCCATTGCTTATGTTCCATATATGAGCAAAACCATATGATAATTGTTTTTCTCTGCTTGACTTACTTCATTTAACATAATCGCCTCCAGTTCCATCCATGTTGATGCAAATGGTGGGTATTCAGCGTTTTTGATGGCTGAATAATATTCCATTGTGTATATGTACCACATCTTCTTTATCCATTCATCTGTTGAAGGGCATCTCGGCTCCTTCCACAGTTTGACTATTGTGGACATTGCTTCTATGAACATTGGGGTGCACGTGCCCCTTCTTTTCACTACCTCTGTATCTTTGGGGTAAGTACCTAGTAGTGCAATTGCTGGGTTGTAGGGTAGCTCTATTCTTAAAATCTTGAGGAACCTCCATACTGTTTTCCAGAGTGGCTGTACCAACTTCATTCCCACCAACAGTGTGAGAGGGTTCCCTTTCTCCACATCCTCACCAACATTTGTTGTTTCCTGTTTTGTTAATTTTTGCCATTCTGACTGGTATAAGGTGGTATCTCATTGTGGTTTTGATTTGTATTTCTCTGATGGCTAGTGATGTTGAGCATTTTTTCATGTGTCTGTTAGCCATTTGTATGTCTTTTTTGGAGAAGTGTCAGTTCATGTCTTCTGCCCATTTTTTTGCCCATTTTTTGACTAGGTTATTAGTTTTTGAGTGTTGAGTTTGAGAAGTTCTTTATAGATCTTGGATATCAGCCCTTTATCTGTAATGTCATTTGCAATTATCTTCTCCCATTTCATGGGCTGCCTCTTGGTTTTGTTGACTGTTTCCTTTGCTGTGCAGAAGTTTTTATCTTGATGAAGTCCCAAAAGTTCATTTTTGCTTTTGTTTCACTTGCCTTTGGAGACGTATCTTGAAAGAAGTTACTGTGGCTAATGACGAAGAGGTAACTGCCTATGTTCTCCTCTAGGATTTTGATGGATTCCTGTCTCACATTGAGGTCTTTCATCCATTTTGAGTTTATCTTTGTTTATGGTGTAAGGGAATGGTCCAGTGTGATTCTTCTATATGTAGCTGTTACAATCTTATGTTAAGGATATTCAGAAAGGCAAGAACTAGTTCTTAGGTACAAATAATAATGTCTAGCCTACATCAAAATTAACAGCATCTTGATGACAATAGTTGTTCATTGGAATAAAAGCAAATGCTTATATAATGTTTATTATTACTGTGCTGCCCCCTTTTTATATATGAACTCATGTCATTCTCATGAATTCATGAAGTAGGCATAGTGATTACTCCCATTTTACAGATGAAAAAATTATAAGTTAAGTAACTTGCTCAGAGTCAACCAGCCAGTTTTGTGATGGGACCAGACTGGCTCCAGAGTCCATGCTCTCAACCCCTTGATACTTGTCCTCATAAATAACAAATACGTTTACTATATTAAAATACTGTTAACTTAAAAATCGAGGAACTGGCAGGGTGGACATAACATACTTTATACTATTTACTCTCATAGTTATGAAATAGGGGGATTCTAGACAACTTGGGAACAGTGCTACCTTAAAATCAACTACAATTTTGAATAAAGGCTTATGAGTGTAGGGGGCTTTGGGAGCGATGGTCTCTACTCTGTCAGACCAACAGGGGAGATGACACTGCACCCTTCAGGGTCCCATCTAATCCTAATTGCTGATTATAGAAAGATAAAAATGTCCCATCTGCATTTTGTGATTTTAACACTTGGCCATGCTGTTTCTATGTTTATCTTTGTTTTCTGCCTCTTAGTTCCAAAGTTTTCTCCCTCTCCCCCATTAAAGGCGATCTCAGCCTGAAAGCTGGCTGGCCTACTTCTCTAAGCATACCAATCGGATCATGAGTAATGACCGGGCACTTTCATTTAGGGACGTTCCTAACAACAGGATTGAGTCCAGCTGCCATGTGTTGCCTAAACTGAACATTCAAACAAGGTGGAAAACACTAGATCTGTGTCCTTGGATACTGGTAGCTTCAAGGACTGTTTATTGCTTAACATCTTAAATCAAAATAGAAGGAGATTTCACACCGGGTCCTCTGATTCCAGTGCACATCTCCTCAGGCAAGGTTGGAATCCTTCTGTAGAAAATCTGTTTTGTAGTAAGAATCACGGAGTTAACCAAAATTGTTGTTGAAAAATGCAAAATTGAAAATCTGCATTTTCAAATAACATCAATAATTTCTTCTTCTTCTTTTTTTTAATCAAGAGGCAAGTGATCACTTTTTGACTCTCAGAATAGAAAGGCAATTTATGAAACTCATGAAATGATAGCAACTCTAGCCCTAGTTGTCAGGTGTCTCTCTAGGAGTTTATTTTTGTGTTTTAGATAATGATACATTCATGATGGATTTAATTAAAATGATGGATGCGATTTTTAGGACTGTGTTGTAAGGGGGTATGTTAAATGAAAGTTTAAAGAATATGAAGTTTTAAATAGTCAAGTATTAAAGCAAAATATCCAGTTAGTACAAATTTGTAACACTTGTGGCTAACTATGAGGAAATGAAAAAGCAAGATAGCCAAGGACGGATTCATTGGAGAGGTCTCATGTAACACACATTTTTAAGCTAATTCTTTTGTGTGTTCAGCAAATATTTATTGAGTATCTACTCTGTGTTAGATGCTATTCTAGACACTTGGGATGTTTCATTGAACGAAGCAAACAAAGATCCCTGGCCCTGAGGAATATACTTTCTAAATAAGGGAGATAGACACTAAAAGATAAATGTTATAAGTAAACTCTACCATTTGCTAAGTGAGAAGTGCCACAGGAAAACAAAAGGGGGGAGAGGACTAGGAGAAATGGTAGTCCTATTTTAAATAAAATGGCCAAGGTGAACCTCTTTAGAAAGTGACATTTCAGGTAAGATTCAAAAGAAGCTGAGGGAATTTATCATGGGTATATCTGTGAGAAGAGCCTTCCAGTTAGTGGAAGCAGCCAAAGCAAAGGCTCCAAGGTTGAAGCGTGCCTGACATCTGAGAAGCAGCAGTGAGCCAAATGGCTGGAGCAGAGAAGCAAGGGTGAAAGTAGTTAGAGAAGAGGTAACAAAGGCCATTTAAAGGACTTCAAGGGAGTGCCTGGGTGGCTCAGTCAGTTAAGCGTCTGCCTTCAGCTCAGGTCATGATCCCGGGGTCCTGGGATCGAGTCCCGCATCAGGCTCCCTGCTCAGTGGGGAGTCTGCTTCTCCCTCTCCTTCTGCCCCTCCCCCCACTCATGCTCTCTCACTCTCACTCTCAAATAAATAAATAAGATTTTTTTTAAAAAATAAAGGACTTCAAGTACCACTCTGAAGGAGGACCTACTACAGGGTTTTTTTGTTCTTGTTTTATACTACAGGGTTTTTAGCAGAATGGTGACATTTGTCAACATATTTTTACTGGATCACTTTGGCTGCTGTAGAGGGACAAGAGGAGAAGCACAGAGACCATTAAACAGACTACTTCAGTGATCCAAGTAGGAAAATATGGTGGTTCAAACAGGTGGTAGCCTGAGGTAGAAAAGAACTGATTGGATGTTGGACATATTCTAAAGATAGAATCAGGATTTGTTACAGGGTTGGATGATGGGTGTGAGAAAAAGAGAGATGTCAAGATGCCTCTAAACTTTAACTTGAAGAATAGAATTCCCTTCAACTAAGATGGAGAAGGCTGCAGGTAAGAGAATGGTCATTTTAGAGTTCTTAAATTTGAGATAGCAATCAGAAGTCTGAGCGGAGATGATGAATAGACAGTTGGATACCAGAGTCTGGGGAGAGAAGTTTAGACTGATATATTTTTAATAAGAATGCCCTATTCTTTTGACTATTAAATAAGACACCTACTATGTAAAATGCAAGCTCCCTCCATAATGAACCACATGACTCTTGGGAAAAATACGATTGGCTGAAAAGAATTGATAGGGAGACTTCATGATAACACATGAAGAACCTCATTTCCAAGCAATGTGTCAATCAAATGGACAGAAATTTGTACAAAACAAAAACCTAGTAACAAGAGTCTTCATGTCAGAAACACAATCTTTCCCCCCCCCCCATTTTACTGAGAAATAATTGACATACATCCCTGTATAAGTCTAAGGCATCCAGCATGATGGTTTGATCTACATATATTATAAAATGATTACCACAATAGGTTTAGCTGATATCCATGTTCTCATACAGATATAATAAAAATAAAATAAAGAATAAAAAAATAATTTTCTTCTTGTGATGAGAACTCTTAGGATTTACTCTCTTAATTTCTCTTAATTTCCCCTCTTACACAGCATGTAGCTGTAGTCTTCATGTTGTACATTACAGCCTTAGTACTTACTGGTCTCAGGAAGTTTGTACCTTTTGACCACTTCCTTCCAATTCCCCCTTCCCCCCCCTCTTGCCTCTGGTAACCGTAAATCTGATATCTTTTCCTATAGCTTTTTTTTTTTTTTTTAAGATTCCACATCTAAGTGAGATCATATAGTATTTGTCTTTCTCTGAGTTATTTCACTTAGCATAATGCCTTCAAGGTCCATCCATGTTATTGCAAATGGTAGCATTTCCTCATTTTTTTATGGCTAAATAATATTCCTCTGTGTGTGTGTGTGTGTGTGTGTGTGTGTGTATGTGTGTGACAACTGCTTTGTTCATTCACCGGTCTATGGACACATAGGCTGTTGCTATGCCTTGCCTATTGTAAATAGTGCCGCCATGAACATGAGGGTGCAGATATCTTCTTAAGTGGGTGAGAGATGTGGTGATTTTGTTCTAAAAAATGTAGGTCTCGAGAGAAGAATCCTTTACAGAATCTCAGCTTCTGCTTCTCACAATTTCTTGAAGCTAATAATTCTCTGAAGACAATCCCTCAGAACTATGTAGTCTATAAATTTTCCATCAAGTCTGTGTTCACAGTTTATGCAGTGGAAATTATTCCTATTTATAATCTTTCAACATGTGCTAGAGTGGAGATCTCAACTGCACTGAGAAGGAAACCAGCATCACCCACTCTTTAAGAGCACTGATGTTGTGCCCTCTGCTTCCTCTAACAATGCTGGTATGGCTTAAGAGATGGCTAGCTCCGCAATACTGAAAAAAGTTTGATAAGGCGCAATGTTGTATAACTAGAATTAAGGAGAAGCCACCATGTGGGAAAGTCATTCTGAGTATTAGAGATAACAGGTTGTTTCTTTTGCTTTCCTCTGGAGTCAGACTCCCCAAGTCTAAATCCCAGCTCAGTACCAGCTGTATGACCACGAGGAAGCTACGTACACTCTCTGTGTCATATCACTGCTCCTACAAAATGAGGATGATCACAGTACGCACCTGCTAAGGGTTATCAAGAATATTAAATGTGTTAATACAGATACGGTCACTAGAAAAGTACCTGGAACATAGTAAAACCTATGGGAAGTGTTTGGTAAGTGAATAAAATGCTGATTTTTCTGTTTTAGAGTGTACCTCCTTCTGCTTACTTCTGCCATCGGTGCATGGTTTTCATATTTTTTATAACTTTTCAGAAACTGCTGTCAGCAGTTAAATATTTTTGAGTTTTATTCTTATAATTGTGGATTCGTTCTTGTCTAAAGCTCATCTCTGAGGTAGTTTCTGAGGCATGCCGGGTCCCCCTGCCTGCCTTCCAGAAATTGCCTACAGCATGCCTGGTGGGGTTCCAAGTTCTCCACAGTCAGCCAAGTTAGGTTTAGTGTTATTTTTCATCACCTTGACGTCAATGAGAAATATCACTAAATTAATGCAAAAAAGATGTTCAATAGGATTTCATGAATAACTCAAAGCCCACTGCAAATACAGGATTGTCCATGATGTTTTGAATTGATGAAAATCTATCTAGGGATTTCCAGCAATTCATAAACCAATTTCAGCTGACCGATTTAAAGCTTTGTTTTTTAAAATCTGGCAAGTCAGAATGAAAGGAGAGTCTCTCCCAGGCAAACACCCTGAACTGATTCAATTATCATTGACAACTAATGAATTCACTACAGGTATCAGCAACAGTCCCTTACAGAGAGCGTTGACCACAGCAGCTTATGTCCAAACACTCCTGACTTACCTTAAAACATGACCGAGGAAAGAATTGTCTCCACCTCATTAGGCCTGCCTACACTGATTTCTAACTCCCACATTCAGCCTTCACCACTGTCTTTGGACATGCTTTTTCCTGCATGTGCAAAAGTCATTCCACTTGTACTCTGAGCTTGAGAACTTTCTCCCACATGTTTCTTGTAGGCTGCCAATATCCATCAGCAAGGGATTTAACATGAATCCTCTTTTTATTCTTGATATTTTGAGCTCCAAAGTCTGATTTAACACTTTTATTTCTTCATGTATGAACAATATCAAAAGCAAATAATTTGGGTCTCAAAAAATAATAATTTTGAGAACATCCTTATGGGTTATGAAATCAATTTTCATATTTTACTGCATTTCTGGATTCAGGTTTTCCCTTCTTTCCTCCTTCTTTCCTTTTTTGGCATTATTGCTGCCTAAAGCTTGCCCATTTGGGTATCAGGGTAGGTAGCTGCAGCCTCCAGAAAATCTAGCTCACCTTAAATTTTCTCAGATAATATTTGCTGCGTGAACGTGTCAGTTTAAACTCATTCTCTGAATGGATTCCTTTAGCTTGGTTAAGCTGTTTGTTCTTTATAGCTTTGCCCATAGCTTTTTCCCAACCTCAGAGATTATTTGAGTTAGATGACCAATTGGCATCATTTCATTAAAACTGCTGTCATTAGTGACTTTTCCCCATGTGAAATCCAATGAATATCTTCTAGGCTTCTTGTTGCTTGCTCTCTCAATGACATGTGACCCAAGTAAAATCTTCTCCTTTCCAATCTCCTAAATTTCCACCTTTTCTTAAAATTCCTCTTTCCTCCCATAAGGGGTCTTAATCGATCTTGAGCTCCAATTCCATTCCTTGTAGTTGTGACACTTGTCTTTTCTTTCTCTGTTCACACAACTGAGTGGTTCCAGCTCCAGCAGTCACTAGCTGTATGAGTGTGAGAAAGTTATTTAGCTCTTTTGTGTCTGTTTCCTCCTCTACAAAGTGGAATAACAGTATCTATCTCATAAGGTTGTTGAGTTAGATGCTGAGTTAATATTTACTATCTTTAACAGTTAAGGATGGTTATCAAGAGTAAGTAGAGTTATTTAATATCAGTATTCTTAGTATTAGGTATACTGAATAGTTAAATAGAGTTAATATTTATAAATACTCGGAACAGGGATTGGCATATGGTAAGCATGATTTAAATGTTTAATTTTTTTTCATTAACCCTCATGGCTTCAAATTATCACCCACATGCAGACCTGTATCTCCAGACCTACACTTCCAACAAAGGTTTCTCTCTAGAACCCAGATATCCCCACCTGGATGGTGTACCTTGAGATATATCAGCTCTCATAATACTAGGTTCTTACCCGCTCCATCTCATCAGCCAGGTGCCCATGCCAAGACATGGACCTTAACTCTTTCTTCCAGCTCAGCCTACACATCTCACTATCAATCTTGTTAATTAACTTTCCTAAACATAGTTGGAATCCATTCTGCTATCTCCAGTCTTGCCCAATCCCATCTATTCTCCTCACTGCAGAGGAGAAAACTTAGAGTTTTTTTTTTCTAAGATGTAATCAAATATTGCCACCAATGAAAACTCTTCCGTAAAACTGTTGCCCTACCACCATCACCACCACCACCACCACCACCACCACCTTCATTAGTCAGTGGGAGCCCAAATGCCTTAGCATGGCCTACTATGTCTTCCTGCTTGACCATGACCTATTTATCACCCTTCATCTCTGTTTTTCCAGCCAACGTTCACGTGTTACAATCCAATCATATTTAAAAGGTTTGTTTCCCCAAGTATACTATAATTGCTCAGAATTCAGCTTTAATACATACTATCCCACTTCCTAATCCCTATAACATTCCAGCCAACTCTTTATCCTTTTAAAGTAGGTTGGGGAAACCCCTGAACTAGACATTAGAACATGTGTGATTGAGTATCATTACTGATTGCCTGACTTTACAATTTATGTACCCTTCTAAACCTCAGATTTTACTCTGGCAAGGAAGGATCATCCATTCAACAAATATGTGTTAAGATCTTCTATGCCAGACCTGTGCGTGGCTCTAAGGATACAACAGCAAATAGATGGTACCCTTGCCTTCATAAGGTTTACACTATAGGGGTGGGGGATGTTGAATCTCTACCAAAAGAAATAACTGGTCAGTGTTCTACTACTGCCTCCTCCTACTAGGCACACTTCTGTTACATTTCATATCATTATATTGCAACTTCTCATTTTCTGTTTTTTTGTGTTTTTTTTGGTTTTGTTTTTGTTTGTTTGTTTTGCAACTCCGGATATTCTTTGCTCATAAGCTTAGGTTCCTCCCAAAATGAAATAATAAGACAAGAACTCAGATGCAGGTGGTTTATTTTCTGGATGATCTCAAAATCACAGATGAGGAAAAGTGAGACAAGAAAAACAAACCCAGTAAGTGGTATGTTAAAGAGTAGATGGTGGCTATGGGCAACTGGGTCTCAATCCCTCTCAAATGACTGGAAAACTGTGTGGAATGTATCTAAGAATCATCATGTCAGATGGTATTGGAGCTGAAGTACCCCATCTGTTGATGGAGTAGCCCCTGGGGGACATTAACTCCACTGAACATCCAGGTTGCCCTTACCTGAGGATTAATTCAGATGGGCCAAGGCAAGAATGGACAAGACCTCAATAACATCTACTACACTGTCCAATTGCCCTACCAGCCTGAGCATCACCATAAGAATGCATTACCCATCTTCCTGTTCATGGGCCTTAACAGAGTGCCTGAGGTAGAGTGCCCACTCAATAAGCATGCTAAATAAATGGACAACTCCCCACAACATCAACAAGATGAAAGAAATACTTTTTTTTCTTTTATTATGTTACATTAGTCACCATACAACACATCATTAGTGTTTTGATGTAGTGATCCACGATTCATTGTTTTCATATAACACCCAGGGCTCCATGCAGTACGTGCCCTCCTTAATACCCCACTTTCAACAGGATCCTGTTGGTTTGAAACACTGAAGGCTAAATGGGAACAGGTGAGGAGAAAAACTCACAAAACTATTGGGGAAATAATCTCCTTAGTGAAGTACCAAATTTGAAACTCAATGATTAGATGCCTAAAAAGATTTCTTTCTCTCTTCCTAATCATTGAACACTATCATGAACTGAATGGTTTTGTCCCCCACATCTCCTAATTGATATGTTGAAGTCTCAACCCTCAATGTGACTATATCTAGAGAGAGAGGGCTTTATGGACGTAATGAAGTTTAAACAAGGTTATAAGGTTGGGGGACCGAGGGGAGGCTCTGATCCAATAGGATTAATAGCCTTTTATGAAGAGACACCAGAGCACTCACTCTTACCTGTGCATGCATTCACTCTCATCCTCTCTCTCTCTCTCATTCCACACCATGTGAGGATACAGTGAGAAAGCAGCTGTCTGAAAACCAGGAAAAGTCCTCACCAGAAACCAACCCTTCCATACCTTGGTCTTAGACTTGCCAGCCTCCAGAACTGTGAGGAATAAACTTCTGTTGTTTAAGCCACCCTATGGTATTCGCTATGGCAGCCTGAGCAAGCTAAGAGAACCACATTTAAAGAGATGCACAGTACTGGTGAGGTGGGTTCACCAATGCAAGGACTGCATGGAAATAGCCAGTGTTTGACTTTCCTTGGGCTCAATACTTGACATATATCCTTATGAAGACCCTGACTCCAAATTCTTTGTATATACAAGGCTGTATTCAACTATAAAAGCCCCTGAACACACAAGACAGTTTGAAGAGAACAGATATAGGTATTAAATTGATTGGCCTGGAACTATTCAGAAATTCCTTGTCCAGATTTTTAAATCAATCTTGAAATTTTAGGGATAAATATTTATTGACAGTGATGGTGACAGGCTTTGCGTAGTTTACTTTTTTTTGGCATAAAATAACTTCCATTTCATAGGCATATAAAATAAGCACGTAAAATGGTTAAAAAGGGTTCTTGGACATCAAATAACTCATACTCAACATACTGATGAGTTAAGTGTAAATAAATGAGAAACACATGGATAAAATTTTCCTTAAATACATAAAGCTTTAGCCATTAAGTGAAAAAGAGACTGACAAAACACATCTGGGGTTTTGCCCACTGCAAAAATTATTTTTAGTTTAGGATATTAAAACAAATTACAATTCAATGTGTCTAACTTGAGTATAAGCTCTTGATTTATAAAACAACTCTTGTCACATAATGATTGGGAAGATAGTACAGATAGTTATGAGAACTTGGCCCTGACCAAGGATGGAGAAAATTCTTCAATCTCATTTAAAGGCAAAATGGTCAATTTTCTTGCTGTTTTATTTTTTTTAAGCAAGGAAAGCTTGAAGAAACAATTTCTGCGCTTCACTCTGAAGAATGAACACATGGAAACAGCATCATTTTAGAGAATAAAATTGTTCCTACTTTTTTCACATCAATTAATTTCAGGTTATGATTTAGAGGTAGATGAGAGGAGTATTTGCTTTACTTCAGTTTATTAAACAAAGCTGATCAAAAACTAAATTCTTATTCCCCCTCCTTCAACTCAACTGATCATGGGAGGAACGGGTTGGATTAACTTATACTGTTCAAGTGTGGCCAGATTCAGTTTGCTCCTTAATTACCACCTACAAGTGGGCAGAGGAAAGTAAGAACCTAAGTGTTTTTTGCGTAAGCTGGTAGCTTTTCCTAGTAAGCAAAAAGGGCCAATTTCCATTGAGCCTAGAGTCCTCATGCCTGAGCTCAAGCTCTGTAGTCACCATGAAAAACATGGCCACTCCCACAATTTCATTCTACTAGTATTTCTCCTGCAAGAGACAGACAGTGAATTACTGGCTCAAATCTGGACCCCTAAAAGCTTCTGGCTCAGGATATTCCAGTTGGGATTTGTGGCTCTTTCAAAAGATGGCATAAAGGAAGGAGGTCCCAGGAAATCATCTATCTTCGGGCTTCATCCCTTGAACTAAGTATCTTGATTTTAATCCTGGACTCTGGTGGCTGGAATGCTCAGAGATTCTCTAAATCTCTCCAGCCCTCTACCTCCCCTACCCACAGGATTCCCTGGGCCACAGTTCTCAGAGCCAGTGCCTTCTGGTGGATCCCCTGACCTACCTGGAATCAACATGAATTGAATGCCCCTTGATCATCAGTAAGTCTTGAACAGTCATAAGATGCCTGATAGCTGAGAACTAGAAAGTCCATAGCCAAATGCCCTCAGATCCAGGTCCGGAATGAACAACAATTGCCTCTGGAAAATATTCAGCAAAATGAAGCCCTCCGCCACCACTGGGGAGGAACACAATTCAAGGAAAACTGAGTGACTGAATGTAGTCTTTAGGGAAAGAGCGAAGCAAAATATTACTGAATAAAGAAAGGGCGTCCCAGGACTTATTGTCTGCTTCAAGTGGCTGGGCGTGGGGAGTTTAACCTCCTTCCTTGCCCATGTTCCTCCTTTCTTCCTTCTAGATCTCTCTACTCCTTTCACAAAACAATTTGTACATAACAGTGAAAAGCGATACTGTTAATGACAGAAAATAAGGTATCTGTTTGTCTCTCTCTCTCTGCTCTTCGGTTTTATGGGCAGGGGCAAGTGGCAGCAGGAGTGTAACTATAAATCACTCCCACATAGAAGCAGAGGACCGCGGGCAAACAGCTCAGAGTTCTCTGGGAGGGGCGCCTAGGTGGCTCAATGGGTTAAGCGTCTGCCTTCAGCTCAAGTCATGATCTCAGGGTCCTGGGATCGAGTCTTGCATCGGACTCCCTGCTCTGCGGGGAGCCTGCCTCTCCCCCAGCTCATATTCTAATAACTAAATAAAATCTTTTAAAAAAATAATCATCCCTTTCATTCATATCTGTTTATTCCTGTCTTATAACCTCTTTGGTATTTTCTCTTTTCCTTTGTCATTGTAAAGAGATTGGGGATTCTGCAGACATGCAGTGATGAGAGAGAGGCTCTTGTGCTCTAGAAAGCACTGCTGGGAATCACTCAGAACTATTCTGGTGTTTTCTCCTATACCAGGCCATCCAGGAAGAGTATGGACCCTGTGCACATTAGCCCGGGGCACAGTTGACTGCAGTGCTTCTTTGGAACACATGCTCGGCCAGTTTAGGGACATTTTGAAGAATGCAGGCTCCCCAGGCAATGAATCACCCTCCTGCCTTCTATCATCCAACTTCAGCTTAGGACTGACATATTTCCTAGGACCCTGGGATCATGACCTGAGCTGAAGGCAGACACTTAACCAACTGAGCCACCCAGGCGCCCCAGAAGGGATGATTATAATGAGACTTTATTTTTTCCAACAAAATGCAAATTATGTAAGGGAGAGAAATTTGTGCAAAGAAATTTTGTATTCAATGTACCAAACTTCTGGTATCTGCATATGCAGCTGAAAAGAGTCTTTCATGATACCTTCTCTAACGTCATTTTCTGAACGCCATGGTGGGCCATGAAAAAGCTGCAAGACTGGCTAATGCCTATCAATTCATTATGGCCCCACATTTTTACCAATTCTATATCACTGTCAGGGAAAACAATAAAATGTGCCCCCTTTCTCCTTGTACTCACCATTGCTCTCATGGGGAAATGCTGGTGAATTTAAAACTGCAAATTCATTCTTACAATTTTTATTTTAATACCGAAAAGAGTTTCACTTCAAGAGATAAATAGCTATACAATGAAAAAGAAAAAAAAAATCTAGATAATCCTCTCCTCTAAAGTCCATGACAGAGGACATTAAATGGTTTATCCCACTGTCTTACTTATTAATCTCCAAGTAGATCCTAAGGATAAAATTAAAAACAGTTCTAAATACCAAATTTTATATTGAAAATGTAGTTTTTTGTTTTTTGTTTTTTTAAGTAAAAGCAAGAAGCTGGAATAGAACTAACTCTGGGGGCTCTGCCACCTCCTACTTACTAAACGTGAACCAGTATTTTTTAACATTCTCCATGATCTGGCCTCCAACAATCATTAAGATCACCATATTCCAACTTTTGTCTTTAATAGTTAATGTGAATACATTTGCCACTTCTCTCAAATTTAAGATTCTTGGGCCTTGGAGGAATGTAAACACCACAAATTCTTTCTTCAAAAGAGGCGTTAGCTCTGGAAATCCTTTGCTCTAGTCTAATAAAGACCTATTTTCTAAAACCACTAAGTATAAAGCCACTCCCTCTTTGTTTAAAGACAGGGTTCTTTCAGGCGCTGTTTTATTCTATTTGCCCACCAGGAATCAGCAGTGGTTTGGTGGCAGGAAACTGCACTTAGAGGCTTGGTGTTGTGGGCATGAAGAGCTGGGCTAGTCCAGACTCACCCTTTGGTCAGCATTTAACACCTGGTGGTGGAACTTTCTAATCTAGACCTGCCTTCCAGTTAATGTCTTAAGGCATGCAGTTGACATCAGATTCACAATGATGATTTAATGTTTGGGAAAAGCGCAGCACATGAAGCAGTCTGGACCTCATGAATCTTTCTGATATGAAGCTCGAGGAAATGGATATTTGTTTTTCTTTCTCTCTCTCTCTCTCTCTTTTTTTTTTTGCCTAAATTTTTTTCAAGTCTCCAAACTGTTCATCCGTCCTTTCTTCCTTCCTTCCTTCCTTCCTTTCTTTCTTTATGGGAAGGGGGTGGGGAGGCCTATATTTTTCTCAAACCCCAAAGTTTGACTATAAAACTCATATTATTTCCATTTTCATCCAGAACTTCAGTGCCTTGTTGCCCAAAGTACTGTCATGTTCAGCACTACAACTAAATATTCACATTTAATTGTGTCCCTCACAGTGGATTTCTACTCAGGAAGTTTTGTTTCAGCTTTATGCATTTGAGGAAATGCTTCTTTTTTTTTAAGTCTATTTATTTTTTAATATTTTATTTATTTGTCAGAGAGAGAGAGTGAGAGAGAGAGAGAGAGAGGCAGGCAGAGGGAGATGCAGGCTCCCCGCTGAGCAAGGAGCCGCACGCAGAACTCGATCCCAGGACTCTAGGATCATGACCTGAGTTGAAGGCAGATGCTTAACCGACTGAGCCAACCAGTCATCTCATTTTTTTCAAGATTTTATTTATTTATTTGAGAGAGACAGCATAAGCAGTGGGGTAGTGGCAGAGGGAGAGGGAGAAGCAGACTCCCCGCTGAGCAGGGAGCCTGACACGGGGCTGGATCCCATGACCCTGAGATCATGACCTGAGCTGAAGTCACTTAACCGACTGAGCCACCCAGGCCCCCCTGAGGAAATGCTTCTAATGCAGAACTTAGAGGTAAATTCTGGTACTAATATAATTAAAATCTGCATTAATATCCTAGAAATTACAAAATTTATATACATGAAATCAATGTAAAACTGCTGGATTAGAAGCCATCCAGCCCACAGATCATGAAGGGAGATGAAAACTAACATAGCCTTATATGTGGATCAATTCTATCTCCAAATCACAAGAATAACTTACAAATATTGTATCCAGCCTCTTCATGCCCCTAGGACAGGTGTGGTGCCACATGTATGCAAGAAAGATTAGGTATGGAGTTAATAAAAGAAGAATAGGAAAAGAGAAGATTGGAGAATGCAGAAGGATAATGAACAAAAATGAAATTTTACTCACAAATGGCTGGAAGAAGTTGCACTTAAAAAAATCCCAAATCTATGTAGTCTACAATCTATTCTTGTTAGTCTATCAAGAAAGTTTTAACGTGGGGATTGCTGGATCTTTGTGAAATTTCCTCCTTTTAAAAATGACCATGGCAATATTCACAGTCTGTGTGATTATATTCGAATTGGACATCCAGACCCATTCTTATTATCTAGACTTAGACCACTTTTCCTATTGGCTAGAGCCTCATCCCAAAACTCAAAAGTACAATTGTTGCTACTTGTAGGCTGCTTTGTTGCAAATAATGAAACAAGCGAAGGTGAGGGTGGCATTTTCAATGTCAAAAAGAGATTATATGGATTCCATTTTAATTTGCCTACACTCTGTCTTTTGATCACAGGTAATTGTGAATTGGCTCTAGTTCAAAGACAGACAGCGATTTTAAACTCATGCAGTCTTTACAACATTCACAATAGTATGCCCTGCTTATTGGGGCCTTTTCTCCTTAGCACAATAAATGTGTGCTAGGCAGAGTTGAAACTTGTCCTGAAAAACTCATGGCCTCGGGGGTTCCATTGAGAAATGCTGTGTGGGCAAACAAAGCTCTCTCTTTGCAGCTTTACAAATGATAGGTTTTCACTTTATAAGATGTTTTCACTGCATTCTTAAAGCATCTGCTGATGCAAAACAGCATGAGCCAGCAATCCCAGTTTAGCATTGTCTGTGAAAACAAATGTCTATTCATGTGAGATTCACTCTCTCTCCTGGTTAGCTGCCTTCATTGAGAAGCTGGAAGAACAGGATGCAGAATAAGGGGGTGAAAGGGAGATGCTAGCCTTAAGCAGTGTGCCCCCACTTTCCTCCAAGCACCCCCCTCTCATTACTGGCCCGACTAGGGATAGATAGGAGAGCTTCCACCAAACACTGCACAAAGCTTCCAGGGAAGAGAGGAGGTGATGAGAGTCACCCTGGGAGTTCAAAGATAAGAAATATCTGTACGGAGGATAAACAAGGAACCTCCTGACTGTTTTTGCAGAGTTGAGCATGAGTCTGGTTACAGAACTGAGCATCCAGCTGCTATCACTAAACCTGTCTCCCCGCCAATTTGTTTGGTGAGCTTCCCTAATTTTTAGAACCCTGACATGGTCCAGAGGGCCTATGTTTTTTTTTCTACTCTCCAGGGAGGATTACTTGACTAATTATTCAGGATGGTTTTCCTAAAGGGAGAAATGGCTATGCTGTATAAAATGTCACAAACTTAAATAGAGTTATGTCTATGTATACATTCTAATGGGTTGTATCTTTCTACAACATCTTCCCCATGGAAACAGCCCATGTCCTTTATTGCATTTGGCATTACGGGTGAGGTCTGCAAAGAACTCTTTGGGAGGCCAGTTTACTTTCTGCTTTCTTGTTGCTATGTGATTCCTCTAGGAGAGTAATACTCTTTCAAGTACCATTTTTTTTCCTCTAGGCTAGACGTCTCCAAAAATTAAGAATACCGTGACTTTTAAAATGAAAGCCTTAAAAATACACTCTCGCAAACAATAAGGTGATTTTTATTTTGCAATATTAAGTGATATAAAGTGCGTAGCTTGGAAGGTGGTAAAAACATGAACAAGGATTCTGCCTTTCCTTCTCTTTCCAAGCCATTCCATCAAGATGCTGTCAGTCTGAACAAGTGTAGCCAAATCTTGATTATCCTTAGCAATCAAGGTCATGGACAATTAACACTCATAGATCATAGACTCATATAAAGTTAGAACTAGAAAAGAAGTCAGAGAACACTTAGTCCAATTCATTTGTTTTACAGGTGAGGTAATCAAGTCAGAGAAGTTAAGTGTCTTGAAGAAATCCACACACCTAATAAGGGGTAGAGCCTAGAACTGAGTTTCTGACTCAGAGTTCCCTTCTCTCTTTGCACTCTTTCCCATGGATTATTTCTACAGGGTTTATTCTTTTTATTTATCTATTTTAACATATAACCTTGACCTCTTTTCCCAAAATAAAAGTTCTTAGGGACATAAGTGCTGAGTAAACCCTAACTCACCCTTTTAAGGTGAAATCACCCTTCCCTACTTTGCTCCTGTTTACCCTCAGGAAAGTGATAAAATGACAAACAGGCCCCAGAGGATAAAGAAAGCATGGGGTGCTGGTGATTCACAAATGGAATATGCAAAACATGAATAATCCCATTTCAGCAATTACAGGAGCGATCCAATACCTCGACTGCAGCAGCATGCAGGACACAGGAAGCACAGGTGGAATCAAAACGGAGATGATAGAGACTCCAGTCCTTTAGTGCTAAGCACTATAGAACCTTTGTAATTAGGACAGTTACTTGTCCCTGGCTTCACCTTTCTATTTCTATGAAAAGTTTTATCAGTAGAGGAAAAATGAATAGTAACTAGGGGAAAAAAGAAATGGATAATTACAACAATGCTAATGGTTTATCACATGTGGATCATGGAGATCATTGAAAAGAGAAGTGGGATTATGGGAATCGGGAAATATGGTCCATATGGTCCATAGCCCTGTGAAGAGCCGTGTGAACTAGAGAGTGAATAAAACTCCCTCAGTCTCAGTTTCCCATAAAATGAAGAGACTGAACAATTACTTTCCTAAAGCATCTTCTAAATAACATGAGTTCCACAGGGTGTTAATTTATTGAATGTGCACACACATGATATGCATACACACACGATCAAGTAAGTTTGAGAAACTTCGGGTTAGAAAAAGTCAAACCAACTTCATCACTAGGAAAATCCAGAGCCTTCAATATGCTAATAAGCATGTGCATCTCCAAAGTAAGGGGGATGGCATACAGCCCTAAAAAATTCTCATTTACAGACTACCTGTGGGACTAGTGATTCACAGGGCACATATTCAGAACACTGTCCTAAGAGATAGTTTATGCTCCCTCTAGCTCTTAATTTTTTCAATAGGATTCTGTGGAATATAGGTTAAAGGATCTAAATTAAACTTCAAAAAAGTTGCCCAGTTCACATTCATTGCTCTTTCTATAGCAGGCACTCAAATGTTACTATAAACCTATAATGACAGATACTTTATAGCTGGTAAACCTAAAATATGCATTCTCACACTATAAAATTATTGATCAAGCAGGGAGTGGAATCCTGTAAAGCGTATTTGCCATAGGCACTTGAGATGATTTTGTATCTATTTTTCAGAAATTCATAGTGCTGGCCTGAGGGGAAAGAGAAAAAAAGTTGAGCTCTATTCTCTTGCTTAGATTATTTCTTAAGATACGTTCATGTTCTTGACATCATAAAAATCCTCAGAAAAGATTATCATCTCTTGAGAGAACATAGCTATAGGTATCCAACTCTGATTTTAAAAATATATGTAGCATGTAATGAGCTTAGAAAGTCATAAGTTTTACTGCAAATTGTCCCTAATATTATCAGCTAGGTTAGTCCTAAGCATTTAAAATATTTACAATGAAAAACCCAGATGTCTTTAATTTTCAAAGAAAAAAAAAGTGTTTTCCTGACCTTCCACAATCTAATTTGTTACATATCATTAAAGATCTCTTTATCCTGGAAATTTCTGGCATCTCTGCTTATTATGAAATAGCCCAGGAATACAGAGAAATCATTTCTCACTACACAGTCTACTTTTCAGACAACAGACACAAAAGTGACATGTGTACACATACACAGGGAGAAGAGAATGCTAATAGTCAAGGGCATCAGTTCAAATTTAAACAAAACCAATCAGCTTTGTCATAATCAAGTTCAAAAGTGTCATAACTGAGGGCTCCATAGCTCTGTGCTCTATCCTCTTTGTCCCACCTTGAAGACAGAGTTATCTTCTAGCTCTGATCACATAAATCTATTATTTGAAAACTTCCGAAAGATCTCTTTAATCTATAAAATTAAGTACAGATTCCTCTACCTGCCATTCACCCACTGATAATATGTAAAAGCTTTCTAGACTAATTCTCACAACTTCTTTACACACGTCACATATTCTAGCCAAACTGCTCATTTGATATTGCCTAAGCAAGGTACATTTGGTACCTTTGTTCAAGCCAGTCACTCCTGCTGGAAGGTCTGCTCTGTTCTTTCTTCATTCCCCACTAACATATCCTGCTGGTCAAAATCATATTAATCATCTAAGACATTGCTCACTTCTAACTCTTCCATTAATCATTCTGTTTCCTTCATGCAGATGTGACCACCAACTAACTGAACCAATACTTCCTCCCTACTTTAAACACTTTTATGAAGCATTTATCATCTGCCATGTTTGTATACGATGTATAGGAAAAAGACCATGATGTATCATGGCTTTATCTGAGGCACTTGGTAAATAATATTTTCAGAAATAAATGAATTTCAAGACTTGTGTATCAAATAAAGGACATACATAAACACTTTAAGAAATCTGAATATGTAAAAAATCAACTTAAGTTAGAAGGTAGCAAATGCATTCATAGGATTTAGAATGGCATCCTTTTAATGAGTTCATTCAGTATATTTTTAAAAATGATATATATTTTTTAAAATATTAAATAACACCTTTCCTAAAAGGCACTCAATGAGCAGGAAGAGAAACCTAAAAATACACTTCCACATATTTTGAGGTTAAATGAAAATTTCTATCCCTACCCTAAATACAGTAAGTTTTGTTGATGTGCCCCTGACCTCTCTATCACTACCATCTAATCCATACATAGAACCAACCTTTTTCCCAGGAAGAACACTAATATGAGACAAGGAGCCCCACCCTCTGATCTAGAATCAGGATATATAGACTTTCATATCATCACAAGAGCTAAGGGCCAGCTAGTCCTTCCTTTCTTTTTCTGATCACGTAGATTCTCAAGTATGCTTTCTTACTTGAACATAGCACATTTGTTTACTCCAACCTAAAATAACTGTCTTCCTTGCCTTATCTCTGAATCTCTTAAACCTCTACTCCCTGCCCTTACATCCAAGTTCAGGGTGATTCTCCTTCCCAGGACCTATGTTGGACCAGAACAAGAGCCCTGAGAAGAGGCTCAACTAGCAGATATTTTGATAAGATTGTGCTATCTAGGGCAAGTGTTTTTCAAACTTTTCAAGGAACATTGTTTACATTTCTCTGCATTTGATTTCCCTTAGAATCCATTTTTATTTTTTTTTTAAGTTTTTTAAATTTATTTGACAGAGAGGGGGAGAGAGAGAGAGTACAAGCAGGGGCAGCCACAGGCAGAGGGAGAGGGAGAAACAGGCTCCCTGCTCAGCAGGGAGCCCAATGTGGGGCTCGATCCCAGGACCCTGGGATCATGACCTGAGCCAAAGGCAGATGTTTAACAGTCTGAGCCACTCAGGCTCCTCTAGAATCCATTTTTAAAAACTGTACTACATAGGAACTCTAGAAAGTAAAGAAACCATGGTGGTCTTACAAAGCCAATACATCTAGATGGAAGAAAAGAAGGGAAGGAGAGAGGGAGGAAGGAAGGAGAAAAGAAATCACATAGACAACATATATATCAAAAGTAGGTAACAAGGTATCCCCACGATTTCCCAACTATGGTCAGATAAGGATAAGCCAACAACAGTAAACAGAAACAAAACAAAACAAAATCTGGCATGGTATCAATGTTTGTGTAGGAGACAGCACAAAAGGAAAATGGGATATTTCAAACGCCACAGAAGAGAAGAATCCCAAAATATCCAACAGGTATTTAAAAGCTGAAACTGAGAAGGGTATGGCCAATCCATTAACACGTGAGTACAAGGGGCTCATGATAAGGTCTTAGGGAGTAGAGCAGGCTGGTCCCTGTGGACATTCAAAACTAAGCAGCCAGGACTCCCTCCCAGGATAGTGCCTCACACTGAAAAGAAACTACTGTGAGTGGAATCAAAATTGACCAGGAAAAGGGAAACAAAAGTGAAGGAAAGAGAAGGTCACAGAAGAAAATGGAGGAGGGCAATATAAAGAATCAGGAAATTTCAGAAAGCAAATTGCTATCTTTATTTTTTAAATTAGGCATCTTTCAATATATGTTTATTGGCCTTAACTGCAAGTCTATTCTTGATTTTTTTTCTTCTTTTCCTCATACCGCAGAGGATGAAAAATCCCTTCATTTCCTGTTTCCCTTGTTTCTCACTTATCTTCTCTCTTTAGCATCTTCAGTTTTACTCTTTTCACAGATTTTTTTTCCCTCTTGGCTTTCAAACATGAGCAGATTGCAACTATCTTGGAAAAAAAAGATTTTATTCAACTCCACCATTCACATTGACTCCTCCCTCATTCTCTCTACCCCTATGTTTGTCAGATAAGGGTTTCATACCTGTTACTATCACTTCCTCTAAGCAACCATATCAGTGATTTTACTGAGCCCTAATTTCACTAACTTGCTTTACATCATTTTAAATCCTGTTGCCATCTCTTTTTAGTCACAATTTTCTCTTAACTCCCAAGGCACCATCCCATTTCTCCTCTTAAATCTAGGACTATCTTCTTTCTCAAGCTTTCTTTTTTTTTTTTTTTTTTTTTGATCTTTAGCCAGAAAGTATGGATTTTCAGCAATTTCTGTTTTGGGACATTTGTTCTTTTTCTTCACTTGTTCCTTTGGAAAGCTCATCCATCCCAAATATTTCAGCTATTGCCTCCATGTAAATAACTCCCAAATCAATTTCACTAGTAAAGATGTTTCATTTAAAAACCGGTCTTTCACTTATACTTTTGCCATATTCCTTAATAGCACATAAAAACCAACAGAAAATGGAACTCTGTAAAGTCAGAAAAACTACCTTGATGCTCCTTCTAAAAGTCCAGGGAAACAAATTTGACATAAAAATGAGTAACATAAAAATATTGAGATCAACTCCCATGCAGTTATTGAAAAAAGAAAAGAAAGAAAGTGAATGACTTTACTACAGAGAAAGAAAATATACCTAAAAGACATATCCACAGAACAGTTTAAAACTGTAACATTCTATTTAACTAGGCTATCTATTTAACTAGGCTAAAGCATATTAAGAAAATAGTACAACACACAAAGGACAACATAAATGAGAATTAGGAAAACTCAGAAATGAAATAATTACATCAGAAGAGAATTAGAATTACAAGAAAAATTATATCAGAAATAAAACTAAATTAGAAGGAATACAAACTTATGATGACAAGAGATAAGATTTTAATATAAAGGCAAGGTAAAAAGGAGACAACGTTTAAAATGAAAAAGGAAGGAGGAAAGAAAGAAAAGGGATTCAAGAGAAAGTGACAAATATTGAAGACAGGCAAAGAAAATCCAAAATGTGGATGAATCTCTGAAGAAAACCACAAGAGAATGAAAAAAAAAAAAAACTAAAACAATGTATTTTTTTTAAAGTTCCTGAAATTAAAGGAAACTATGGAAGCTTCCTATTAAAAGAACATAACCCATATTAGACATTATTAATCTTCAGAATGAACAAGACATATTCTAGTGAGATTATTGGATTTTATGTTTAAAAACAATCCACTTAGCATTGAATAAAAAAGTCAGTAACTTATATGGGAAAGAAAACTAAATTATCATCAGACTTCTTCAAGAGAAGCATATTTAAATACTCAAGGGCAGAAAACGTGAGCTGAGGATTTCATATCCAGCAAAACTGACTTTCAAACATAAAAGGCACACATACACAAAATTGTCATCAACTTGCAAAAACTCATGGAATGCACTTCAACTTCCAGGCATGATGAAATAAATGAATTAGTCCTTCTAGTTTAAATGATAAAACTGAACAAAATATATAAGGCAACTTTTTCAGATATTAATCAACAAACAGCATACCACTGTGATCCCTGAGGTAAGGGAAGCTCACAAAGTGAGCCCCAGAACTGACCTGATCCTTACATAGAGGCATTTCTCAATTCCCTAATACAGTTCAGCGAGTTGGAGTCCAGCAGAGCACTGTGGTCCTGCAGAGATTAGGAGGCATGGATCAGAGTTCAAAGTAGGCAAATTGGCTGGAATCTGCAGGGCAGAACACCAGAGAAAAGAGAGGCACAAAGAAGGTATCCAGAATTCTGTGAGAATGTGTGTGTGCGTGTGTGTGTGTGTGTGTGTGTGTGTGTGGAGGGGGGATTGTGGGGGATGTGTCCCTGCTGAGTTCCTGGCAAAGGGCTAGACTGTGCAGGAGCAGAGAGAGACTATAGGAGCTTTGCCCAGGAAAGTATACCAGAACAGACCATATGCTGAATCCTAAAATGAGTCTTAATACATTCTCTGATCACAAAAAAAAATTAAATCAGAAATCAATAAAAATAAGGTATTTAGAAAATGTTCAAATGTCTGGAAATTAAATAACACACTTTCTACAATGGGTCAAAGCAGAATTCACAAGAGACATTTGAAATTATTTCAAACTTAATGAAAATGGAAAATACCAAGATTTATGAGACAAAGCTAACACAGTGTGTAGGAAAAATTACTGTTTTAAATACTTATATTAGAAAAGAAAGTTTAAAATCAATGATCTCCATGTCCACTTTTAAAATTTCTAGCTTAGAAAGACAGAGAGTAAATTTAAAGATCAAAATATGACCAAAATAAGAATGAAAGAAATAATAGAGAACTCAATGAAATGGAAAACAATGGAGAAATTTAGCAAAACCCAAAGTGGGTTACTTGAAAATATTTAAAAATTAATGATCCTTAGCAAGATTAACCAAGAAAGAAAGAGAGAAAACACAAAATACTTTAAAAAATATCAAGAACCCTGTCTACTCAAGAAATCAAATTCACAACCAAAGAGTTCCCTCCAAAAAATCCAGGTCCAGATTACTCCACTGGTGAATTTGATAAAATATTTTTTATGTAAACTCTTTCAGAGAATAGAGAAGGAGGGGGATGCATCCTAATTCATTTTACGAGGGTAGGAAAACCCCCATACCAAAACCTGAAAAGGATTACTATAAAAAAGGGAAAACAGGGCGCCTGGGTGGCTCAGTTGGTTAAGCGACTGCCTTCGGCTCAGGTCATGATCCTGGAGTCCCTGGATCGAGTCCCGCGCCGGGCTCCCTGCTCGGCAGGGAGCCTGCTTCTCCCTCTGACCCTCCCCCCTCTCATGTGCTCTCTCTCTCTCATTCTCTCTGTCCCAAATAAATAAATAAAATCTTAAAAAAAAAAAAAGGGAAAACAATATTTCTCATGAACATCACTGCAAAAATATCCTGAAAAATTAGTATACTGAATTCAGCTATATATAAACAGGACAATCTATCATGACCAAATGTGATCTGTCTCAGGAATTCCCTTAAAGTAATTAAAAATTAAGATAATTTGTCATATTACCAAGGTACAAAATAATGTCCTTCACAGTTACAGAGGAAAAAATGTAACCAAACTCAATGCCTATTTATGAAAAGTATTTCAGCAAACTAGGAATAGATGGAAACTTCCTATATCCTTATAAGTCTACAAAGAAACCAACAACTTATGCCATACTTGATGAAATACTGCATTCACCTAAAACAAAGAACAAAGCAAGAATATCTACTTTCCCTACAATCATGCTACATTATACTCTGAAGGTTCTAACTAATGCAATAGGGCAAGATACATAAATAAAAGGCTCACAGATTTTTTTAAAAAAATTTTTAAACACTGTTTGCTGATAACATCATTGTCAACATAAATAACACTAAGGAATCTACCAAAATAAGTTATTAGATTTAATAACTTAATTTAGCAAGACTGCATGATATAAGGTCAATATATACAAATAATGACATGTCTCCAGCATGTAAATCTGAAAAATTCAACTTAAAACACAATACCACTTAATATTTAAAAAGACAAATAATCAAGAACGAATTTATCAAAATATATCTAACTTGTCTACACTTAAAACTACAAAATAATCCTGTGAAAAAAATTAAAAGAATATCTAAATTAAAGGATAGATATATCACGTTCATGAATTGAAAGACCCAGAAGTGTTAAGATTTCCTTTCCCTCTAAATTGATCAATAAATTCAACACAATTCAAATTATAATCTTAAGACTTTTGCATAAATTGATAAATTGATTCTAAACCTCATGAAAATGCAAAGAACTTAGAATAGTCAAAATAATCTTGTGAAGGGAAGAACAAAGTTGAAGGACTTACACTACCTCATTTCAAGGCTTACTATAAGGTAATAGTGATCAAGTCAGTGTTGTATTAGAATAAAGATAAACAGAACAAAACAAATTCCAGAAATGACCCACACAATTAATTTCTGACAAAGGTACTAACATAATTCAGTGGGAGACTGAATCATCTTTCTAATTAATGTTGCTATAAAAATTGGCTATCAATCAGGAGAAAAAATAAACCTCAACCTCTCTCTACATCACATACAAAAATTAACTGAAAATGGATCACAGACCTAAACCTAAAAGGCAAAACTGTAAAACTTCTGGAAAAAGCATAAGAGAAATTCTTCACCACTGTGGGAGTATGCAGAGATTTCTCAGTATACAAAAAAATGCAGTAACCTTAAAAAATAATAATAAGCTGTAAAAATATATTTGATGAAGGATCATATCCAGAATATATAAAGAACTCTTAAAACTTAGTAATAGGAAGGCAAAAACTAAATTTATAAAGTCTGTAAAAGACTCAGAAAAAAGATATAAATGGCAAAACTCACGTGAAAAGATGCTCAACATCATTAGTCTGGAAAATGCCAACTAAAACCACAATGATATACCACAACATGCACATTAGATTGGCCAAAATTTGAAAAAAAAAAAAATACAGATTGTTAGTAAGGACATGGGGCAACCAAACTTTTATGCATTTCTGATAGAAGTATAAAATGACAATCACTTTGAAAAAGTCTGGAAGTTTCTTCTAAAATGAAATATACAGTCATCATCAGACAACACCAATTGAATTTCTAAGTATTTACCCAAAAGAAATGAAAATATATAACTAAATATTGTACACTGAAGTTTATTAACATTGCTACTCATAATAGACAAAAACTAGAAATAACACAAATATCTATCAACAGGTGAATGGATCAACAAATCATGATAAATACCTACACTGGAAGGCTCATAGAAATACTGATACACATAACATTTAAAAACGTTATGCTGTATCAAAGAAACCAGGCCCAAATGAGTATGTATCATGTTACTGCATTTATATCAAACTCTAGAAAAGACAACTCTAACATAGAGAGACACAGCATATCAGGGTTTGCTTAGAGTAGGGATCGGTTACTGACTAAGAAGGTGGACAAGGGAGTATTTTTTGATAATGGAAATGTTGTATATCTTGATAGTATACCTGATACACAGGTGTATATATTCATCAAAACTCATCAAAATGTATAGTTAAAATGGGTGCTTTTTATTATATATACAGTAAACCTCAACAAAGTTTATTAAAAAACATGCTGAGTAAAACATACTGACATAAAAGGAGTATATACCATATTATTCCATTTACATGAAGTTCTAGAACTGGTAAAATTAATTGATAAAGATAGAAATCAGATCAATGGTTATTTGGAGCAGGGGTAAGAAGGAATTAATTGGCAAGGAGCAACTTGGGAAGTTTCTGGAGTGACAAAAATATTCTAACCTTTGAACTGGGCAGTGATTATATAATATATACATTTGTCAAAACCCATTAAATTTTTAATGTGTTCATTTTATATGAATTATACTTCAGATAAAGATGATTTCTTTAAAAATTTTTAGCAACTATTGTTCCCATGAGCAATAGTGAAGATTCAAATAAATAAAATCAGAAATGAAAGAGAAGACATTACAACTGACACCACAGAAGTACAAAGGATCATGAACAATTATATGTCAACAAATTAGATCCTATTTATTTGTGTCTTTTTCAGTTTCTTTCATCAATGTCCTATAGTTTTCAGTGTACAAATCTATCACCTCCTTAGTTAAGAAATAGATTCCTAGAAGAAATAAATTCTTGGAAATCTACAACTGGCACAACTGAATCATGAAGAAAAAGAAAATCAGACCACTAACTAGTAAGGAGATTGAATCAGTAATCAAAAACCGCCCATAAAAGAAAAACCCAGGACAAGATGTTTTTACTGGTGAATTGTTTTTTTAAAAACTTTTTATTGTTATGTTAATCACCATACATTACATCATTAGTTTTTGATGTAGTGTTCCATGATTCATTGTTTGTGTATAACACCCAGTGTTACATGCAGAACATGCCCTCTTTAATACCCATCACCAGGCTAACCCATCCTCCCACCCCCCTCCCCTCTAGAACCCTCAGTTTGTTTTTCAGAGTCCATCTTCTCTCATGGTTCGTCTCCCCCTCCGATTTCCCCCCCTTCATTCTTCCCCTCCTGCTATCTTCGTCTTCTTCTTCTTCTTTTTTTTTTAACATTTATTGTATTATTTGTTTCAGAGGTACAGATCTGTGATTCAACAGTCTTGCACAATTCACAGCACTCAACATAGCACATACTGTTCCCAATGTCTATCACTCAGCCACCCCATCCCTCCGACCCCCGACCACTCCAGCAAACCTCAGTTTGTTTCCTGATATTAAGAATTCCTCATATCAGTGAGGTCATATGATACATGTCTTTCTCTGACTTATTTCGCTTAGCATAACACCCTCCAGTTCCATCCACGTCGTTGCAAATGGCGAGATTTCGTTCCTTTTGATGGCTGCATAATATTCCATGGTTTATATATACCACTTCTTCTTTATCCATTCATCTGTCGATGGACATCTTGGCTCTTTCCACAGTTTGGCTATTGTGGACACTGCTACTATAAACATCAGGGTGCACGTACCCCCTTCAGATCCCTACATTTTTATCTTTGGGGTAAATACACAGTAGTGCAATTGCTAGATCGTATGGGAGCTCTATTTTCAGCTTTTTGAGGAACCTCCATACTGTTTTCCAGAGTGGCTGCACCAGCTTGCATTCCCACCAACAGTGTAGGAGGGTTCCCCTTTCTCCACATCCCCGCCAACATCTCTCATTTCCTGACTTATTAACTGAGGCAATTCTGACTGGTGTGAGGTGATATCTCATTGAGGTTTTGATTTGGATTTCCCTGATGCTGAGCGATGTTGAGCACTTTTTCATGTGTCTGTTGGCCATTTGGATGTCTTCTTTGGAAAAATGTCTGTTCATGTCTTCTGCCCATTTCTTGATTGGATCAGTTGAGTTTGATAAGCTCTTTATAGATTTTGGATACTAGCCCTTTATCTGATATGTCATTTGCAAATATCTTCTCCCATTCTGTCGGTTGTCTTTTGGTTTTGTTGACTGTTTGTTTTGCTGTGCAAAAGCTTTTTATCTTGATAAGGTCCCAATAGTTCATTTTTGCCCTTGCTTCCCTTGCCTTTGGCCATGTTTCTAGGAAGAAGTTGCTGCAGCTGAGGTCGAAGAGGTTGCTGCCTGTGTTCTCCTTTAGGATTTGGATGGACTCCTGTCTCACATTGAGGTCTTTCAACCATTTGGAGTCTATTTTTGTGTGTGGTACAAGGAAATGGTCCACTTTCATTCTTCTGCATGTGGCTGTCCAATTTTCCCAACACCATTTGTTGAAGAGACTGTCTTTTTTCCATTGGATATTCTTTCATGCTTTGTCGAAGATGAGTTGACCATGGAATTGAGGGTCCATTTCTGGGCTCTCTATTCTGTTCCATTGATCTACGTGTCTGTTTTTGTGCCAGTACCATGCTGTCTTGATGATGACAGCTTTGCAATAGAGCTGGAAGACCGGAATTGTGATGCCGCCAGCTTTGCTTTCCTTTTTCAACATTGCTCTGGCTATTCGGGGTCTTTTCTGGTTCCATACAAATTTTAGGATTATTTGTTCCATTTCTTTGAAAAAAGTGGATGGTATTTTGATGGGGATTGCTATAAATGTGTAGATTGCTCTAGGTGGCATTGACATCTTCACAATATTTGTTCTTCCAATCCATTGTCTTCCTCAATTTCTTTCATGAGTATTTTATAGTTTTCTGAGTACAGATCCTTTGCCTCTTTGGTTAGATTTATTCCTAGGTATCTTATGGTTTTGGGTGCAATTGTAAATGAGATCAACTCCTTAATTTCTCTTTCTTCTGTCTTGTTGTTGGTGTATAGGAATGCCACTGATTTCTGTGCATTGATTTTATATCCTGCCACTTGACTGAATTCCTGTATGAGTTCTAGCAGTTCTGGGGTGGAGTATTTTGGGTTTCCACATAAAGTATCATATAATCTGCAAAGAGTGAGAGTTTGACTTCTTCCTTGCCGATTTGAATGCCTTTTATTTCTTTTTGTTGTCTGATTGCTGTGGCTAGGACTTCTAATACTATGTTGAATAGCAGTGGTGATAGTGGACATCCCTGCCATGTTCCTGACCTTAGGGGGAAAGCTGTCAGTTTTTCCCCCATTGAGAATGATATTTGCTGTAGATTTTTCACAGATGGCTTTTATGCTATTGAGGTATGTACCCTCTATCCCTATACTCTGAAGAGTTTTGATCAAGGAAGGATGCTGTATTTTGTCAAATGCTTTTTCTGCATCTATGAGAGGATCATATGATTCTTGTTCTTTTGTTAATGTATTGTATCATGTTGATTGATTTGTGGATGTTGAACCAAACTTGCAGCCCAGGGATAAATCCCACTTGGTCGTGGTGAATAATCCTTTTAATGTACTGTTGGATCCTATTGGCTAGTATTTTGGTGAGAATTTTTGCATCCATGTTCATCAGGGATATTGGTCAGTAAATCTCCTTTTTGATGGGGTCTTTGTCTGGTTTTGGGATCAAGATAATGCTGGCCTCATAAAGTGAGTTTGGAAGTTTTCCTTCCATTTCTATTTTTTGGAACAGTTTCAGAAGAATAGGTATGAATTCTTCTTGAAATGTTTGGTAGAATTCCCCTGGGAAGCCATCTGGCCCTGGGCTTTTGTTTGTTGGGAGATTTTTGATGACCGCTTCAATTTCCTTAGTGGTTATAGGTCTGTTCAGGTTTTCTCTTTCTTCCTGGTTCAGTTTTGGTAGTTGATACATCTCTAGGAATGCATCCATTTCTTCCAGGTTATCATCTAATTTACTGTTATATAGTTGCTCATAATATGTTCTTATAATTGTTTGTATTTCTTGGTGTTGGTTTTGATTTCTCCTCTTTCATTCATGATTTTGTTGATTTGGGTCATTTCTCTTTTCTTTTTGATAAGTCTGGCCAGGAGTTTATCAATCTTGTTAATTCTTTCAAAGAACCAGCTCCTAGTTTCGTTGATCTGTTCTACTGTTCTTTTAGTTTCTATTTCATTGATTTCTGCTCTGATTTTTATGATTTCTCTTCTCCTGCTGGGTTTAGGCTTTATTTGCTGTTCTTTCTCCAGCTCCTTTAGGTGTAGGGTTAGGTTGTGTACTTGAGACCTTTCTTGTTTCTTGAGAAAGGCTTGTATTGCTATATACTTTCCTCTTAGGACTGCCTTTGCTGCATCCCAAAGATTCTGAATAGTTGTGTTTTCATTTTCATTGGTTTCCATGAATTTTTTTAATTCTTCTTTAATTTCCTGGTTGACCCATTCATTCTTTAGTAGGATGCTCTTTAGCCTCCATGTATTTGAGTTCTTTCTGACTTTCCTCTTGTGATTGAGTTCTAGTTTCAAAGCATTGTGGTCTGAAAATAGGCAGGGAATGATCCCAATCTTTTGGTACTGGATGAGACCTGATTTATGACCTAGGATGTGATCTATTCTGGAGAATGCTCCATGGGGACTAGAGAAGAATGTGTATTCCGTTGCTTTGGGATGGAATGTTCTGAATATGTCTGTGAAGTCCATTTGGTCCAGTGTGTCATTTAAAGTTTTTATTTCCTTGTTGATCTTTTGCTTAGATGATCTGTCCATTTCAGTGAGGGGGGTGTTAAAGTCCCCCACTGTTACTGTAATGTTGTCGATGTGTTTCTTTGCTTTTGTTATTAATTGCCTTATGTAATTGGCTGCTCCCATGTTAGGGGCATAGATATTTACAATTGTTAGATCTTCTTGTTGGATAGACCCTTTGAGTAGGATATAGTGTCCTTCCTCGTCTCTTATTACAGTCTTTGGTTTAAAATCTAATTTGTCTGATATAAGGATTGCCCCCCCAGCTTTCTTTTGGTGTCCATTAGCATGGTAAATGGTTTTCTACTCCCTCACTTTCAATCTGGGAGTGTCTTTGGGCCTAAAATGAGTCTCTTGCAGACAGCATATCGATGGGTCTTGTTATTTAATCCAATCTGATAGCCTGTGTCTTTTGACTGGGGCATTTAGCCCATTTACATTCAGGGTAACTATTGAAAGATAGGAATTTAGTGCCATTGTATTGCCTGTAAGGTGACTGTTACCGTATATTGTCTGTGTTCCTTTCTGGTCTATGTTGCTTTTAGGCTCTCTCTTTGCTTAGAGGACCCCTTTCAAGATTTCTTGTAGGGCTGGTTTTGTGTTTGCAAATTCCTTTAGTTTTTGTTTGTCCTGGAAGCTTTTTATCTCTCCTTCAATTTTCAATGACAGCCTAGCTGGATAGAGTATTCTTGGCTGCATATTTTTCTCATTTAGTGCTCTGAATATATCCTGCCAGTCCTTTCTGGCCTGCCAGGTCTCTGTGGATAGGTCTGTTGCCAATCTAATGTTTCTCCCATTGTAGGTTATAGATCTCCTCCCGAGCTACTTTCAGGATTTTCTCTTTGTCTCTGAGACTCTTAAGTTGTACAGTTAGATGTCGACGTTTTGACCTATTTTTATTGATTTTTGAGAGGGGTTCTCTGTGCCTCCTGGATTTTGATGCCTATTTCCTTCCCCAAATTAGGGAAGTTCTCTGCTATAATTTGCTCCAGTATACCTTCTGCCCCTCTCTCTCTTTTTTCTTCTTCTGGGATCCCAATTATTCTAATGTTGTTTCGTCTTATCTCTCGAATTCTGCCCTTGTGATCCAGTAGTTGTTTATCTCTTTTTTTCTCAGCTTCTTTATTTTCCATCATTTGGTCTTCTATATCACTGATTCTCTCTTCTGCCTCGTTTATCCTAGCAGTTAGCACCCCCATTTTTGATTGCACCTCATTAATAGCCTTTTTGGTTTTGACTTGGTTAGATTTTAGTTCTTTTATTTCTCCAGAAAGGTTTCTCTAATAACTTCCATGCTTTTTTCAAGCCCAGTTTGTATCTTTAAAATCATCATTCTGAACTCTAGGTCTGATATCGTACTAATGTCTGTATTGAGTAGGTCCCTGGCAGTATGTACTGCCTCTTATTCTTTTTGTTGAGGTGATTTTTTCCATCTTGTCATTTTGTCCAGAGGAGGACAGATGAATGAGAGAATAAAATGCTAACAGGGTAACAATGTCCCCAGAAAAATATACTCTAAACAAATCAGAAAAGACCTGAAACCAGGGGAAAAGAAATGGAAAGAAAGAAAAAAGAAAAAGAAAAAAAAGAAAAGAAAAAGAATAAAAAAAAAAACCAGAATATGATCAAATATGATCAGGCTGGTTCATAGATCAGTGCCACACACTATATTTTGGCTGTATTTTGGTCTGTTAGAAGAAAGTACCTCCCAAAATTTTAAAGAAAGAAAAACTTATATGTGTACAAAAATAAGGGTTGATACGATGAAGGGATGGAATATGACTGTAAAGATGAAAATTATAAAAAATTTTATAAAAGGAATTGATAAGATAAGAAGTTATTTTAAAAAAGAAAGAAGAGGATTTAAAAAGAAAAAAAGGAAAAAAAAGGGAGAGACGTAATCAGGCAGGAGACTAGAACAAAGCCATACACTAGAGATTTAGGGTTATTTTGATCTGTTAGAAGAAACTGCATCTCAAAATTTTAAAGAGAGAACAACTTATATATATATATGCCAAAAATACAGGTAACTACTATGAAGGGATAGAATATGACTCTAAAAATGAAAAATAAAACAGATTTTTTAAAAAAGGGATTGATAAGATGTTGGTTGAAAAAGGGAAAAAGAAAAATTCAAAAAAAAAAGTTAAAAGAAAAATTAACTTTGAAAGACTAAAGAATCATGGGGAAAAAGCCATGGAGTCTATGTGTAGTATTCCCCTAGCACTGGAGTTCTGCCGTTCTCATTGATCGGTAAACTTGGTCTTGGCTGGCTGTTCTCGCTGATCTTGTGGGGGAGGGGACTGTTGCCATGGTTCCCAAATGTCTTTGCTAGAGGCGGAATTGCCCCACCCTTGCCGGTCCGGGCTAAATAATCTGCTCGGGTTTGCTCTCGGGAGCTTTTGTTCCCTGCAACCTTTCCGTACAGCTGTGGAGGATGAGAGTGAAAATGGCGGCCTCCCAATCTCTGCCTCGGAGGAGCTGAGAACTTGGGGGCCCCACTCCTCAGTGCGCCCCCAGAGAAAAGCAGTCAGTCACTCCCATCTCTCTGGTCTCTGGCCGCACTCCGTGCTCACCCGGCCTGTGACTGAGCATTTCTACCTCTGGCACCCGATCCCATGTGGAGTCTCCAAACCCAGCAGATCCCTGCGGTGCACTCCCATGCCGCTCCTCCCGGGGGAGGAAGGGGAGTCTCCCCGGATCGGCGCTTGTTGGGTCCCTGCTGGAGGAGCAGTGGCCCGACTGTGCCGCGAATCACGGTTTATGGCAACCCCGAGCTGAGAGCCCGCACCTCTGCTCCGTCTCTGCAGCCGGCTTCCCCGCTCCAATACCTGGGAGCTCTGCCACACTCAGGCACCCCCGGTCTTTCTGTGACCCTGAGGGTCCTGAGACCACACTGTCCCATGAGGTTTCCACCCTCTGCTTAGTCACTGGAGTGACGCCCCTCAGCGGAGCCTACTTCTAAAAGTTCCGATTTTGTGCTCTGCAGCTCTATCACTTGCCAGAAGCGGCGGATGGAGGCCCCCTGCCCCGCCGTCTATCCTCCTCAGTATTGCCTCAGATTCACTTCTCCGCACGTCCTACCTTCCAGAAAGTGGTTGCTTTTGTGTTCAGAGAGTTGCCGCTATTCTTTTCTTCGATCTCCTGTTTAGTTTGTAGGTGTTCAGAATGGTTTGATCCCTATCCAGCTGCATTCCTGAGACCAGACGAAATCCAGGTCTCCTACTCCTCTGCCATCTTGCTCCACCCCCTGTTATTTTTTTAAGGTTTTTTTTTTTTATGTGAGAGAGAGAGAGCATGACCCAGGGAGAGGCAGAGAGAGAGAAGGAGAAGCAGATTCCCCACTGAGCAGGGAGCCAGACACAGGGTTTGATCCCAGGACCCTGAGATCATGACCTGAACTGAAGGCAGATGCTTAACAGACTGAGCCACCCACGCACCCCTTTACTGGTGAATTCTATCAAACACGTAAAGAAAAATTAATGCCAATCCTTTTCAAACTCATCCAAAAAATTTAAGAGCACAAGTACTCCCAAACTCATTTTGCAAGGCTAGCATTACCATGATACCAAAGCCAGATAAGAAAAGAAACTACAGACCAATATTCCTGGTGAGTATAAATGCAAAAGCTCTCAACAAAATGCTAGCAAACCCAATTTAACACCACATTAAAAGGATCATACAGCATAATCAAGTGGCCTTTATCCCTGGCATGCAAGAATGACTCAACATACACAAATCAGTAAATGTGATACACCACGTTAATGGAATGAAGGATGAAAATTATATGATCATCTCAATAGATGAAGAAAAAGCATTTGACAAAATTCACTATGATTAAAAACTCTCAATAAATTGGGTACAGAAGGAATATACCTCAACATAGTAAAGGTTATGTATGACAACCCACAGCTAACATCATACTCAATGGTGTACTAAGTTGTACACCTGAAACTAATGTAACATTGTGTGTCAACTATATTACAAAAAATTTTTTAAAGAAAACAATCCCATTAACAATAGCACAAAAACAGTAAACTATCTAGGAATGAAGATAACTAAGGAGGTGAAAGACCTGCACACTGAAAACTAGGACACTCATGAAACAAATTGAAAAAGACACAAATAAATGGAAAGATAACCCATGTTCATGGATCAGAAGAATTAATATTATTAAAATACACATACTACTCAAAGCCACGTATAGACTCATTACAATTCCTATCAAAATTCCATTGGCATTTTTTTTTTTACAGAAATAGAAAAAAAAATTTTTTTAATTTGTATAAAACCAAAGACCCCCAATAGTCAAAGTAATCCTGAGATAGAAGAACAAAGCTGGAGGCATCACATTTCCTGATTTCAAACTATATACAAGACTATAGTAATCAAAATAATTTGGCTCTGACATAAAGATAGACCTATAGACCAGTGGAAAAGAATCAAGAATCCAGAAATAATCCCCCACACAGTCACAACAATATTTATAAAGGAGCCAAAAATATTCACTGGGGAAAAGATGGTCTCTTCAATAAATGTAAACACTGGATATTCACACACACACACACAATGAAATTGGACCCCTATCTTACACCCCTCACAAAAATTAACTCAAAATGGATTAAAGACTTGAATGCAAATGGGAGACCATAAAACTCCTCAAAAAAAACACAGGGGAAAAGTTTTTTGACATTGGTCTTTTCAACAGTTTTTTTTAATATATAACACCAAAAGTACAAGCAACACAAGCAAAAACCAAAACAAAAAACAAACAAGCAAAAAAAGTAGAAGTACACCAAACTAAAACACTCCTGCACAGCAATAATCAACAAAATGAAAAGGCAGCTTATGGAATGGAAGAAAGTATTTACAAACCACCTATCTGATGAAGGTTAATATCCAAAATATATAAGAAATCCATGCAACTCAATAACAAATAAGTGTAAATAAATAAATACACAAATAAAAGCTGAAAAATAGGCAAAGGAGTTGAATAGACATTTTTCCAAAGAAGACATACAAATGGCCAACAGAGATATGAAAATGTGCTCAGGGTTACTAATAATCAGCAAATGCAATCTAAAACCACAATAAGCTATCACCTCACACCCGTTGGAATATCTATTTTCAAAATGCCAAGAGATAAAAGGTTGTAAATATTTATACATCCAAAATAGGAACACCCAAATATATAAAACAATAAATAGAAAGGAACTAATTGATAATAATACAATAGTAGTAGGGGACTTTAATGCCCCACTTATATCAATGGACAGATTATAAATAAACAAGGAAACAATGGCTTTTAATAACACACTGGACCACATGGACTTAACAGATATATTCAGAACATTACATCATAAAACAGCAGAATACCTATTCTTTTCAAGTCCACATGGGATATTCTCCAGAATAGATCACATGTTAGGCCACAAATCAGGCTTCAACAAACACAAAAAGATTGAAATCATACCATGCATCTTTTCTGACCACAATGCTATGAAACTAGCAGTCAACTTAAGGAATAATTTGGAAAGACCACAAATACATGAAAGTTAAACAACATGTTACTAAACAATGAATGGGTCAACCAGGAAATCAAAGAAGAAATTTCAAAATACATGGAAACAAATGAAAATGAAAACACAATGGTCCAAAACATTTGAGATGCAGCAAAAGTAGTCCTAAGAGGGAAGTATATAGCAATCCAGGCATACCTCAAGAAGAGAAAAACAAACAAACAAACAAAACAAAAAAACCCCAACTAACCTAACAGCTAAAGAAGCTAGAAAAAGAACAACAAAGCCTGAAGCCAGCAGAAGGAAGGAAATAATAAAGATTAGAGCAGAAATAAATGATATAGAAACTAAAAAAAAAAAAATTAAAAAGAAGTGTTGGCAAGGATGTGGAGAAAAAGGCAACCCTTGTACAAAGTTGGTGGGATTGTAAATTGGTACAACCAGTATGAAAACCAGCATGGAAGTTCCTCAAATAATTAAAAATAGAACTACCAAATGATCCAGCAATTCCACTTCTGAGTATATATCTGAAGGAAATTAATCCACTTTCCTGAAAAGATATCTGCATTCTCATGTTTACTGCAGCATTATTTAAAATAGCCAAGACATGAAACAACCTAAATGTCCATCAAGGATGAATGGTTAAAGAACATGTGAGATATATATATATATATATATATATATATATATATATATATATATACACACACACACACATACATATATATATAGACGATGGAATACTATTTAGCCATAAAAAGAAAATGTTCTGCCATTTGTGACAACATGGGTGGACCTAGATGGTATTATGCTGAGTGAAATAAGTCAGACAGAGAAAAACAAATGCTGTATGATCTCCCTTATATGTGAAACCTAAAAAGCTGAGCTCATAGAAACAGAGAGTAGAATGGTGGTTGCCAGAGGCTGGGGAGTAGAGTAAATGGGGAGATACTGATCAAAGGGTACAAACTTACAGTTATAAGATCAATAAATTCTGGGAATATAATGTACAGCAGGGTGACTATAGTTAACAATACTATATTATATACTTGAAATTTGCTAAGACAGTGGGTCCTAAATGTTCTCACCACACACACACACACACACACACACACACACAAAAGGTAATTATGTGAGGTGATGGGAGTATTAACCAACCTTATCATAGTAACCATTTCACAATATATAAGTGTATTTAATTACTGCATAGTACACTTTAAATTTACACAATGTTATTTATCAATATATCTCAGTAAAACTGGAAAAAAATCAGGTGGACAATAAATGCATAGGTGAAGGGTGTATGGGGGAAGACAGAAGTAGAGAACCATATTACCAAGCACATAACTAAGAAGTTCATATATTGGTAGGATATTTGGTCGTCAGGGGAATGGTGATGAAATCAGATAAACCTGGCTAGTCTCAGCCTGTCACCTACCAAATGAGTGACCGTACACCTTAATTTTGTTCATCTGTAAAATCTAGATAAATTCTTTAAAGGATTTTTAAATGGCTTCCAAATTTTGTCTCACAGTGAGTGATATTTACTAGGTAATCAAAAATGGTAGCTATTACTTGTAGGTTTCCTGGCCTCAGTTTCTAACTTCTGAAATCTACTCCGGCTATGTTATCAAATGAAAACTACCCTCTTAATGTTTTCCAAATGTCTGACAATTTAAAATACTACATCAACTTCCAAACCTGGATTCCATCTGGGACCTTCTCACCTTTCCATCTACCCTATACAATTTATAACTACATACCTTTTTTTCTTTCCTCTTGGAGTTGTCCCATTGCACACCTTCCCATATTTCTCCCCCTAGTGAACCCCATCATCACCCAATCCCAAGCTCCCAAACACCACCTTCTCCAAGAAGCCTTCTGTGATCTCTTCCTCACTGAAAAGTAATTTCTTTCTCTTCCAAGACCAAAGCTCAAATACCATACTCTTTGCAAAGTCTTATGATACCATTTCCAGGAATGCTTAAAAACTTGACAGCATCTAAGGAATTTGATTAGATTTTTAGTTATATTTGTCACTAGGAAACTTTGAGTGACAATATTTACATCTTTTTTATATCCTTTTAGCCTACTGATGTTAGGAGCAGAAGCTTAGAAACATGAGGAAAGAACTAATAAAAATTTCATAAACCTAAAAGAATAGTTGAAACTGATTAATTTTTAGAATTATTTCAAATGCTGCCTTGTATCGTCTGAACATACCTTGTTAATCTTCAATTACTGGTTTGAACACAGAGTATATTCTATTCAAAACTGCATCGCTACTGTAAGTTTAAATTAGGTATCTATCAGTCAATTAGTTCAACAGCAAAAGAGCTAACTGAAGAACACAGATAAGATAGAGAAAATTAAGAACAGAGAATACAAAGAAAATTTTCTTATTTTTAATTCTCTCCTTTGAAAAATGCTATAGAATTTCACCTTTACTATCTTTCTTCTAAATAGCATAACTCCCCCATTGGCATTTACCAAGAAAAATCAGTTATAGGAATGCATTTTTTCTGTACTTATGATCCACTACTTATGCAGTTCCATTATGAATGCTCATTAGCTGCCAATCTCAGCATTATTACCATAAGGCCTCTACAAACACTGTCCCATTGGTCAGTCTTAAAAAATGGCACAGCTGCAAAACAATGTCAGTTATGATTCAGCCTTAATTTTCCCTGTCAACGGCCTTGTTCAACTTCCCAGATATTCCTACTTGTTGCCAAGTCCATTTTGTAAACGAAATCTGCTTTTTGAAAATCACCATATGAATATGTCAACAGGTCATGAAATATTTTCATTACAAATCTTAAAGAAAAACTTAGCTCTAAAGAAACAGTTTGGAAAATGTCTATTTCATTAAGTTCAAGTGTGAAATCTTGATGGAAAACATTTATTTTGGCAACTTGCGATTCTGTTGGTGGCCCTAAAGTATCCTGACCAGACCATCTTTGTGGGAGGTGGAAATGGGGGATTCTAGAGCAAATGAAAAATTCCTTATGAGGAGCCCCTTGGACCATGAGCATCGGGGAAAGCCTGGAAAAATCTAAAGTGCGAGTGCCAGGCATAAAAGCTTATTCTAAAAGCTCCTATGTCATTAGAGTTGTTTCTCAGTCATCCGCAGGAAGAATAAAGAAGTAGTGGTATAGACCAAGGACAGCAGATAATCCCAGATTATTCATGTTGGACTTTGGAACAAATGTACACAGGTGTGCATGTGCGCGCATGCATACACACACATCTCCCTTTCTCAACTGTACTGATCCTGCCACTGTCATCTGTCTGACAAAGTCCACTCATCCTTCATGACCCAAAACAAATGTCACTTCCTCTGTGAAGCCTTCCCTGCCCTCCCCTGGGAGATATTCTCTGTCTTCTGTGCTTTCACATATATTATGGCATGTGTTATGTTGAACTGGAATTGTCTCTTTATGTGTTGGTCTCTCCCAAATGTCTCGGAAGATTCATGGGGTAAAGCCAATGTCTTATTCATTTCATAGTCCCTATATCCAAGCCCCAAGCACAGACAATACTCAGAAAACATTTTCAATTGCTTGAAATCCCAAACTAATTGAGGAAGAGGTATTCAAGAAACATCTATAGATGAACAAAAATATCAGGTGAAATAGCAAATTGGGATTGGAAACTGACATAGACCATTCCCAAAGAACTCAATCAGGAGAGGATTTCAAGAGATACTTTTCTTGGACCTTTACGATTTTTTTTTTAACCTCTCCAGCACTCACTATTCACACTACTCACAGTACTCTGTGACTTCTGTTTTATCCTTTATTATTTAAGGCACAAGAATTGTCTCTGTACTAGGTGGATGGGGCCATGCATGGGGCAGAAGGAGAGGGAGAGAATCTCAAGCAGACTCCCTGCTGAGCACAGAGCCCACCGGGGCATGATCTCATGACACTGAGATCATGACCAGAGCCAAAATCACCAGTTGGGTGCTCAACCGACTGAGCCACCCAGGCATCCCTATAAGGTTCTTTTAATCTTTAATATCACATTGTGTCTGCAAATTACTATTAGTCAATTCTATAAGCTCATTGTGGCCGCTATCTTCATTTGCAAATGTAAAAACTAAGAATCAAGAAAAATGCTTTGTATGAAGTTACACAGCTAATAAATGACACTAGGATCGTGACTGAAATATCTGTGATTCTCTGATAACTTCAATAGTGTCCTAAACACTGTCAGATGATGTTATACCTTATCCTTATAGTATAAGGAAGACTCTGATTTGCAGAGAGAAAATCTCAGGATGAGATAAGTTAAATGGGTGCATTCAAAGATCTTCAGGAAGCACAGCCAGAGGCAGGGCAGGCGCAAGGCTCCATGTAGGTTTATTAATTCAAAGACTCACATCCTTGATGATCCTTTTTTATTTATTTATTTTTTATTTTATTTTATTTTTTAAAATTTTATTTATTTATTTGACAGCGAGAGAGAGACAGCGAGAGAGGGAACACAAGCAGGAGGAGTGGGAGAGGGAGAAGCAAACTTACTGCCGAGCAGGGAGCCCGATGTGGGGCTGGATCCCAGGACCCTGGGATCATGACCTGCACCGAAGGCAGACGCTTAAGCAACTGAGCCACCCAGGCGCCCCTGATCCTTTTTAAAAAAAACCAAAAATATGAATGATAATTTACTATCACAACACTTCAGTATGACTCTTTACAAAAAATAGATAATGCTAACCACAAGAAGATAGGTAAGACACCATTTATACATTACAGAAGCAACCAGTTTTAAAGCGAAGAATTATGTCTGATACCAAATAAATGGTTTTAAAAAACAGTATATTGGGGAGAATGGTCGCTGATCAATTATGTTCATCCAGCTGACTGTTTTTATGTTAGGTATACACACACAGAGAGTGCTACCTACTTAAGAGAATCTTTCCAGCTGGTTTCCAGCTGGAGAGAAAAGCTTAATGGAGAAGATGTCATTGGGCAGAACCTGGAAAGGTAGATAGGAGGGCAAAGGGACATGAAGGGCATTCCAGGTATACCAAAGCAGGAGAAGAGTGAGGTGGTTATGAAGAACAGCAGGAAAACATCTTCACTTCCCAGGGACATGAAGGATAGAAGATAAAGTTGGAAAAAATGTTAAATGTCAAGTGGAGTAGAGTGGAGTAGGTTTTATTTTACAGGTAACTGTTTTTTATTGTGGTTAAATATACATGACATAAAATTTACCATTTTAATCATTTTTAAGTGCACAGTTTTGTGGCATTAAGTACATTCACATTGTTGGGCAACCATCACCACCATCCATCTTCAGAATTCTTTTCATCTTCTCCAACTAAATGATGTGCCTATTGAACACTAACTCCCCAAGTCCCTTTCTCCCCAGCTCCCGACAACCACCATTCCGCCATTCTACTGTGTCTATGAATTTGACCATTCCAGGCACCTCATCTAAGTAGACTCATATGATATTTGTCATTTTTATCTGGCTTGTTTCACCTAGCATAATGTCTTCAAGTTTCATCCATGTTGTAAAGTGAACCAGAATTTCCTTTCTTTTTAAGGCTGAATAATATCCCATTGTATGTATATACTGTATTTTTTTTATCCATTCATCCATCAACAGATACTGGGTTGACTCCACATTTTGGCTACTGTAATTAATGCTGCTGTGAACATGGGTGTGTGTACAAATATCTGAGACCCTGCTTTCAATTTTTGCGGGTATATACCCAGAAGTAGAATTGTTAGATCATACGGTAATTCTATGTTTAATTTTTTGATGACTCACCATACCATTTTTCAAAGCAGCTATACCATTTTACATTTCCACCAACAATTCATGGGGTTCCAGGTTTTCCACATCCCTGCCAATGTTTTTTTTCTTTATAATAGCAATCCTAATGGGTGCTAACAAGTAATTTTTAATAACCGAGCATTCAAACTGAAGATTAAAGTACTAATGTTAAAAACACTATAAAAATTTCCTAACTATATTTCATCCTGAATTTCTATAGGCTAATTATTTTATGTAAATAACAGGGCCCAAAGAGATCAGGACTAGATGGACAATCATCTTCCATCCCATCCTTAAAGGACAGACCACAGCTGACACTATTTGCATTTTCTACAACTTCTCATCACAAAAGACCAAGAACATTAGGAAATGAGATACGATACTGATACAAATTGCCTTGTTTCTTTTACTTGAAAGTGAAATTTGTGTTCTTCCCTCTGCTATTTACAGAAAACCCAGAATATATTGTCAAGAAAATTACATAAACATCCATTATCTCACCTCTCCCAGAATGATCTGTTAAATTGCTATGTAACTTTCTATATCCTAAACTCAAACATGTCTACTAATAGAAAACTCTAAATTTTTTTATCATAAAATGAAAGTCCAAAATGACATGGCAACAAGGCTCTAGATCTATCAATAAGAAAGTATGTTTTATGGAGAGATATGTAAAAAAAATTAACTTATGAGTGTATGGGCTGATTTGTAGAACTCACCACTTTCATATTATTTGACTTTAAATGACCCAGATGGGCGTCTGGATGGCTCAGTTGGTTGACTCTTGGTTTCGGCTCAGGTCATGATCTCAGGGTTGTGGGATCGAGTCCCTCATCGGGCTCTGCACACTGTGCAGAGTCTGCTTGAGATTCTCTCCTTCTCCCTTTGCCCCTCTCCCTACTCTATTACATAATAAATAAATAAACAAACAAATAAACAAACAACCCAGAATTCCTCATTAAAATCTAGCTAAACCTATGGATATTATTTCCAATTTATGGGCCACCAATTCAAGTATTATCTATGCACAGAACTTACTTGCTTTAAAAATGGACAGTTTAGGGGCGCCTGGGTGGCTCAGTCATTAAGCGTCTGCCTTCCGCTCAGGTCATGATCCCGGGGTCCTGGGATCGAGCCCCGCGTCGGGCTACCTGCTCGGCGGGAAGCCTGCTTCTCCCTCTCCCACTCCCCCTGCTTGTGTTCCTGCTCTCGCTATCTCTCTCTCTGTCAAATAAGTAAATAAAATCTTTAAAACAAAAATGGACAGTTTACTTCCTCTGTAAAATGTACCCATTGCTAATATATTTTGCTAAAACTTTCAAGAAGATAGTGCTTTGATAGGAAATTAAGCATGAAAAATTTCTGGCCAAAAGCTTCCACCCCTTCTTTTTTTTAAGTATTCAGGAAGGGGATAAAAAGAGGGTTATGCCTGAAATTAACTCTAGTATGTGCTAAATGAGAAAAACAAAAGCAAGAAAAAACAAAGTTTATACAACGAAGTGGTTATCTAACCCAAGTCAAGCAAAGCAAGAATTAAATGTCTAATAACACAATTAACTCAACCCCATGAGATTTCTGATTGGAGATACTTTTACAGAAAGGACTGACTGTGGAGTTAGATAATAGGTCAGTGTTTGAGTCCTCTTCAAATTGCAAGCAATCAGCAATCATAAATCATCAAAATCAGAACTCCTGAATATGGAAAGCATAAAATATAAGAAATACACACTCTTTTCAAAGTAACTGAAATAAAAATGACAAAGCTAACACATGTAAAATTAAAATATAACAGTGGCCTTAATCAAGGACCAATGCTCAGCTTTATGCCAAAATTATCATGAGCGGAATTTTAATCAACTATAGCCATCCTTGTCATATAAAATTTACAAGCTTTCTAAAGTACACTTAAATCAATTAAACAAAGCAACACAGTCACCAGTCACTTAAGATTGTGTTTAATATGCTGTATCAGAGTGTACAGTCCAAGTTCTTATCTTCCTGCTTAATAATATCTGTTTTATTTTTACGACAATAAATCAGAAGGTAGAAGAATGTTGTTATCATAGTCATGGAATTCAGAGAGGCAGCCCTGGGGAGATTCCCATCTAACTTTTAAGAAGATTTAGGATTTTGTGATGGCTCTTAAACGGATTTGGGCTGTTTATTTTGCTTTTTTTTATTATTATTATTCATTATAAATTCCTTTGAATGAAGCACAGGCAAGAGGTTTCAAGTCACCAGTCATTCAGTTTTATTTCAAGTTAGGTTCTATTCCTTCAAACTGTAGTTGTAACTGCCAAATGCCTGCAAGCTTCCCCCCTCTATTTGATATATCACTTTCTCTGGAGAGGTCTGCTTTCCCTATAGTCTGGACTCTCTCTGATGCCTGCTTTGCTCTAGAACAAAGGCAGTATCTGCCTAGCCAATGCCACTCAGATGACCAAGGGGCACACCAAATTTAATAGGCCTAAAAACAGAATTTCTGATTTTCAAAAAAAAAAAAATTCACACATATTCTTCCTCCCTTTTGGTAAATGACAATGTGCTGAGGGCAAAATCCTGGGAGTCCTCCTTGACTCTCCTCTTCTCTCACACGTCACATCTGGTCAGACAGCTGATCTTGTTGATTCTACTTTCCAAATAGATCTATAATCTGACATTTCTCACCACCTCCACTGCTCTGCCCTGCTCTAATCCACTATTACGTCTTGCCTGCATTACACAGATAGTCCCCACAGTGCTATCCCTGCTCCCATCCCTGAGCCTGCTGGGGTCATTTCACCAAAACAGCAGAATGAGCCTTCCAATGGCCAACCAGCCAGTTAGCACATATAAAGGGTCTTAGCCACCAGCCACTGTATGAAGCGCTTTGCTTACAGTAAGTCACTTTATCATCACAACCTTATGAAGGTCCAATTACCATCCCTATTTACAGAGGAGTTAACTGAGGCCCAGAAAGGTTAAGTATTGTGCTCAAGGTCACACAGCAGGTAGGTGGCAAAGGTGGGATTTAAATCCAGACAGTCTGGCCATTAGTTCCTCTGTTGTCTCCAGAGGGCTCCATCTTCAGAGTAAAATCAAAGTCTACAAGGCCCTATATAATCTGGCCATCTCCTATCATGTCTGCTATTGTTTCCTTTCTCCTTCTGCTCCAGTCTCACACCTCCTTGCTCTCTCTCAAACACATCAGCATTCTCAGGGTTCAGCATATGGACACTTGCTGTTTCCCCAGCTTTGAATACTCTTCCTCCAGATACCCACGTGGTTTGCTCAAATGTCAGATTGTTAGCAGAGTCTTACCTAACGATCCCATTTAAGATTGCAGTCCTTGTCTCCCTTCATTCATCTCCCCTGCCTGCTTTATGTTTATCCCCAACACGCAGCATCATCTGACAAGACATATATTTTAATTGTGTATATTTCTGCCTCACCCCACTCTAATGCACATTACATGATGGTAAGGATTTTTTTTTAAGATTTTATTTATTTATTTGACAGAGAGAGACACAGCGAGAGAGGGAACACAAGCAGGGGGAGTGGGAGAGGGAGAAGCAGGCTTCCCGCGGAGCAGAGAGCCTGATGCAGGGCTCGATTCCAGGACCCTGGGATCATGACCTGAGCCGAAGGCAGACGCTTAACGACTGAGCCACCCAGGCGCCTGATGGTAAAGATTTTTGTCTGTTTTTTTCACTCTTGGTCTTCAACACAAAAGGGAGGGAGGGTGAGAGGGAGTCAGCTTGAATCGTATATTGTCATTGATTGGTTTACCTCACAGCTTCAGATATAACTATGAACTGAGCACTAATGAGAAGCTAGGAGAATTCCATCACCACATCCTAATCTGAGTGCAAAGAGCAGACCACACTTACCTAATTGGTATGGGAAACAGTATCCCAAGAGTCTTGAGTTTCACTATGGCAAGGAATTGGAGCTCACTCTGTGAAGTGGCTTGGGAAGTAGGAAAGTTTGTATACAGTGGGAAACAGGAAGATAGAAGTCTTCTTTTTAAGAATCAAAACAAATATTCTTTTCCATTTTGAATATTTTAATTGTCCTCCCTTAATTTTCAGGATGCTTTATCTCATCTTTACTGACTCCTATCTAGAATTCTCTGAGTATGCAGAAAGCAGGACTACGGCTTTGGTCGAGGTCTTATAGAAATGAGAATTGGGGCAAAGGGTTTTCTAGGGTAGTAATCCTAAGGGGAAAAAAAAGAATAACAACCCAATTTTTAGGGCTAGAGCAAGAATGTCGTGTTGAAAGTGGGGGAAATAAGCTCACATTAATGTCAGGAATTATATTTACAAGTTATACAGAATATCCAGAACCATTGTTTAAAATTAACGTCTTATGGACAAGGTTATTTACACAATTCCGAATAGCAGGCACAAAAGAGCAAATTGTTCCTCATAAAGAGCCCTGGTTGCACCAGGTTTAGAATTAGAATTCCAGATGACTGCAGGTCTGTCTTTCATATAACTCTTAAGTGCTCTGAGATTTTTCAGAGCTTTACACAAGTGAGGGTTTAAGCCTGAAATTACCTACAGCATTTGAACCTAGCCAAAGGCTAAATATCAACATTAAAACCAGACATAGATTTTTCTTGGGTGATGTATGCCATAGTCAAGCTTATGGGCATTTTTATCCAGAAAAGCCTAGTCTCACTGGCATTGAAAGATTTCCTAACACAATAACTTTCTTCTTCAATGACTTTAGCCAATGTTAGATAAATATCTTGAGCTATCATTTCAGCGTTAGAGTTCTAACCTTCAGACTTGAAGTTATATAAGAAAAATCTGCTTTCAAAGTGCCTGAACCTACACTTAACCACTGATTTTCCAATTCCCCTAGATTTCTCAGACTACCACTGCTCCAGTGGCCCTAAAGACCTCACAAATTGACCTAAATAGTAGTCAAACCTAAAGACACAAAATATAATGTTTGGCCCCAAATCCTTAAAAAAAAAAAAAAAAAAAGCTTTTTAATTGGTCTCAAATCTTACATTTCGTACGTTGGTCCATAACGCTATTGCAATAGACATGCTTTTAATTTCTCCATTTATTTAATCCTCATCTAACAACATTTTGCTTAGTAATTGATTACATCAGAGTTCCTAGCAATGTAAGTTGTGGCATATTGTTTTCACTTGCAATTGGTCACCCTGGTGTTCACTTTTAATTATGGGCTTTTCTACCTTTCTTATCAATTTTATCATGTCCTTTGTCACGTAACGATTTTTAGACAATAAGGCCAGACACTCTTTCTTAGTCCCTTAACCTCTTTTACTTTTTCCTTCTTTACCTCTTCCTCTTGTCAGCTCCTCCTCCTTCCGCAAGGTCCTTCACAGTAGCTAAGCAAAGGGATATTGGAGGACAAGCCCAATATCTGTCTGAGACTATACCAGGAGATCATCTAGAGACAGGCCAGAGGTGCAGGGATTCATGGACAGCTCTCGGGGTGCCATCTGGTTTGGGGAGGCTTTACAAGTGGGCATGTGAAGGGTGGCATGTGCCTCAGGCATCCTTTAGGGGCTAAAAATGGGGGGTTGGTCTAGGTAAAAAGCAATCAAATTGCAAATCCCAACCATACTTTACCTTTTCTACTCCTTCAAAACTTACTATGGGCACATATTTAATATGACCCTCTTTATGCTGTATATGTTATTTGACAAAATAAAGGTACTGGTATGCCCTTAAAGAAGTCTGCTGCCCTAAAAAGTGTGAATTCAATGTTCAACATTACAGATAACTGTAGTTGCAAACGTGCTTACTCAGGTTTTGTTTTTATTTAAAAAAAATTACTCCAACAGATGCATTCCAAAAAAAGTGATTTATATCATAAGAAATTAAAAGCACTTTAATACATATTAAGCTACTGTTTAATAACTTTTATCATATAATATCCTTCAATAATCTTAACATAATACTTATGCCCTAAGTGCATCTAAAGAGTTTATTCAGTTTATCTATGACAAGCATATTCTTGTTTCTTCACAGATACACAGATTTTTCTTCAATGTATTAAGACAATTGGTTAAAATAATGCCAATACCATTTACATACTCTTATATCAAAATTTTTAAAAAGCTAAATCTTAAAATTACATAAAAAATGCAAATAAACAAAAATTGGGGATTCTACTTTTGTTTTTCAGTTTGGTATGAATGAACTGAGAAAATCACTTTCTCAGTCTTAAAATTCTATGCCTGGTCTTAGTTTCTTCAAGAAGGTGAGATTGACCAAACAACAAAATCACTGGATTTATGAAAATATATAAAAATGTATCATTCAGATAGACTGATTTTAAAGAGTTTTGCTCTGATCCATGTGCATACAATTTTCATCAAGTCTTGTTAAATGTTTAATAGGACTACTGTGTACTCTCGTGTGCAAGGTCAGTTGTGGGATGGTTAACTATTCTTAAAGATTGGGAATGTTTTATAAGGTGAGAGTAATACAAGGCAGAAAAAACAAATGGAAAGGAGTTATCTGTGTCACAAGCTTGAAAAAAAAGATATTCTTTCACAGTAGAGCATGACTAAATGTGAAAAAAATAGTAATAAATACACTGGGCACACACAGCTTAGGCACTAGATTGGCTGGCATCTTAGTGGTCTTCATTCTCTGTCTACTAAATCTGATAGACTGGACTTCTGAAAGTCCTTCACAACACAAAGCTGCAAGCAGCAGAAATATTAGCAAACTGTACAAGTTTTCCTATTTCCAGGAGAATGATCGGTTCAAGATATCAAGTAATCTTCCTCTGGGATGCACAACTAGAAATATTTTTTGGTTTAAATGTATGTATGATATTGGTAGATAAATCATTAATATAAAAAGACTGACTCACAAATACATAAAATATTAATAGTTTTCAATTTCAGTTAAAAGTATTTTCAAGGCTGACATAGTAGAAGTTGTTTTTTCTTTTCCAACTTAAAATACAAATTTTATTGATCTAAATGGGCATTGTTGTGTCTAGAGTGAAAACAGACAGGATGACTATAGAGTAGAAATGAATGGCACATGACTTGGAACAGATTAGATACACTCAAGTCCAACCCTGCTGTTTGGGCAAATCACTTAATGCTACTGGGCCTCAGTTTCCTAATTGCAAAAAGGATAAGATAAAGTGTATCACATAGGGTAGTTATCCCTATAAAATGAGAACTTGATTACAAAAGTGCTTTTTAGCTGCTGTTTCAGTGCAGGGTTTTGGCATTGAGGGTGAGGTGATCCCACAGATCCCACAGCCAGTTATTTGTAGAAACAGCATAACTTGTAGTAATCTAGTTTTCTGGCTGCTGACTGTGCCCTTTCTAATACAGTGTACCTTTCTCTCTTGTGTTGTATACCTATTCTCAGAAAAAGGGATGTGATCATAACATGTAATGCAGAAGGCATCTTAAAATTTGGATTCAGAGGCATCTTGTGTCTTTCCGGCTTGCCCCTTTCACGTCTGCATCATGCCTCCGCTTCAGTCTTAGAAAAACAACTGCTCCTTTAAGCCTCACACCATCTAAGTTCTCTACTCTCCAACCCCTATCTCTTTGGCATTTCTACCTACTTTGTGGTCACTATGCCTTGTTCACTCAGGACTTTTACTTCTGGTCTGTCTTCCCACCTACTACCAATCCAGGCAGCAGTCACAGACTAGACCATCCTGAAGATGCGCCATCCATCACGCTGTCTTCTCATTATTTGACCAACAATGACTTTGTCCTCCATTCTATCTTTTCCATGCTCTCCTATGGCCATCCTTTGACCCTTGCCATCATCAGTAAATAGTCTATTCTAACCACCATTTCCTCCCTGTCCAGCTCATCTGGTCAGGTACTTCCACTACAGCATTCTTCAACCTCATTGTGACCTTCAATCCAACCACTTCCTCGCTATCCATCAGTCTTTTTCTGTCTTCAGTTATTCTTATGGTCCAGCTGTAACTCTAAGGTCCTTCAATAAAACCATGCCTTTGGGATCACATCCAACTTTCATTTGTCTATACTACTTGCCTGAAAAAACTAAATCTAGATGTCTTCCACAATGGTGCTCCTCAGATATGTATCAAGGTTCGTTTAAATATGCAAATGGGTTAAAGGATATCAAATTAGAACTTTGACTTGAGGTATCAGAAAATGATAAACATAAAATTCCAATGTCAAGTATTAACCAGAATGCGAAGTTTCAAAGAAAAAGAGTAAAAGTGATTCCATGACATTTACAAATTCCTCATCTCTGAGGATGGCAGTAAAAGGCTCAGGATGAATTTTGAGAAGAGGAGGCTTTGTTTAGTGGGAACTGCTAAAATGCTGAATCTAGTACCCACCACCAAAAGAAGGGGTATCTAGGGATACCCACTCCCTAAAGTCAACACTAGCCAGGGATATTTCTAAGGGACAAATCAGAGCTCAATACACCACACTTGTGGATGAG